>NC_138087.1:46005115-46212615 GCF_964212035.1 Myotis nattereri
GCAGCATCTCCAAGTGTTCCTTCTTGAGCTCCTCTGTGGCGGCCTCATTCCGCCGTGGAAGCCCACCGGGTACCCCCTCTGCTTCTCTGGGTCGTGGCTGAGCTCGAGCCGGGCCCCTGCGTTGCCATCTTGCTTGTTCTTGCCCACGAGACCTAGGGGCCTGGTTGGCTCTGCTCGCCTGGGCGCTTGGGGATGTGAGGACACGTTTGCCCTGAATCTCACCCGGTGGGATTGGATGTTTGTAGGGCAGAATACAACTCCAAACAACAACATGCCACTCCCACGTTAGTAAGTTTTCAGAAATGGCCCTGTGTGAATTTGGAACTCTCTGGAGTTGTGAATTTGGATCAGTGGTTCTCAACCTTCCTAATGCCGAGACCCTTTAATACAGTTCCTCATGTTGTGGTGACCCCCAACCATAAAATTATTTTCGTTGCTACTTCATAACTGCAATTTTGCTACCATTATGAATCGTAATGTAAACATCTGATCTGCAGGATGTATTTTCATTGTTATAAATTGAACATAATTAAAGCATAGTGATTAATCACAAAAACAATATGTAATTATAGATGTGTTTTCCGATGGTCTTAGGCGACCCCTGTGAAAGGGTCGTTGGACCCCCAAAGGGGTCGCGACCCACAGGTTGAGAACCGCTGCTCTAGATGGAGACAGTACGGCAATTTAACCTATAGAGGTTTCTTTCTTTTTAAAAAAATATATATTTTTATTGTTGATAGTGTTACAGATACCTCCCATTCCTCCCTTTGTCCTCCCTCCTCCCAGCCCCTCCCCCACCCTCCCACCCCCCATTCACTACCCTGTTACCTGTGTTCATGGGCTATGCAGATAAGTATGTAAGTTCTTTGGTTTTTTTTTTTTTTAATATTTTTTATTGATTAAGATATTACATATGTGTACCCTCTACCCCCCCTCTCCCCGCTCACCCCCTCACCCCACCGTTGTCCGTGTCCATTGGTTAGGCCTATATGCTTGCATATAAGTCCTTTGGTTGATCTTTCCCCCTTGCCCCCACCCTCCCCTACCTTCCCTCCAAGGCCCTACAGTCCAATCAATGCCTCTCCGTCTCTGGATCAGTCCTTGTTCATCAGTTTATGTTGTTCATTATATTCCACAAATAAGTGAGATCTTGTGGTATTTATCCGCTCTCCAGTTCCATCCATGCTGTGGCAAATGGTAAGAGTTCCTTTTTCTTCTTCCTCTTCTTAAAGAATACCTTTCAGCATTTCATATAATGCTGGTTTGGTGGTGATGAACTCCTTTAGCTTATTCTTATCCGTGAAGCTCTTTATCTGACCTTCCATTCTGAATGATAGCTTTGCTGGATAAAGTAATCTTGGTTGCAGGTTCTTGCTATTCATCTCTTTGAATATTTCTTGCCACTCTCTTCTGGCCTGCATGGTTTCTGTTGAGAAATCAGCTGACAGTCGGATGGGTACTCCCTTGTAGGTAACTGACTGTCTTTCTCTTGCTGCTTTTAAGATTCTCTCTTTATCTTTTGCTCTTGGCATTTTAATTATGATGTGTCTTGGTGTGGTCCTCTTTGGATTCCTTTTGTTTGGGGTTCTCTGCGCTTCCTGGACTTGTAAGTCCATTTCTTTCACCAGGTGGGGGAAGTTTTCTGTCATTATTTCCTCAAAAAGGTTTTCAATATCTTGCCCTCTCTCTCCTTCTGGTACCCCTATAATTCTGATGTTGGTACGCTTGAAGTTGTCCCAGAGGTTCCTTACACTATCTTCATATTTTTTGAATCTCTTTTCTTTTTTCTTTTTCGGTTGGGTATTTTTTGTTTCTTTGCATTTCAAATCTTTGACTTGATTCTTGGGATCCTCTTGTCTGCTGTTGGAGCTCTGTAAAGTATTCTTTATTTCAGTCAGTGTATGCATAATTTCTAATTGGTCCTTTTTCATGACCTCCATGGTCTCACCATACTCCTTGAGGGATTCATTAAATTTATCGGCGGTTTCCATAAAATTCTTGACAAACCTTATAAACGTGGCCTTGAACTCTATATCCAGTCGTCTGGCCTCCTCCGTTTCTGCCAATTGTGACCTGTTTCTTTGTCTCCGCATTTTGGCTGCTTCCCTGTGTTGATAGAGTGGCCTGCGCGCCAGGTGTCCTGTAGGGCCCAGTGGCTCAGCCTCCCCAGTTACCTGGGGTGGACACTCTTGGTGCACTCTTGGTGCCTCGCTTGTTGTAGGATCACTGGGAGGAATTGACCTCCAGGCCAATTGGCTGTGGGAAGCAGCTGTGTCTGAAGTGGGAGAATGGACCCCCTCTGACCACTGGGTACAGTGGCTCCTGGATCTAAGGAGGTGCTAATTCAGCCCCTGCCTGAGGCCACACAGCAGGAACTACGAAGAGGCTCAGCTGTGAAGCAATGCAAGCCGCTGCGGGGCCTTGGGCCTTCTCTTGGAAGTTCCGGGTCTGGCTGGCCCGGCTGCAGTTAGGTAATTATCAGGTTGCAAAGTTCTGGGGCATTCACATGCAAAAGCCTCTGCCGCAGCCCGGGTGGGGCGGGGTCTCAGGGAGTCAAAGGGCCAGAGAAAGAAGCAATGGCTGATTCTCTGCGCCCGGAGTCGCGCGTCTCAGTGTCCCGGCAATGGCTGCAAGCACCTCCGAGGGAAATCTGCCCCCAAGTTCGCCCGCTGCCGCCTGAGAGAGCTGCCTCTCCCCGTATGAGACCTGGGTCCCCAGAGACTTCCCGGAACCGGAGATCAGAGCAGTCGGGAGCTTGTGATTCAAAAAGACAGCCGCGTCCTCAGGTGCCACCCCCTTTCCGCGCGCGCGAGCCGCCGCGTACCTCTGCACTCAGCCTCCGCAGCTCCTCTGGCTCTCAGCGTGCTTTTCTTTTCTTCTAGTTGTAGAAATTACACTCAGCCAGCCTTCCTGTTGTTTTGGACGATGTTTGCTCCGTCCTTTGGGCTAATTTTCAATTGTTGTGGGAGGCGACTATTTCCCGGTGTTTATCTATGCCGCCATCTTAGTTTCTCCTGCCCCCAACCCCACATAGAGTGATGCCTGTCTGTCCCATGCCGGAGGTTTCTTTACGAGTCTTTCTATCATCCAGGAACGTTACCATTTGATTGATGACAGTAGAGCTGATGCCACTTCTTATGATCAAGGGCTCTCTGAATCACAAGGGTCCAAGTATTTCACTGCTTATTAGAGTGATCCATAGAGGTTGCTGTATCTGCTGACCACCACCACTCTTGCTGCTCTTGCCTGAGGAAGGAGTAAGGGAGGTGAGGAGCCCGTTCTCTGAGTTTTCAGGCTTGGCTCACTGAGATGGTTCCAGAAGCCAGGATTTAACGCAAGTCAATGAGGCAGATGGTGGAAGGTCTGGTTTAAAGGGCATGGCTGTTACTCAGCCCCAGGGATAGTGGCTTTTTGGGATTGTGAACCTAGTGTTGCCAGATCTTATGAATTTTCCTAAAAGCAGCTGGAGACCCAGATTTTTATGATGGCATGCAATTCAAATGACCTATGCACACATACTCCAACCACTTTTGACGGGGCATTGCTGGCTGGTCCTGCAGTAGCCCCCCTTTCCTGTTTGTACGTGCAAGAGAATCTTATGAGCCGTTTGATGACTGGAAGTGAGCAGAGGGAACACAACTCCCTAAAACGTTCACTCTGTTCTTTCATGTTCATTTTGATGGAGCCCAAATGATAGATGCTTGAATGTTGAAATGCAGAGCTGACAACGGATCAAGCTAATCATTCCAAGGTACCAAGTAGGAACATTGGGATCGGAGTGAGATTCAGCAAGGCCACTGCTTGTGTGAGTAACATGGCATAGGTGCTCCTTGGAGTTGTATGGCAGAAAACCTACACAGCCCTCTTTTGGTTTTGTAGCATCGCTTCTCCACATGGAGGTTCCTTCAATTTGTGGTGAGCCATCCGAGTGGGCCAACCCTGAAAACTCAGAGAATGCGTTCCTCACCTCTCCCGTTCCTTCCCCAGGGAATAACAAGATTCTGGTTGTTGGCTGATACAGCAGCCTTTACAGGCTCACTCTGATGAGCAGTCAAAATATTCCATCATGTGCACAGTTCCTCTTCCTCACACCCTGTGCTCTCTAACTTCAGAGCTAGATCCTACCACCTTTCTTCTATTCCCAGGCTGGGGCTTTCCCCAGATTGCTCCATCTTTGACCTATAAAATAGGGTATAAATCACAGCTCTTCTCTTTCCCCTACCTATTTTTAATGTTGGGTAGTGGTGTCAGACTTAGAATCCCCAGAGTATTTGGAGAGGAAAAAAGAAGTCAGGTTGGCCTTTACATTAGTTGATGATTTTAAAAAAGTTTTTCCCCCTCTTTTGGTTTTTATGGAGATATGAACATTTTTTTTAGATATCTCTAATGTAAGATTTAAGAACCTGCCATTAAGTCAACATATAAGACACATCTCCTACAACTGCATAACTTTTAGGTCTTATTTTGCTAAAAAAGTTTCTGTATCCTTTTTAATCTCAATTTACAAAATCAACTGGGTACCATGTTTGTATCAGTCATAGTCCTAGAAAAATCAAATGCCATGCCTTAATGGGATAATTTGTAGTGAATCTGATAAAGGGACTATTTGCATATATGTAGAACAAAATCATAGGCGATTGTGCAGTATGCTGGGGCTAGAAACAGCGGGGTGCAGGGGGCAGTCTCTGTTACTAATACCCTCAGTAGAGACGGAGACCACTGGAGTCTGAATGGCAGGCTGTATGGAGGTGGCCGATTACAGGAGATGATCAGCCTGCAGTGGCCCTGCAGATGGAAAGCCCAGAGGATAAGGATTCTGATCTCATTCTTCTGTCTCCTGTGTACTGTCTTGTCTCTCCTGTGGCCACACCCAGCTGGAAGCTTGTCGGTATAGACCATCCAGGTCACAAGGTGGAAAGGGTGGAGAGTGGATCTGGAGGGGCAAGTATAAGCTATCTAGTACATTTTAAAAAATCAAGGACTTCCAGATGTAGTCATGAGGTGCCAGTTTGATCTTGATTTAGGTGAGTAGTTCTTAGTTTAAGTTTGAACATTCTAGTATAGAAATGCTATCTCAACAGAAGCAATTAAAGGAATGAAATGCATTGCAAAGGATCAATTACATGGTTGCTCATAAAATTCAACAAATATTTATTGAATCCTTACTATGTCCCTAGTATTGTGGTCATCTTATCTGTGAACCATATTGATGTTACTTTAATAGAAGGCAAGATTATATGATATTTATGTTGAGCTTAGGTTGTTTGGATAAGAGACTGTAAACTTTTTTGGATAAGAGATTGTCCATCTGCTCTTCATGCGTTGTATAGAGTGATTCTTTCATGCCAAGCAAACTTTGTACTGATACATTCTGTAGGAGGATGGTTTCCAGGAGCAAAGTAATCCCTTTAACAGTTCAGTTATTGCTGTGCAAGTTTTTATTTATAGAACAAACAGCATTAAAATTACGGTTACAGTTTCCTTCTTATAAAATGGGAATTAGATGAGATAATGCATATATCTGACCTTCTGTAAGCCCTTAATAAAGGTAAACTGATTTTGAAATAAAAGAGAAAACCCAACAATCTCCCTATCCTCAATATTCAATGTTTTTATGTTTTCTTAGTTTCCTTTAAACATCACCCTTGTGCATATATCATTTCTACATGTTAGGGGGATTTGATTTGCAAGTGAAAATACCCTAAACTGCCAACAAATTGTACAATCTGGACAAAATGGATAAATCCTTAGAAACATACAATCTTCCAAAACTGGGTCACAAAATCTGAATAGACTGATTATAACTAATGAAATTGAAGCTGTAATAATTTAAAAAAAAACTTTCAACAAACAAAAGTCCTGGACCAGATGGCTTTACAGGTGAATTTTACCAAATATTTAAAGAATAGCTAACACCTATCCTTCTCAAACTATTCCAAAAAACTCAAGAGGAGGGAAGACCCCCAAGTCCATTTCATGAGGCCAGCATTATCCTAATTCCAAAACCAGATAAAGACACTATAAAGAAAGAAAATTATAGGCCAATATCCCCAGTGAACAGAGGTACTAAAATCATCAACAAAATATTAGCAAACTGAGTCCAGGAATATATTAAAAAGATCATACACCATGATCAAGTGGGATTTATTCCAGGGATGCAAGGTTGGCACAATAGCTGCAAATCAATAAAATTGATACACTACATAGACAAAATGAAGGATAAAACCTACATGATCATATAAATAAATGCAGAAAAACCATTTGTTAAAATCCAGCACCAATTTATGATAAAAAACTCTCATACACTGTTGATGGAAATGCAGATTGATCCAGCCACTGTGGAAAACTATGGAATTTCCTCAAAAGATTGAAAGTGAAACTGCCTTATGACCCAGCGATTCCACTTCTGGGAATACATCTGAAGAAACCTGAAGCACTGATTTGAAAGAATATACGCACTCCTATGTTTATTTCATTGTTATTAACAATAGCCAAATTTGGAAGCAGCCCAAGTGCCCATCAGTAGATGAATGGATAAAAAAGCTGTGGTACATTTACACAATGGAATATTACTTGGCCATAAAAAAGAAGGAAATCTTACCTTTTGCAACAGCATGGATGGACCTGCAGAGTATTATGTTTAGTAAAATAAGCCAGTTAGAGAAAGACAAGTACCATATGTAGAAGACAAGTACCATATGATTTCACTTATATGTAGAAGGAAGTGAACAAAATGAACAAACAGAAACAGACTTATAGATACAGAAAACAGACTGACAGCTACTAGAGGGGAGGGGTGTTGGGTGATTGGGTAAAAATGCTGAAGGAATTAAAACAAAAACAAAAAACCATACAAACCTTATAGACACAGACAACAGTATGGTGATTACCAGGGAAAGGGGGAGTGATGGGAGGTAGAAGAGAGAGGGTAAAGGGGGGATCAATGTTGATGGAAGGAGACTTGACTTTGGGTGGTGAGCACACAATACAATGTATTATAATGTATTATAGAATTGTACACTTGAAACCTATATATAATTTTATTAATCAATGTCACCCCAATAAATTCAATAAAAAATAAAATACCCCAAACACAAGTCTGGGAATCTCCTCCAAAGGTAAAGGCTGCTTCTATCTGGTGGAATTTCCATCTCTACACATGCTTCCATTGTTCAGGATTCAGGTGGGGGCAGATTGTTTTGGTCCAGAAATGACAGATATTACTGCCATTCACAAGCAGTTGTCCAGAACTAGTCACATGGCCCACAGGTAAAAGAAGCCCTTTCAGTCTGTGAGCTAGTAAACATAGAAAGTTAAATATTTCCACACATCCATGACTTTTCCTCTGTACATATTTTAGTAGAATTATGGAATCATGGCACGTGTGCCTGTCCAGATCCCCCTGAATTCCTTTTTACAGTTTCCACATTCCCACTGGTTTGGATGTACTTCCACTGCCAAAGTATGTACCTCGGGCTCTTTTTAGGAAAGCTGCACTTGGGCTGCTGGAGTTTCCCCGAACACTTGGAGAGACAGACAGAGATGGGAGGATTTACTGTGGAGCCTGGAAGCCACTCTGGTGTAGCCCTTTACCAGTGATGGCAGCACGAGGGAGTAGACCTACGCGGCATCAGAATCCCTGAGGGACCTGGATGAAGCTACCCTCTGCAGGACCTGCCAGCAATCACCTTTGTGTAGCTTCCTGTCGACTCGGTCCTGTTTCCTTCATTCCCTTGCCAGTCTCCTCGGGAGCATGCATTTAATATGTCACAAATGCACAGATCTTCATCTCAGGGTCTGCCTCTGGGGAACGCAGTCTAAGCCAGCTCGTGAACAATATTCAGGCTTGTGATTGGATTAGCCTTTAGTTAAAATGAGGAAGAGCTACCACAACCGCTGGCAGATGGGACATTATGATGGTCTGGACTGTGACACTGGATCTCAGGTACCTCAGTGATTGCATGACAAAGGAAAGGGCTTTAAGGCTTCTGTCTGTGGTTCACTGAATACACATCTGTGCAACTTTGAAACTGGCTCTGGGTTGTGAATGAGTGTGGCAGTTCTTACTTTTTTGGGGAAACTGAATATTATCCTGTCTAACAGAGTTCAACATAGTGGTCTTTTCTGCTGAAGTCTAAATCTCTATGTAATTTCATTTCATTTTCCCTAGTCTCTTGCACAACCTTAAAACTCTGTATATTTGGAACTAACAATTCTCATATAACGAAGGATGGGCTGTTCTTGCATTGCAAAGATGCACAAAACGCCCTGCAGGAGAGGGGAGGGGAAGTAGCAGCTCCTTAAGCTCGGCAAGGGGGCTGTTTTGTTCTGGGGGGCACCTCCATCCCGCCCCCTCCCGTGCTTTCGGCTTGGTAATGTTAGCGTTGTCTTTGCTTTCTCTCTGTCCTTTATAAACATGTTCCTCTTGTCCTTCCATAGTCTTTCTTGCCTGTTCCTTCCCTTGCATTTCCATGGTGACTATTCTAGTCCAAGCTCCTACCATTTATTACGAATTGAACTGTGTCCCCTACTCCAGTGGTCGGCAAACTGTGGCTCGCGAGCCACATGCAGCTCGTTGGCCCTTGAGTGTGGCCACGAAGTTTCAATCGCACTGTACATGCCCGCCCGCACGTGGTATTTTGTGGAAGAGCCACACTCAAGAGGCTGCAGTTTGCTGACCACTGCCCTACACCATTCATATGTTGAAGCCCTCACCTCAGGTGTGACTATATTTGGAGATAGGACCTGAAAGGATGTTATTAGGCTTAAGAGAGGTCATTAAGGTGGGGCCCTAATCTGATAGGACTGGTACTTTACAACAACATGAAGAGACAACAATGGCCTCTCTCTGTCCGTGCATGCACAGAGAAAAGACGGCGAGAAAACACAAAGAGAAGCAGGTCATCTGCAAGCCAGGAAGCGAGGCCTCAGAAGAAACCAACAATACTGGCACCTTGATTTTGTTCTTCAAGCCTCCAGAACGATGAAAAAGTAAATTTCTGTTACTTAAGAAAGCCGGTTCGTGGTACTCTGTTATGGCAGCCCAAGCAGATTAATGCATCAGTTTACATTGAGATTATTTCCCTGATAGTATAGTATAGTGATGGTGAACCTATGACACACATGTCAGAGGTGACACTCGAACTCATTTTTTTGGTTGATTTTTCTTTGTTAGATGGCATTTAAATATATAAAATAAATATCAAAAATATTTTGTTTTACTATGGTTGCAAATATCAAAAAATTTCTATATGTGACACGGCACCAGAGTTAAGTTAGGGTTTTTCAAAATGCTGACACGCCAAGCTCAAAAGGTTCGCCATCACTGGTATAGTATCTAATAGTAGACTAGTATACTGGTCTCCAATCCATTCTGGTTTAATGCAATTCTTTTAAAAATATTTTTTTTATTGATTTCAGAGAGGAGGGGAGAGGAAGAGAGAGATAGAAATATCAATGATGAGAGAGAATCATTGATCGTCTGCCTCCTGCATGCTTCCTACTGGGAATCAAACCTGCAATCCAGGTATGTGCCCTTACAGGGAATTGAACTGTGACATTCTGGTTCATAGGTTGATGCTCAACCACTGAGCCAAGCTGGCCGGGCTAATTAAATTCTTAAAGCAGCAATTACATCTTGATTCATACTGAAATAAATCCTGTAGCACATTAGTACCACAGAGTAAAGCTGGAATGCTTTATTTAGATGTCTATAATCCAACCCAAGAACCTCCCTTACAGCACCTTCTCTGTTTCCCAGTCTCTTCCCTGTCCCCAAAATATAATGCCCATTGTTTTCTTGGCCCAGTTGGATTTTCTCCAGTTTCCATGCTGACTGTCCAAACCCCATCTGTTCTTCATCCTAAGCCTCACTTAATCGGTGAAGTCTCTTCTTACCGTTCCAGCCCACCTCTAAATTGCTTTAGTAGTCTTTGTCTTTGGTATTTGAATCTATACTTAATGTTTGGATTTTAAGCGTTTCATATTCTCTGCCTAGTGCTGGACACACACATGATAGATACAATAAATATTTGTCAGTGAACGAGTGAACGTTGCCAACGAGGCAGAAGGGGTGTGACTTATACAGACTGAGTTGGGCCTGAGGTGATATTATGCAAGGAGTAGGTAGTTAAAAGCCCCAAGAATGTTAGGATTAGTTGCTATTTGAACTAAAGCTGAATGACTTAAATATTGGGCATATGTCACTTTGAGCCTGGATTCCTCTCATCTGATGACATGTGTAATGCGTGCTGAGGAAAATGCCTTATACATTGGTGTGGATCTCTCCCCATCCACACACTGCAAGGTAGTTAGTACTTTGCAGACATTTCACAGAGAGGGAGAGGTGGTGATTGAAGCCATGGGTGCCTAGAATCACAAATGGAGATACCCAGGCCTAGTGTCAGGCTATAAACAATGCTTTTTGTGTATGTGTGTGTTTAAACCCAGATGCATAAGTCTGTGTTCTTTGAGCAAAAGCCCATTCATTTAGAGAAAAAAGAGACAGCTCCAAATTACGCCTCTGGGCTTTGTCTGCCTTTAATGAGACCAACACAGGTTAGATAATAGGACTGATAGGCTAGGAGCACACTGACTTTGTATAAGCGTGTCATAGGCAAAGACTGTTACAGGTGGAAGAAGCCAAGAAATTAAATGAGGGGTTTCCAAAGTTGCAGTCAATCATTTATGACATTAACATTAAAGAAATTACTCACATTTTATCAGAAGTGATGCTTTGATGCACTGCTAAGGACTTGTCAGCAACTTATCTTTTTTAGCAGTGAACATGAGGACTCAGTGTTTGAGCCTCCACACTAGCAACGCATCTCATCCCCAGCTCGTGCAAAAGGAGGTTAAGTGCATCTTGAGGTCTCCCAGAGGGTTGATGGCCATGCCTTGGAATAGTCCTGATTCACAGCCTCTTGGCCTTAACGAACATCACGGAAGCTTCCATCCCAGGCGTTAACCTCCCTCATGAGGGAAATCATCATTCACCAGGGAGAAAATGGGCATCTCGTAGCTGCCGGCTCTTAACTCCTTTGAAGCTGCAGGACAAACGACTTAACTGAACATACTTCATGCAGGGAAGGATGAGTAACCTCAGACAAGGGAGTGAGAGTCCACAGAGCTCTGAACCTGGGGAGGCTGCAGAGACGTGGCTTTCTTCTCTCTTGGGTGTGTGGGAATCATGGGAGGGAGTAGGCAGGTACCACCACGCGCCTTGGATAACGCTGGCAGGCGGCTCTTCCCTGGCAAGTTCTCTCTGCATCACTTTATTTCCTGCATAAGTGTGTCATCTGATTGCTTGTCAATTATAGATATGAGGAAGGGAGGATTCTGAAAACCTTGACCTACCCAAGGCGGGAAAATTGCCTTTGTCTAGACCAGGATTTCTTACCCTTGGCACTGGGGACCTTATGGGTTGTATAATTCTTTGTTGGGCGGCTCTGCTGTTGCATTGTAGGCTAGTTAGCAGCATCCCTGGCCCCTCCTCTCTAGATGCCAGTAACACCTCCCAGCTGTGACAACCAGAAATGCCTCTAGGCACTGTCACATGCCCCCCGGGTGATGGGGGTATGTTGCCCCTAGTTGAGGAGAGCCCCCGATTTAGGCTTAGCAGGGCCTTGGGGCAGTCAGGATTATTTTTTAATTTCATGGCCTCTCTGGCTAATGATATCAACAGAGTTAAAACTGATAGTGGCTTCTGCTTGGTCGCCAGGATAGCCGAGCAGGCGGAACAATTTTCCCGTGTTTTACCTAGGAAGGCCCTTGTGAGGCCTGGATCTGGGCACCCCAACAGACAAGTGTGCCTATAAGGCAAAGAATGCAAAACAGCGCACACCCTGATTTCCAGGGAGGGGCATGTTTTCTTTCCCCTCTCTCCTGGATTCATGCAATAATTAGCCAAAGTAAAATGAATATTAGCTCATGCTTAACTGCCTTTGCAGCGTCCTCGCCGGCACTGACCCAGTAGTGCTAAACCAATTATTTTTTGAACTTTATGGCTTTAAATAATCCTTCGCTCTAAAATTCCCTGTACCCCTCAGCTACTTAACCACAGGCCCCTCTGCCCTAAATCCTTTTCTTGTACTTTGTAGCTTTTTAAGCAAGGCCCCTCTTTAAGAAGACATAATCCCTTCTCTGTAGAAAACATGAAAGACCTTGAACAAATCAAGATTTCTCCATGGAGAATTCAGCTAATCCTGTGCTTAGCTCCTAACAAGGAAATCCATCTCTCCACCAAGCACGCCATTACCCGGACTAATGCCTGACTTGAATAACAAGCAAATTATTGTGCTTTTAATTGTACCCTGCTCGGTCACAAAGCACATCTGAGAGAGGACTGTGCCGAATGTCTCCAGGAGAAACAGGTCATGCTTCTAATCCTTCTTTTCTGTCGCCTGCCCCCTCCCCCTTTCTAATCTTTTCTCTTCCCAGCAGTGCACAGGGGGGGAAAAAAGACAGCTAAATTATGTTTAAAATCGAAGAGTCAAAAGAAGAAAAAAGGTGGTCAATACTGACTCGGGGGAGGATGAATTATCCAATCCCTTGCTGTGCGGCTCATTCAGGACAATCAGTGTTATTGTAACCCTGTTCCCGGAGGCCAGGCTTTGTTACCCTAAACCAGGCCTCCTCAGCCTTGGCACTGGTGACACTTTGGGTTGCGTAGTTCTTTGTTGTGAGGGGCTGTCCTGTGTGTTGTAGGATTTTTATTTGGGATTGTGACCATCTCAGATATTTCAGGACATTGCCAAATGTGTCCTGGGGCAAAATCGCCAATGGTTGAGAATCACCGCCCCCAAGCCCTCCCGTACTGGGTGGGGTCCATTTGCTCCTAATGCTCTCCTTTTTGCACACAACCGCCATGAAAACCATGGCTCTCCTGGTGAAATAGGAGAAACAAGCATGCTCATTATATGGGTAGAATGAGTGGAAAGGAGAATGGCAGCAACGTGTCTGTCTGTTGTCCGGGTGGGAGAATGGGAAGCCCCCTCAACACCAACATTGGGCAGAGTCTTACAATTTGATTGCACTCCTGGCTTCGGGTTCATAAGTGGCAGAGCCTCTGGGTGAGCAAGCCAGCTTTTGAATGCCTCTACCTGTGCTCTTTGGCATCGGGCTGGCTGTGGGTGAGATGAGGGGTGACAGAGAGGCTGCAGAGATAGAGGAGCCTGCTTCCTATGGGTGTTCACACTCCCCACCTACCCGTTTTAGGACCCAGCCTGTGACTATCTATTGCTCAGCTGGTAACAATCCCATCTTGGACCTGACGGGACCAAGGAGAGCTATTCATGAAAGAGACATTATGTAAGCATTGGGTTGCACGTGCATTTCGGTCCCTGGGGCAAACATTTTCTCACTCCTGGAGAGGTAAAGAATCTTCCTTATCTTTAGTAATTTACAAGAAGCATTATTGCTAATCCTCACTGGTCCCAAGCAAAAACCGGGATAACTAACGCATTGCACTGAGCCTCAATCTCCACTAGGTGGCGGTGTACACCTTCCACAGAGGCCGGGCTGAAGGAAGCTCACAGCGGCTCCTTGGCCTGAGCAAGACAAGTGCCACTTGTCTTTTGGAGACAGCCGGCTCCTCTCATTGTTGGCACAAACAGCCCCAAACAATGGTACTGACCACACAGCTCTAAGCCACATTCCAGGGCGCTGCCGTCTGCTCAGGAGTGAATGCTGGGAAAATGAACCAAGCTGCTAATTTGCTTGATTGGGGGGAAAAAATAAGATCTCCAGTAACAATGGGCGTAATTTATTTTTCCGACTAGGATAGGGACAATGCCATTTCATCCCCCCTCCCGGCTGCTACCGTCAATGAAAGCAATCACCTAATTAGTCCTGAATTACTAACTGGCAGGAGAAAGGATCTGCTGAAAATCAAGCTGAAGTGGGGAATTTGGAGAAAAGGATGTGATTTCTTTGGGAGGAGGGGCTGTGGGCAGGAGAGGGGGTGTGTGTGTGTGTAAGGCCTGAAGCGCTTGGTGGGGCCCTGCGGCGGGGGCTGCGCTGCCTCTGCCCCTGGGAGAGAAAGGGGCTCAGTCATTTCTCCAGGCCATTCGTTTTTGCAGGCGAATGACTTTCTAAACTGGGGATAAAGAATCTTGGGGAAGACATGCCATGGAGATTGGGAACAGAACACAGCCCTATGCCCGCCTCCTCCCCCCACTGCGGATGGGACCCCACAGGAAGGCTCCTTGTCAGTGCCCTCTCTCCTGACACACAATAAGGGAAATCACAGGCAAATGGGAAACCGAGTTAGGATTTAAGTCGTTAAGAAATAACCCAAGGGAATGAAATCAATGCCTCCTTACAGATTTTGTTTTTCCGGCTGCGTCCTTATGAATTGCCTCTTCCCCAGCTGAAACAATGCCCTGTCCCCACGCCTCTGTATGAGGCGCTCTTCTCAGAAGGAAAGCAAAACAATGCAGGGGGGGGTGGGGTGGGGGGGGGGTAGGGGGGGGTGGATGTGGGGGAGCAAAGCAGGCAGGTGCTGACATCTTCCACTCGAAGGCTCCACAAATGGAAGGACTAATTTATTTGTTCAGGGATGACTTCTTGTTTTTTAGTTAGATAGGACTTTAATTGAAATACTTTACTAATGCCATGTATCACAACTGTAAACTGTCAGTTTCCACAGCTGTTGCTTTCTTAGAGCCGCCTGGCAAGTGTGTGTGGGTAAAAACACAGACTTGGAAGGGTGAGAGGAGTTGGTTCAGGCTTTCTCTTTTTCCCACTTAGCTGGCCCACAGGCCCCCCGCCCCCGCCCAAAACATATGCTCCGCTTCCTCAGGCACCCACTTCCATTCTAGTGTGCATCTGTTGTTTTCGGCCGCCAGACAGCCATTCCGTCTCTCCTGGGAGGGGTGCCTCCTTTTTTTCGGGGTGGGGGGAGCTATCCTCTCCATCTCAGTTCATGAGGCTTAGATGAAGTAGACCTCACTCTCCTCCTTACGTGCCGTGCTGTGGGGAAGGCATGCACTCCAGCTCTGGCCTGGAGTCTTCTGTCCCACCCGTCCTGGCCACAGTGATTGGCTCTCAGTGTTGCCAGAATTAGCAAAGCAACACCACCAACAACCAACTAAAACAAAATTGGATGACTATTAAATTGGATCTTCAGAAAAACAATTAGGATTTTTTTTTTTTTCGTATAAGTATGTCTCATGTATTTTGTGGAACACACTTATACTGTCTTTTATCTGAACCTCTACTATAATAAGGCAACCTGTATTTTATCTGGCAACCCCATTGTTTCGAAGAATATTTGACTAAAGGGGGTCAAGTCAGCATCAGCACAGGACTTTTACTGGAGCAAGTATTTAAAAAAAATGTGTTGGTAGGCAGGTAGGTGGCCTGCTGGTGGCCACCTTTGCCACCACATGGGGACAGCTGCCTGAAATAGAAGCCAATGCCCCAGAGAGCAGACCTGTTTCATTTGAACAGGTGGATCGAGCTGTTCCTGATTCTCTGCTTGATGAAGGTCAGGGTGCCGATGGCCCGGTGGGATCATAATTTTCTGCCCCTGGAGCCAGGGAAGTAAGACATCAGTGCCTGCTGAGCGTGGCTTTTATTTAACTGAAAGCGTGGGGAATGGATACTGGGCGGCAAAGCTAACTGATGTCGACTATACACGTAAACTGTGTTCTAATTGTAAGCTCTTTGTCCTGTTGTCTTAGCTCTTCTTCACGATCTCCTGGCTGGAAACACTGCCTGTGGAATTGGAGACTTGCATTTCATAGGTGCGTCTGCCCGGCTGAGTGGCTTTAGCGTCACTGTGACCTCTACAGAGTTGAGTTTCTCGTTCTCAAAACTAAGGACAGAGATTATCTTCATTGACTCAGGCTGCTCAAACAAAATGCCAGGGACTGGGTGGCTTATACACAACAGAAATTTATTCCTCGCAGTTCTGGGCTTATACACAACAGAAATTTATTCCTCGAAGTTCTGGAGGCCTGGAATCTGAGATCAAGGCGCCAGCAGAGTCGGTGTCTGGTGGGGGCCCGCCTCCTGATTTGCAGGCAGGGCCTTTTTGCTGTGTCCTCACCTGGTGGAAGGGACAAGGGAGCTCTGTGGGGGTCTCTTATAAAGGCACTAATCCATTCCTGAGGGTTCCACTCTCATGCCCTGATCACCTCTCAAAGGCCCCATCTCCAAATGCCACCATCTTGGGGGTTAGGATTTCAACATGTGAGTTTTGGAGGGACACATTCAATCTATAGCAGAGGTCCTTTCCCGTAGGCTGGGGGCGAGGAGTCCGTGAGCGAAGTATGGAAGCACCTGCCACAGGGACTGGTGTGGAATAGATGGCCCCGACTGGTCTTCTCTTTCCCCTTTTAGGAGAGAATATTCTTTTTTCTTTTTCTTTTTATTCATTTTTAATTTTTCTTTTATTTATTTTAGAGAGGCAGGAAATGAAAGAGAGAGAGAAACATCAGTTTATTGTTTCACTTATTTATGCATTCATTGGTTTACTTTTTGTTTTTTAAAATTAAATTGATTGGGATGACATTGGTCAACATGATCATATAGGTTTCAGGTGTGGGCTTCTATGTCACAAGATCTGTATATTGCACCTGTGCCCACGACCCAACGTCACATCTTCTCCTGTCACCATATATGAGGACCCCTTCTCCCCCTGCCCCCTTCCCTGAGAGAATATTTTTCACTTCTCTCCTATGTAACTTGAGAAGAATGATAAAACCTAGGAGCAAGTATTGCCAGCACCACAGCTGTCCTGTTATCACCAGGCATCAGGTGCTCCCCTCTTTACACTCTGGTTTTTTTTCAAGCATTTTCTCACTTTCTGTTTTGGCATAAAACCTCCCCTCCCTTTATTTTGGTTTTCTGCTTATTGTATTTTCAGAACAAGAGCTTTGCTTTGTATTATACATAAAATGAAGCATTTGAAACTTGGCCACGGTCTTTCCAAATCCCAGTGGCCTTTACTCAACTTTAGTTATTTGGACATTTGAGGTTGAATGACAAACCATCTCCCTCCCCCATTAAAGTTGGCCACTTTTCCTCTGTAAAGTGGGTCCGTTTAACCGAAATGGAAACGTGAGTGTGACAGCACTATTTGATGAGGGGCAGGTTTGGGACGCCTCACTGGGGAGAGGTTTGATTGGGAACTTGCCTTTTAGAGGTGGAGGGTCACCGAGATGGCGTCCTGCTTTCCAGGGTGAACTCGGGGGGGAGGGGGGTCTTCTCAAGCTTGGGGGCTCTTGACCCAGTGAGAGGTGACAGTCATGACGGGATCCAGTCCTCCTGACTTGCATCCCCGCCTGCAGGTTTCAGGAGACTTGGGAGCCCGACAGCACGCACATCCCGGGGTACGTTTCAAGGAGGTTTCCGTTGGTTGGGTTGCTTTGTTTTAACACTCAGGCAGGCCTGTTAAATGTAGATGGGCGTGTGTCTCCAGTCGGGAAGAAGGTTGGAAGGGGCAGAAGGTTCAGCGAGGGTCTCTGGGCATGTGCGATAGGGGCCTGGCGTGTGGAGAGGGCAGAGGCGAACTTTAGACAGATATTCACAAGGGATACGTTTGTCCTCTCCTGGCTGAGAAAGAACACAGCCACAGGTAGGTCCTCAGGGGATTAGGAGATCACACTGCCACCCCCCAGGCTGTTCTGCACCCCCTCCTCTGCCACGCTGCCCTTCCTCCCTGCTCTCTTCTTTTGGTACAAGGGCTCATCAGTCAAAGAGGCCTCTCTTCTCTCACCCTCATCCCTCCTCATGCTCTGTTTGAATCAGGGAGGGAAGGGCAGAAGCTGCACACTCTAGTGAAAGAACACAGTCAAGTCAGAGTCAGCACTAGGTTCCTTTCTAGCGTGAGTTTGGATAAGTTTCTTTTCTTTTTCTTTTTTTTTAATTCTCTATTGTTGAAAGTATTACATATGTCTCCTTTCCCCCCCATGGATGTTTCTTAAGCCAAACCCCAGTTTTCTCATCTGTAAGATAGGCACAATCATGTCTGCTCTGTATGACTATTGCGGAGACTAAACGAGATTACATTAATACATGTAAGGGATTAAATATATTATTATTCTGATATATAATAGTTGTTTAATAAATAGTAATTCCATTATCTTCCAGGAATGCAGGAAAGAGGAGAGACTTGCTAACGTGAAAGAGTGTTGAGATAAACATGATTATGGTAGCTGCTGCTATAGCAATTTATCACATGTCAGACACTCCCCTGAATGTCTTAGGTTTAATTTATTTAATACTGACAGCAGCCCTATGAAGTAGATATTATTATAATACTTTTTTTTTTTTTTTTTTTTTTTTACAAATGTGAATACCAAGTCTGAGAGAGGGGAAACGGTTTTCCAAAGCCACACAGCTCGTGGGGCAGAAGTTGTGCTCAAAGCTTAGAGACTTTACAGTAAGCCGCACTGCTCTAGGAGGAGCGTGTCTGGGGCCGGATGTACAGACTCACCTGGGAGAGTAGATAAGGTGTGAGAAAGTGAGGAAAGAAGGGCGCCCCCTATCTTGGAACTGAGTTTTTACTTCAGTCTGATTGGAATCCATGAAGTGAGCTGAGGTCAGCAGTAGATGACGGGCAGGTGGAACAGGAAACCATGAGTGTGGCTTTCAGGGTTAGAAAAGGTTCCCCTCTGGCCCAGCTGGAAGTTGCTCAGTGGTTGAGTGTCGACCCAGGAACCAAGAGGTCATTGGTTGGATTCCCAGTCAGGGCTTGTGCTTGGGTAGCAGGCTCAATCCCCAGTAGGGGGCAGGCAGGATGTTTCTATCTCTCTATCCCGCTCCCTTCCCCTCTTTCTAAAAAATCAATAAAAACGTTTTTAAAAAGGTGCCCCTCTGGCTGTACCTTGAACCACAGCTTCTTCGCTTTGTCTGAAAGCGTTGGAGGTCCGTCTCCTTATTGTTTTCCGAAGACTTCAATGTGTTTAGTGCTTTCATGGCACGAATCCTCTCTGCTCCCAGCCAGAAGGTGAACATACTGCTTTTATATTCTCACTTGGGAGTGGGTGAAACCCTGGTCTCACAGATTCAACGGGAGAGGGAAATTCTTCAGACCAGCTCACACTGTGACTGAGAAACAAATGAAGAAAAAAAAGGCTAGACTCTCCTCCCCGTGTAACTGGTAAGAACCTTTCACCAGCCTCGGGTATGGTCAGATCGTGCTCACTGCTCCAGAATCATTTTGGAGGTCTACCTCACCTTCCCCCAGATTGACTCCCAGCAGGGAGACAGTGAAGCAGAGTCTCTCTGATGGGGAACCAGCAGACCCAGGACCTTGCTCTCTGATGTTCTGTCCCTCTGTGAAAGGTTACTCTCGAAAGTCAGGCAGCTCTGTCTTGTCCATGGAGCCAATGCAAGTCTAGTTTCCTGATCAGGCATCAGGGTTGCAGCAAGTGGGTTAATATACTGTTGTACTGCTGATCCTTACATGTCAGGGCTGAGCTTAGAGAGCTGCTCGCCCTGCCTTGTATCAGAACCAGCCCTTTGCCAGGATCCTCTTGGCCCTGGAATGGAACCTGGGTCTGATCCTGACTTTCCTTTCTTCACGGTGAGCCGCTCTTCGAGGCCTTCTCTGCCCTTTCCAGCTCGATATCCTCCCAGTAGGATAGAGAGTTTCCGATAAGCTTACATCTCAGAAGCAAACAAGACAGGGCCTTTATTCTTTCCACTAAGACAGAGGTCGCCAACCGGTGGTCCATGGGCCATTGGTGGTCCGTGAGGTCTGAAAGGTTGGCAACCGCTGCACTAAGAAACTCCTCTGGTCCCTATGGTGTAGACACTGCTGTTCACAAGTGAGATGTAATCATGCACAGGAAGGAATTTATTTCCTCATCATATTTATGTCAGGCTTGGCCTTGTGACTTGCTTTGGCCAATGAAGTGTGAGTGGAAGTGTAGTGTGCTCATTGGAAGTTCTGCATGGTTACTGTGCCTTTGTCTTGATCATGGAAGCCTGTGTCAGGTTGTCTTTCTGTCAGGCTGGGCCCCTGAATGCCCACAATGAACAGAGTCATCTTCCTTAACCCTAGATGTTAATGTAGCATGAAGCAAAGATGACCTTTGCTGTCTTTTAAGCCATGGAGACATTCAGATTCTTGTTATTGCCAGTCCTGACTGATATGGTCTTTATGTAATTACTAGAGGCCCAGTGTACAGATTCATGCACCAGTGGGGTCCCTTGGCCTAGTCTGCGGACATCCCTCGAGGGGTCCTGGATTGCGAGAGGGCACAGGCCAGGCTGAAGGACCCCATTGGTGCACGATTGGGGCCAGGGAGGGACTGTGGGAGGACTCCAGGGCGTGTCCAGCCCGCTCTCTCAGGCCTGATCGGCTGGACCCCAGCAGCAAGCTAACTTACCGGCAGAGCGTCTGCCTCCCGGTGGTTAGTGCGCATTATAGCAGCTGGTTGAATGGTCGAATGAATGGTCAGACACTTAGCATATTAGGCTTTTATTATATAGGATACTTCCCTGCTCACCAGAAGGAAGCATTAGCCTCCCAGTTCTTGCTGCACCCTAATAAACAATGCATACTGCTTTATCTTACATTTGTATTGTCTGGAAGGGCTACCTAAGCATCCCAAAAGACCTGCCAGAGGGCAATTGTCTGTGTCTACCTAGACCAGTGATGGCGAACCTTTTGAGCTCGGCGTGTCAGCATTTTGAAAAACCCTAACTTAACTCTGGTGCTGTGTCACATATAGAAATTTTTTGATATTTGCAACCATAGTAAAACAAAGACTTATATTTTTGATATTTATTTTATATATTTAAATGCCATTTAACAAAGAAAAATCAACCAAAAAAATGAATTCGCGTGTCATGGGTTCGCCATCACTGAACTAGATGCTTCTTTTCCTAAACAATTGAGATACACCTTCTCAACCTCCCACCCCTTGCAACATTAAGAAACTATATAATGTGTGTCTTGAGTTTGTAAAGGAATTCAAGAGATGATAGCTGTGTTAAATCTTAAAATATGCCATCATTAAAAAATTGTCCAAGTGGGTTAAATATACTGTTGCTACTGCAGTGATATATAGCTTTTTCATTACATTAAGAGAAGACAAACATATTCATCAAATGACTCCTGGTTTCATTAGGGACTTTCCTATTGCCTTACCCTTTCTGAAGTAGAAACACTGCCCCATTTGTGAACTAGTCTAATCTGCTCAGCAGTGGAGAACATCAGTTCTTGTATATGTTAGTACCCATTTTACAGATAAGGGACCCAGAACAGGGGTTGGTCAAATTGAGGTCACCAACTATTTTTTTAATTACAGTTTTATTCAGACACAGCCATGCCATTCATTTGTGTATTGCTTATGGCTGCTTTTGTGCTATAACATCAGACTTGAGTGTTACATGTGGTATGGATTACAAAGCCTCAGCTATTTACTATCTGGTCCTTTAAGAAAAAGTTTGCTGACCCCTGATGGACAGTAAAGAGGTATCAAATGACTTGTTTAAGGTCACAAAAACTCCCAAGACTGGTAATGTACTGTTTTATAATTCTTCATTTTTAAAGACTGTATTGTTTATTTTGCTCATCATACCTGCTTCATAAAGGAGACTGAGCACCGTCTCCCCCTCCCCCAGCTTCCAGTGGAGAAGTAGACTGATGGTAAAACTTCTGCAGCATAGAAAGACAGGTGAGCTACAGTATTGTCAAGGCCTGTGATAGCTGGAAACTCCAGGGATATGGGGAAATAATAATAATGTAAGTGAAGAATATACATCACATTCCCTAGGTGTCTGAGCCGCAAATGATAACTTTTGCGTCTATAACACAGGTTATTGTGGTCTTGTGTTTTGAATTGTGGGGTTTTAGTTTTCTATCTTTTTCTCTTGGGTGCAATTAGCCCCATTTCACAAAATAAAATTCCAGCTCTTCTTCTGAAGATCTCTCCTCATCCCCATTTCTGAAGAAGCTCAAGGTCATCAGAAAATTAGAGATTTAGAGTTTCACAAACAATGACAATGAAACCACAGGTATTTACAGTTGAAGGTTAAGACATCAAACCTCAGGAGGTACCCTGGGTTTTGAAAGTGACATGTGCCTCCCAGACCCGCTTCATTTCTTTCCAGTAGCAGGTTGGGGGAGTTAATTTCAGTCTATTTTATAGGATCTGGCACAGCCCGAGTTTGCTTTATTTCATTGCATAAATAACAAAGATCTTCTGTACATTTCTTTATTTCTCCCTCTGAGCGACAAGAATTGCAGCAGATCTGAGATTTGCACACCTCTACTTGATATATATGTGAATGAAAATGGGGGACTAATAAGGACTAACTTTTATAGACCTCTCTCATTAAAGCTCACCTTCAGAAAACATTCCTGTTCCTTCCTTATAATCAAATGACACCTCATAACCACCTAACCATTTTTTAATATTCCCTAGACTCCACTGAACCACACTGGAGCTCAGACACTGTCTAGCTAGTCAGAAAAAAGAGTCTACCGTCATATTTAAAAGCAGTTACTGGGACAGGTTTTACAGGCAGTGGGCTAGGACGATTCAGAAACAATTGCTTATGTGATAGTTAGAGGATTTGTCCCTGTCAAACAGTTAATATTGCTTTAATACATGAAGTAGGCTGTGTAAGACGGCAATAATGAAAAATGTCAGGAAAGACAATATCAATTGTTATTCAACATCCACATCAAAGATTACTTTTTTGTCAGTAGCTTTTAGAAAATGTATTTTCCATCAGATCTGATTGCGTTCGCCTTTGAAGTGCTCCATCCTCCCGGTGGATTTAATGTGACATCCAGGCACTTTTTAGTCCCCGGGCCTCTGAGGCGATTCAGAGAGGCGCAACAAGCCATCACAGGTTTATCCTCAAAGGCCGACACTGTCTGTCTGATTTATTGTAACTTTAAGAATCATCTCCAGCAAAGCATGAGCCTTGCAACCCATCCACAGTGTCAGACTTTTATCAATTCATTTGTATGCAGCCGGTACCTCTTGGAACCGAGAGCCCTATAGCCACTCATGGAAAATGCATTACCTGCGACTAATCCTTTTTATCTTTAAAGTCTGTATTTTTTATGTATAAGTCATTTTGGGTTATCATAAAATATACATAATTCTCCCTTCCCTCCCCCCCCCCCAAAAGAGACAAAATGGAAAGGGAATATATAATGCGTTATGAGCGTGTGGTGTTCTTATCAGCAAGGATACTAAATAAACAGCTCTCGTTATGTAAACACTGAGGGATACAAAGCTGTGATTACTTTCAATGGGAAATACGAATGCTTCCATTTTTTTTTTCTCTTTTAGGTTTCAAAGTGAAACAGTGAGATTAATCATTGAAAATATGCTTGTGCATGCTTCTGTTTCCAGTGTGTTCTCCTGGGGGCGGAGTTGTTCGTGGAGAGAGGATGGAGGGGGTGGAGGCTAATGGCTGATGTTCCATTTCACAGGTTTTCCAAATTGCTTCACTCCACCAACATTTTCCACACCATTTGTGAATGGCCTTAATTAAGAAGACTGGAACGGTGTCTCTGGGAAGGATGGGGTTAGAGCACCTTCACCAGTCCCGCCCAGCTCAACAGTCCCAGTGTCTGAACTCCAGAGGGTGCGGGAGCCCAGTGCCCAGTGCCATCTCTCCTACTTGCTCTCTTGTGTTCTGTAATTGTTTCAGATCGTAAAACTTTGCTCATGTCTGAATCTTTACAAGCTCTTCTCCTTTCAGCAAAATAAGTGCCCAGAGCTCATGGTCTGGATCAGGGGTCAGCACACTATGGCCAGTGGGCCACATCCTGCCGTGGCCTGTTGTTGTAAATAAAGATTTATTGTTCATTTGTTTATGAATTGTCTATGACTGTCTTCAGGCTGCAACAGCAGAGTTAATCATTCCAGCAGACTGTATGGCCCATAAAATAAAAAATATTAGCTATCAGGCCCTTTAGAGAAAAATGTGTTGACCCCTGCCCTGGAACCACACCTGCAATTTTAAATTAATGAAGGAAGTTAATGAAGCCAGTCTAAGTTTTACTTGGCCCAGGAGTGAAACATCCTTGTGGAGTTAGAGAAAATGGTCTTAAAGGAGGCACTCTAAGCTGTCAACAGACACTTCTGGGTGGGGATTGAGACTATGGATGAGGGTTGCAGGGTGCTTTTAATTCTTCTATACTTAAAGTTTTTATAAGACAATATGATAGACATTTTCAGAATCTGCCTAGTTTTGGGGGGTGCTGTCTCTTTCTGTGTATACTCTGCTTCAGTCTTCCTGCTGCAAGGGGACAATAGTTTTCAGGACATCAGAGGCTGGACCTATCACAGGGGTTTTATTGTCCCTTTTACTTTTATGAACTCAAGGCACAGCTCAGATAGCATCTGCACTGCTTTCCGCCCTCAGCCAAAGGTGAGTTCCTTTATGTGCTCGCACAGTCGTGGACCCTCAAGCTGGCATGAGCTAAAGGCAGACCCGGGGTCGGGGTGGGAGTGTGTGGGTGTGGGCGTGTGTGCCTGCAAGCCACAGCCAAGCTCTGTGGGTTTTCTGGGAAGATTGTTAGAAAGGGGTAGGTGGTCCCTGAGGCAGGAACGGGGAGCCTACCTCTCACCACTTTCAGGGCTCTGGGGGACTCATTTCTTTCTTCTCTAATAGAAACAGAAAGCCGAGAAGCACGATCTTTAGATGAAGAGGAATTTTTAACCGGAGCATTTGCAGTCGTTACATGTTCCCCTCTGTTATTTCCACATGCAGCTTGTCTTTTGGGAAAGGATCTCAGGGCTTTTGTGGGAACTTGCTTAAAAACAATGGACCGGGCCTATTAGCATCCTGTTTTCCACAAGAAAGAAAAAAAATTATTTCAAAGTAATGCCAGAAGATGTTAAGATTTTATGAGGGTTTCCCATAATGCTCCCATGTATCACTTTGGCAATGAAAAAAAAAATCAGGTGATTTATTCTCACAGATGTTGCTGACACATTAGCAATTTATAAACTCATATTGCAGACACAGTCTAAACTCAGGGCAACGTAGAAACACATTTCAGCCAGCCCTCCTTTTTACTGTTCCATCTTTGCTTCTTCGCCTAGCCACATCACGCTGTCTGACAGTCTCTAACCCTGGCCCTTGTGTCAGTCTTCCACCTGGAATGTTTTCCATCCCCTGTCCTTGTTCACCCAGAAACTCCAACTCTCACTTCATGACCCAGTATAATTGTCCCTTGTTCTGTGAGGTCTGAGATTTCCCCTCCATCCTCACCCATAACCTCACTAGGGTTGCCCAGAGCACCCTCATACGCTCTGTCACCATGTTTACCAAATCTTGGGGCCACTTTATTTATATGAGATCCTTGAGGAGGGAGCTGAGGTTTCAATAGCCTCTGGATCTCCTATACTTTGGGCAGTGACTTGCATGAATAAATACTCAATAAATGCTCATTTTAGAGCACGCAGAAACCTTTGAAACATCTAATTTAAGTCCATTATATATATGGAGTCTGAGGCATAAAGAAATTAGGAGCTGCTTAAATTATTACTCCTTTTGGACCTTCTCTGGGCTTCAGCCAAGGTGTCACATTATCGCCAGGGCTGGCCCAAGAGATGAGGGGAAAGCTCTGGAAAGGTTTATTATTTGCCTTCACACTTTTTACTTAACAAAAAGGAAAAGCTAAAACTAAACAGAGGAAACTAGCTTACTGGTGGTCAGACTTCCTGCCCGGCGCCTGCCCGGTAAGAGTTAAATTTCCCTACTCTCGATGGACAGTGAGGACAGCCAGGATAGCACTACTCAGAGGTGAGGCTGTGCGTGGTCCAAACCTCTCCACACTCTCTTCCCTCCCAACTGCTGGGCTAGAACAAGGCTCCCCACAGGAAGCAGGTGCCAGGACCTTTCAGAAACCCTAGTGACTAGGGCAGTGATGGCGAACCTTTTGAGCTCGGCGTGTCAGCATTTTGAAAAACCCTAACTTAACTCTGGTGCCGTGTCACATATAGAAATTTTTTGATATTTGCAACCATAGTAAAACAAAGATTTATATTTTTGATATTTATTTTATATATGTAAATGCCATTTAACAAAGAAAAATCAACGAAAAAAATGAGTTCGTGTGTCACCTCTGACACGCGTGTCATAGGTTCACCATCACTGGACTAGTGCCTTCCCTTGGTTTACCATTTGGCTCAGATAAGGTGAAGGAAGAGAATTAGAGCTGGGGCAGGGGAGGAGGAGAGAACGCAGAGGCATGGACAAAGGAGCAAAGGGAGAGGGAGTGGAGGCATCAATGGAGATGATTCTACCATGGGTGGCATCATTTGCCCTGAGGTTAATAAGAGAGATGAGAGATATCTGTCTCCATCTCGAATGGTCTTAGGGATATCCAGAGGAAGTTCTCTCTGGCTTTCTGTCTGTCTCTTTTTCCCCTCTCTAAACCTGCCGCCCCTATCCCCCCCCCCCCCGCCATGTACGTGTGTGTGTGTGTGTGTGTGTGTGTGTGTGTGTGTAACATGGCTTTGTCCCTTTGGCAGATAAAACCTCTAGACTCAGGGTTCCATAGCAGAGCACACATGCCCCTGGGCTGTTGTGGCTTTCTAAGGGTAGGGATCATATGCTACTCCAGTCTGAAAATGGGGCGCCGCAGGAGTGCGACACAGGGCAGAAGCATGAGAGTGTGGGCAGAGGCACAGGAGGGCGCAGACAGTGGTCCAAGGTGGGTGAGATGAAGGAAGGTAGCAAAGAGAGACTTCTCAGTCTTGTACCCGGGTCCGCTGCTGGAGCTACTTCTTGAAGATGCCCAATGTCAGGCAGGATCCACACTGAGAAAACAGGGGATGTAATGAAACACTAGACTCGCTGACTCACTTTCTAGTCTTAGCTTTGCACCAACCAGCTGTAGGGTCCCGTGCAAGTCACTGTACCTCTCTGGGTCTCAGTTTCCTTATTGCAGAAGGAAAATGTTGGGTCAGATGATTTCTGAAGGTCTTTCTGGTTCTAATAAGTTTAGGATGCTGTAGTTTTTGCTAAGGCTTTAACGAAATTAGCAAAAATAAAATTAGACTAAATATTATTTTGGGGGACTTTTGGGCAGTGCTTAGCATGGGTGTATGAAGTGAATTCCTTACTCTAGTTTTTATGCCTGAATGGAAGGCTGCCATTATCTATCTACAAAAAGGCACTCTAACTCTCGAGCAAATTTCTGAAGAGCAGATTTTATTTCTCTGTTGTGGCCCTTGAATGCTATCCTTGTTACATATGAGTGCTAATTACCAGAGATTAATTAGTCATCATGAAAGTACTTCTGCAGCAGCCCCCCAATCACTGAACGGCACTTGGCTCTCCACAGTGATCAGTGAGGTGACACTCTTTGGAGGTCATAGACGAGCCTTTTGACAATGTTCTAGTCACATTCTCAGAAGAACAGCTGTCATAGGCGGATGTCCTGAAAATAATTAAATGAAAACAAAAAGAAAAACAATAGCTAATTCCAGAAATGGAGGTAGTCTGGTGAACAATCCCAGGGAGGCAGGGTATTTCCCAGGGATTAAAGGTGGGTTATTGGAAGGTGATTCTCTTGGGGCTATTTCTGGCTCTGTTAGAGCTCTGTGGCCTGAGCCTGGGCGATCTGATCCACTCCATATCCCTTCGCTTCTCTCTGGACCTATCAGAAGGTACTGCCAGTAGGGATATTGTGAGATTTAATCAATTATTGTTTAAGGACAGAAAGATCCTTGGATGAAAGGAGTGAAGATAAAAGCAAAGTCCAGCCACATCATCACCTCTTTCCTGTGCTCCTCTTTCTTCTATTAGTGACATGAGAATGCAGCTGAGTGTGCTTTGGTGCACTTTGTTAAATAGAAAAAAATAAGCAGGGAAATTATATTTTCAAAATCAAGTGCTCCTTCTTCTCTGTAACTCGTGCACTGTAGATAGGCTGGCATTTGTGTCTCATCTCTCTCTCTTATATATATTGGGTTGTCCTCTGTGTCTAATTTTCCCTTATTAATGAATCTCCCCCTTTGTCCTGCACAAATCTAGGAGGGTGATATTTATACAAGAAGATTACTCATTAGTGGATATCCAGTGAAAGTAAGCATATCTGTCACCCACATCTGACCTAGAATGGGCTGCCCTTTTCTTAGTTGGAATTATTTGTTGATCAGTTCTTCCTGGTATTTAGATTTGTGGTTTAGGGGGAAAAGACCCACAAACCTCTGAATTTTGAAAAGACAGAGCCCTCTAGGCAAGGTGCTAAACTGCTCTGATATACATACATCTTCCCAGTAAAGAGAGGCTAATCCAAACCACGTATCAGACATAGATATTTGTAAAGGAAACCAACTGTTGGCTTGTGCAGGAGGGGTTTAGGGAGGCTCCCCTTGACCAGTTCTGAAATGACTTTGCTGGCATTAATGCCTTAAATTCAGAGCTTTAATCTATAATCTTAGGGCTATCTTAATGGATACTTAAGTGTGCAAGCAACATTCATGTCTTCATTTTTCTCAAGTTCAACTTAATTTTTATTACTCTGGCAAGGCAAAAGCTTGCTTGCCTCAGACAATGCTAGGTGTCCCCACCTGTCTTTGCTCAGAATTGTGGCTAAGTCCCTGGGCTGGTGTGATCAATCCATGGTATCAGCCATCCACTCAGGCTTTTGATTTAGGGCCCCTGATTCTCTTGCTACTTCTGTGCCTCCCTGTGGCACGGGAATCTCAGCAAGGCCACCTCATGGTTCAGTCTACTGGGACATTTTTGAGATTTTCCCCTTTCCTTAGCATTTTAGCTGAGAAATAGGGTACAGATCGTCTCTGCTCTTGGGCCCTCCAAATCTTAAGTTTTTGGAAGGTAGGGACAGGATGGTAAGCTCTTCCTGCTTTGTATCTGTCACATCTTCTCTGAAGCAATTAACATTGATTTGACTCTCAGGAGGGCATAAGGTAGGTAGGGAGGAAAAAGGTAGTTAACATTTCAAAACTATATATAATCATTTTAGTTTTCAATAGGGATGGGCTTTGAATGCTAGATTGTGGGACTTCAAGTCAGCTCCACAGGGGGTGGGATGGCATACGAAGTGTTTGAATGGAGCATGACATGATAGAAACTATGAGTTAGGAAGATTAACCAGAAACTTATATGGAGGTGGCTTTGGAGCAATATGAGATTAAAGCTGTAGAAGGCTATATTATAAAAGACCAGTGAGAGATAATAGAAGTTTTGATTCTAAAATGCCATTGAGTACACAACATATCACTTTACTTAGAAGGTGTATATGTAGTTCAGAAGTAAAGTAGGCATTGCTGTGAAGCCACTGAGTCTTAAACTTTAGAACTCTTCACTTGCGCAGGCTCTTTCCAAGGCCCGGATGTGTAGGATTTTGTAGCCATAAGATTCTATGCTTAAAAAACCCTAAAAAATTCCCTAAATTTTATAAGCATCAGGACTCAAAAGTTGGGTCTGATCCTGGCAATAAGCAAAATTTGTATTGTAGAGTCCAGTTTAACAGATTGTATTAATAATCTACAGTTGTTGGTATTGTGACAAACACACAGATGACACAGTATAGTCACTGCTGTTAAGGAGACATTAATGACAACCACAGGAAAACAAAGAAAGACATTTCTTGGGAAATCTGTGGGTCTTGGAAACATATTAGATGGGACAGAGTACAGGGAGTTCGAGTGAAGTCCATCATGTGAACTGCGGAGAAGGAGAGAGTGCTAAAGCTGTGGGAGTCACAGAGGATGTAGAGAGAACTGTGGGATTAGGAGTTTGTTTAGATGAATTAATTTGTACAAACCAACTCATCTACAAACATGCTTATCAAACAGATGGAAATGTGTGTGTAGGGTTCTAGGCATTATGTGAGGATAATTGTTAGGTCGAAGGGAAGCCCAGGAACGGATGCATGTCACCGCAAGGCAGATGGTGACGGAGATACTGGACCCTCCCTGGAATTCCTAACAGGTCAACGTGCCAGACAGATGCTCCTCCCCCCCGCCCCCCCCCGCCCCCCCAGTCCCTCACTAAACAGCTGTGTAAAAAAAGTGCCTCCCTCCCTGTTGGCGAGACTTCACTGGCCCTGCCCTTTGGGGCCCATGTAGCTCACCCCGGGGAGTGCAGATTAAAATACCACCTTTGATTTGCCTGATTCATTAACTCTGACTTTTTCTCCTGCACCGCAAACCCTTACAATAATGATAAGAGATTTGGGCATTATTAGAGGTAATAATTGAAGTCATGGAAGTGGATGAGGATCTACTGGGGAGAGGGTCACCTTAGTAATTTAAAAAAATATTTTTATTGGTTTCAGAGAGGAAGAGAGAAGGAAAGAGATAGAAACATCAATAATGAGAGAAATCATTGATCGGTTGCCCCACACTGGGGATCAAGCCTGCAACCCAGGCATATACCCTGACTGGGAATCGGCTGTTTATTCCTTCCAGTGTATTCTTTATTTTTGACTCATTGTTTTTCATTGTTTCTCTATCTCTTCTCATGCTGTTGAGCATCCTTATAATCATTACTATGAACTCTATATTTGATAAATTTCTTTTTAAAAAAAGATATATTTTATTGATTTCAGAGAGGAAGAGAGAGAGAGATAGAAACATCAGTGATGAGAGAGAATCATTGATCAGCTGCCTCCTGCGTGCCCCACATTGGGGACCGAACCCAAAATCTGGGCATGTGCCCTGACCAGAAATTGAACTGTGACCTCCTGGTTCATAGGTTGACGTTCAGCCACTGAGCTGGCCGTCTGGGCTCTGATAGGTCTCTTATCTCCATTTCACTTAGCTCTCCTTCTGGAGAATTCTCTTGTTATTTCATTTGGGCCTTATTTTTTTGTCTCTCCATTTTGGCTGGCTGTTTTGGCTTGTTTCTATGTATTAGGTAGATCTGCTATGACTCCCAGTCTTTTTGGAAGGTCTCTGGTTCAAGCCAATGTCAGATATTGTTTGTGACTGGCCCTGAGTATCCTGTTTGGAGTTGTCAGCTGTGGGAGGCTCTCTCTGCTGGGGCTGGGTGTGTTTGGAAAGGACCAAGATGTGTATCAAGTTCTGCTTTTCCTAGCCTCAGGTCCAGAAGCAGGTCAGTCAAAGACTCAAAGCACCCAGAGATCCACCTCTGTCTGCAGGGTGATTGTTATTCTCAGTCTCTTAATGAGCCTTGGACTGTATACCTCAGTAAGGTGTAAAGTCTATAGGGTTGGGGGAGAGGTTTTCCAATGGGTGGGCAGTTGCTTCCCCCCAGGCAAAAGCTGCCTGGAGGGTAAAGTTCTGCCTGAGAAAGAAGTCCTCTGCAGTGTGGGTCAATGACTCAGCACAGGAATCCAGGCAGCTGCCCTCTGAGCTCTATTCCCAGAGCCACCAACCCTGGATTCTCCTCACTCAGCTAGTCTTCAATTGATTATTCAGGATGATTTTTCTAAATTTCAGTTGTAATTCCAGTTTGGTTCTGGGAGAATGTCAGTGTAACTTCCACTTAATCTACCACCATCTTGGAATCCTCACCTAGTGTCTTTTAATGCCCCCTTGTTAGGGACCTTCTGAAAAATGTGTCCCCATTGTGGTTTTTTTTTTTTGTTAATCCTCACCTGAAGATATTTTTTTCCACTGATTTTTAGAGAGTGGGTAGAAGCGAAGCAGAGAGGGAAAGAGGGAGATAGAAACATCCATGTGTGAGAGAGAGACATTGATTGGTTGCCTGCTGCATGCACCTTGACCAGGGCAAGGGATTGAACCTGCAACCCAGGTATGCCGCCCTTGACTGGGAATTGAACCTGCAACCCTACGGTGTGTGGGCTGATGCTCTAACCATTGAGTGAGCAACAGTGGTCAGGGATGGTGCTCTACTTTATCACATGGTTGGCCTTTACATTCTCCTGGCCCTAAGGTGCAAAGAGAGTCCTTCCTGAGGTGGAAGAGAAGCAGTGTTCGTTTTCAGTGGCCAAGTCACACTAGATGCTAAATATTTTGAGTATCACTACTGGAGATAGGCAACTGTGTGACCTTTCTATCCTCACAATAATCAGTAGATATGAGAGGAGGTGATGATATTCCCATTTTGTAGATGAAAACTGATATAGAAATGTGGCTTGACCAACCTCAGATAGTTAAGGTGTTGCTGAGACTATAGCCCTGGTCCCCTCGTTTCTATCTTCTGTTCTTGCTACAAAAGCCCAGGGACACAAAGGATAGGACATTCGTTATCATTTTCCCTGAAGAAACTTCTGGAATATTTAGTACTTCTCTAGAGAATTTGTTTGTGGCCTATTCAGTCAAGAATCCATTTACCTTTGGAGACCATGGTTGATTAAATGGAAAATTCAGAATCCTTGATTAAGAACAACATCCCCTTTTCAGATTTTGCTGGAGAACACAGGGGTTACTGCAATTGCTATGTAATTAAAAAAAAAAGGTTTTATCTGTCTCTGCCAGTTTCTCATTTCCTCCCTACAAAGTATTTATGTCCTAAGGCATGCTTCTCTTGAAAAGAAAATGTATTTATTTATTTTCCCCCAGTTACATTCCATGCCAACATCTCTTCTGAGGTGCTAAATCTTAATGTCTAGGATTAACTTGAGTTAGATAGTGAATGCAAGCTCACTGTATAATTTTTGGAAAGATCTGATGATAACAATGATTTCTTTACATGATAAATAAAATGCTTTACAGCTATCTATCTATCGATCCAATTTATCTATTATGTATCTGTCAATATCTTGAATGTTATAGGCGAATGTTGACTCTGAAAATGCCAGTATCTATGGGTTCTTTTCATGTTGATATATTTTCAGATTATAAATAATATCAGCAGGATCGCATTCAATTGGGATAAGTTTAAAGTAACAGTAGTTTGTCTAGATTTCATAATCCCTTATACTTTAGATCAGTGGTTCTCAACCTTCCTAATTCCGCAACCCTTTAATACAGTTCCTCATGTTGTGGTGACCCCCAACCATAAAATTATTTTCGTTGCAACTTCATAACTGTAATTTTGCTACTGTTATGAATCGTCATGTAAATATCTGGTATGCAGGATGTATTTTCATTATTAAAAATTGAACATAATTAAAGCATAGTGATTAATCACAAAAACAATATGTAATTATATATGTGTTTTCCGATGGTCTTAGGCGACCCATGTGAAAGGGTCGTTTGACCCCCAAAGGGGTCGTGACCCACAGGTCGAGAACCGCTGCTTTAGATAGATGCAGATTTCATTTTGCAAGGCATATAATGTACATTTTAAAACGAACTATTTATTTGGATGTTTTCAGATTAACTTTGCATTTGCATTGTGGGGAAAGGAAATAGGATTTGATTATTTACCAGTGATAACTGAAGCGTATCCTGTGTACTACAGGGTAGATAAAATGTTACAGGAATTTTTTGTTGCTTTAATATATGAAGAGGATGACTACCTCCTCCCAAAATAAGAGGTACTTAGCTGGATTGACAGATGTCTACCTAGAGTGTTGAAATGATCAAAAGCATACCTGAATGTTTAAGTAAATGAGAATACTCATTTAGAGACAAAGCAAAGGTTTGAAGGCTGAATTTAAGTTTGTCTTTGATGTTTAATGGGAAGAACTTGGGTGCTGAGATAAACCTGTGTTGATTCCTTCGGGTATGACTGTGCCTGTGGTTCATATCTGGCATCTCTTTAGGCAGTTTTCTGTGTCTGCTCTAATTCACCAGTATCTACACCATAACTGACAGATAAATATTGTAAATATCAACGCTGTTACGCTGACCTGGCTAAATACTTGCTTGGCTGCGTAAGGAGCATTGTAACCACATGTTCATCAAATAGCCTCTCTGAACCTTAGTTTACTCCTCAATAATATGGAAATAATAGGATTCTTGGGAAGATCCCTTTAGATACTGTGTAAATGTTTACCATCTTCTCTAGAAAACAGTAGGGGCTTAATAAATGTTAGTCCCCATTTACCTTTCCCTCTGTTTTCCTGATCTTGCCGAGAAACCCTCTCCATTCTTGTCCCAGGAATCATAGGTTCCCAGGACCTTAGAGAGTGGAGAAAATGCTGGGGTCATCATGACCCACAGTCCTTTAGACTTGGGGTTCTGTCTTACTAGTAAATGTTTTAACTATAATCTAGACCCGTGGTCGGCAAACTGCGGCTCGTGAGCCACATGCGGCTCTTTGGCCCCTTGAGTGTGGCTCTTCCTAAGCCTTAGGAGTACCCTAATTAAGTTATTAACAATGTACTTACCTATCTAGTTTAAGTCTAAAACATTTGGCTCTCAAAAGAAATTTCAATCATTGTACTGTTGATATTTGGCTCTGTTGACTAGTGAGTTTCTAGATTCTAGACGAGTCTCAGCTGGGCTGACTGAGCACTTCAAGTCTCTGCCACGTATCTGTTCCACGCCAGTAGCTACCTCAGGACTGTCCTCATGGAGGTGACAGAAACACAAGAAAGAGCAAGGCCTCTCGAGTTGTAGACTTAGAAGCACCGTCCTTGCACTTCTGCTTCATTCTATTACCCAAAGCCAGGCACATGGGCAGGAGGGCAGCGAGGGAGGTTTTTTGGGATGGAGGGTCAGTAGCATTATTTCAAATGGCAGTGCACAGTTTTAAAAAAATCATTTTTGCTACACATCATTCTAAAAAGGACCTTTCTGTTCTATAGCTAATGTTTATGATGGGGAAAGTGTTTCTTTTTTGAGTTTCAGCTGCCAGATTATGTGACAACTCCTTGGCAACATATATTGCAAGCCTCAGGTAACTCTTTTTCCATTTTTGTCTAGAATTTCATGGAACAAAGCTAAACAAATGGAACTAGTGACCTTTTATCTATCTATCTATCTATCTATCTATCTATCTATCTATCTATCTATCTACCTACCTATCACCCCCCCTTGTAGTTTGAAAAGCTTAACTGTAGCATTTGTCTTATAGTAAGCAGTATAACATTTTATCATGAAATCCAAAGTGATCAAAAATAGATCACTTTGACTGTAGTTCGAAGCCAGGATTAGATTTGTGTATGTAAATCTGAAATATATCAATATTTAGTGTCAGGTGGTACTAAATGTACAGGTCCAACGAAAATGTGTGATAAACTCTTGGATTATGGTAGTTTCATTTGTGTGTACATGTACGGTATGTGTGTTTTAGTTTTAAATTAATGATTCTGCCTAGCTTAAGTCAAAATATGTTTTGCTTTGCTATTTCCACACACATACACACACATCTCTTTATTGCTATAGCTCACTCCCTTCCTGTCTCACAAAGCTTCTATCTTGAATCCACCTTGTTCCCTAAAAACCCCTACCAGGATCAGCCTGTTGGATCCCCAGCCATTGTGCACGCAGTACTTACTCTCTAGGCCAGTGGTCGCCAACCTTTCGGACTTCACGGACCACCAGTGGTCCACAGGCCACCCTTTGGCTACTGCTGCTTCAGGCTGTTCATAGTATATTGCAATAGCTGAGGTTTTGTATTTCTTATTTATCCCTAATTATTCAACTAAAGTAAATATGTTTCTTATGTCTCTCAACAAAACAAAACACAAACATAAACTCTCTGAGGGAAATGGCTACATGGTCTTTTATTTTCTATTTCTCATGCTGCCCAGCAGAGGTCTACTCAGTACCTGTTGATTGGGGCAGTCTTGGCCACTCTCTGGGTAAGAAGCAAACACATAAACATGTAGGCGTTTAGAGAATCACCTCCCTATTACTTTGCAATTCCTGTTTAGACTGACTTTGGGTAGGACTTATTTATTTAAAATATGTTTTCATTGATTTTTTTTTGAGAGAGAAGAAAGGAGAGGGAGAGAGAGAGAGAAACATCGATCCACTGCCTCCATTATGCCCCCTACTGGGGATCAAGCCCACAGCCTGGGCATGTGTCCTGACTGGGAATCCAACGGAGACCTCTTGCTGCATGGGACGACTCTCCCCCAACTGAGCTACACCGCCCGGCAGGATTTATTTATTTTACCTCTCTACTTATCTTGCTCCATCTTATCCAGAGCCTCAAGTACCTTCTCTGTGTTTCCCATCTCTGTCTTCAGTCTCCTGTAGCTGAAGCTGGAGGTGGCAGCAACACTGGGAGAGATAAACAGGTAGTCTGTTCCTCGGCCTAATCCAGACACACATCACCAAACACAGACTTAAGCAAGAAGCCAAGCTTTCAAGTAAAGCCAGTGAAGCACGGAGGGGGAAGCATCAGAAATACACCCCACATTGACTTGGCGCCTGTCGCCTGGGAGGGGCTGGGCTGTGAATGGAAAACGCTTGTAGATGAAAGCAGGGGAGTGCAGGCTGGGGGGATGTATTTCATACTCACTGTCCATTACAGAGTCCCTGCGAAATGGTTGACCTTAGAAGGGACTCTTGATGGTTACGCCTATGTCTTTTCAACCTGTTGTTCCTATTTGCACTTGTGCTTTATGGATTCCTCCAGGGAGAAGTGTTTTAAAGAGATACAAAAAGCTTTCCACCCCAGAGACACGCCAAAGGTGACAGTTTAGGCAGATAGCTCTCATCCCTCTGTTTATTTTCCTTGGAGGAGGACATATTTCTCCTTCCCTCGAGCTTCCGGATTTTGTGACCTGGGACATGCTTGGATTTAACAGTTTGAACGTTTAAGAACAGTAATTATTTGAGGGACATTCTGTTCTTATATCTATGGAGAGACGGGGGGATCTGGAGTTACTTTTGTAGTTTCTTAAAAGCCTAGATTGCTGACGTGCTATTTTTCAAACTATCATAAGTCAAATTTATCATGGGGATAATGAAATAAAGACAAATATTCAACCAATAATGAAAAGCTAAGTAAACGGGTATGTTTAAGCTCTATTATATGCAGGGAGTCCATTAAGGCAGAACTGAGAGAGACTTTAATGGATTTAACATTAGCAATCAGGCCTGGACTTGGTATAAATCAGACACCATCGCATTTTACTCTAATGCACACCCACTCATTCGTTAGCACTGTTCAGCGCAGATTATAAATATTAGCCAAGAAACCTTCGGTTCTTGAGATTCTTTCCACAGACACAGCAATAATTGAACAATAATGATGACAATTTTATTTTTATGAATCACTATGGCTTACTTTTATTGATTTGCTCTTGGGCCTGGAGAAAGCTTCCTCAGCCAGCATACAACAGGAAATGGTTACAGCATTATCAGATAGGCCGTAAAGAGATAAATAAAATAAAGGGGGGTAGGAATGATGGTGGGATCCAGCAAGCTGCTGATATAAGCTAGAATTACTCCCCTCACTCCCAACAATAGAGCTACTTAAATTACCCCCTTTCTCCCTCCCCGCTCCTCATTCCTAATTCAGTGAAAGGAAAGTACTCCTCGGCTGTAAATGTGCATTAACTTTGGAGCTGAACACTTTGGGGTCCTCGGTGTCAGAGGGAAATAAATAAGATGGGAATAAACGAGCCTGCTCAGGCATTGCGTGGAAAGGAGGGTGAAACCCTGCGGGAATGTGGCCTTTCACTGCCTCCTTTGATGATGTACAGCTTCTTAATAACAAAGGCAGCATCGCCTTCTGAAATATTCAACCCATGCCTATGAAGGGAGCTGAAGCCGTACTGCCTATGCCTTTGCCAGAGTACGAGATGCACTAGCAGTTCCAGCCAACTTTGCCTGCCCGTTAGCTCACGCAGGTGAAGAATGGAAACATCCTGGAGGTAGTAAGAAGGAGAGATGGCTGTGGACCTGCACATGTGTTTCTACAGCTGTGTTTGTACCCCCCACCGCCCTTCTCCGTGATAGATTCCAGATTCCAGAGGTTTTACTTCATACGCATGCCTTCCCATCCCCAGTGATAAACTGGATTTTTACTTCTTTTTATTTGCTGGATTGAGACCTCACCATGATTTTTAGTGAGAGGAACAAGAGCAAACAAGTCTTGAGAGTCTACCAGTTCTTACAATTCCATGCAGTGAAGCTGACTGCCAGGTCTGGCCATGACAGGGCCAGTGGCAAGAGACATTCTATGTTTTTGCAGTTGCTTCTCCTTCCCAATGGATTTTTCTTCCCTGGCCCCACATTTTCAGGACAGTTTATAGTGGAGGTATGGACAAGCTGATGTCTAAGGGCTTATACATTTGCTGGTTCTATGAATCACCTGTGTCCCTATCTGTCTGTCACTCTTGACTGGAAGAACAGGATGCTAACTGCCCCCACGGATAGAGGAACAGCTCAAGGGAGACTATAACGTTGGCTGCTACAACCCCTCACTCTAGTTCATTCTTTATGTCACCTTTCGATACATCTTTAAGGCAAGTCTGCCTGGGTGCCTGACTCTTTTCTCAGAAAATAAGTTCTTGTGACTTTGAAGTTAATTAAACCATAATAACAAGTTAATGCTTAATGACTTCATTGATTTAAAAAGTGTTTTAAAAGATTCTTAGTTATTGATCACACCTTGAACTATCATGTCAGAGCTGGGAAATAACTCCAAGATGCTAACATTAAAAATCCCACAAAAAGTCAGCATCGTATTTGTGGTTATTGGAGTCAGGGAAGGTGGGCTGTGTTCTCGGCTATGCCAGCCGGGCTCGTTGTGTGCTCCCGACTGTGGAACCAAAATATGATCTTGGGAGAGGAGTGATGTCAGGGGGAGGTCCCATAATAATTATAGTTAAAGATAGCTAACATTTCCAGTAATTTTTAAGTGCCAACAATTGTCCTGATGTCTTATCTGTATTACATTTAATTCTCACAATAGCCTAACAAGGTAGCTGCTACTATTACTCTTATTTTACATATGACAGTATTAAGGCTTAAAGAGGTAAAAAAAAAAAAATAAGTACTCAGGGTTACAAAACAAATAAGGGATAGATTTGGGATTCAAAGGCAGGCGCATCTGACTCCAAAGTTACTCTCTGAACTGCTATGCAATCTTGTCTATTTAGGATTTATAAATAAAAAGTATATTAAAATAGAATAGTTTGGAAGGAGGAGAAGTAATGTTCTTATTCAGGTATGGAAAAATCATGAAGTTTAGTGGTATAGTATCATTTCTTCACAACAGGGATAAAACTAAAGGCTTTAAGTGAAAAAAAAAAAAAAGTCCAAAGTATTATTTTTATGGAGTTGTTAATTGTTTTATGGAGCAAGCTCATAAAAGTCACAGACCACAAAACGTAATTACAAAATGCACTTGACATCAATTACAGGAAGCATTGATTTGATTAACTCATGTCTTGTCCAGGAGGTATAAATTATGGGAAATAGAGGATGCATGTATATCTCCTTTCTGAATGGCTAATCATATACCACTCACTATTGATTTATTATGGGGATGGTGTTGAGCATGCCGTACACTACATTACATGTCGCTCCTTCTGTGATTCAAGGAAACGTGTGTGTGTGTGTGTGTGTGTGTGTGTATGTATGTGTGCATGTGTGTTTAATTCTCAGCGCTCCCTCTTCAAAAGGCCATACACCTCTTGAGAAATCTTTGCTTTTGTCTGATAGAACCTGTGTTTCCTGTAACTTTGTGGTTCTCAGAATGCATCTTGGGGTTCCATGAGTCCCTGAGATCTAATCAAGGAATCCCTGAGGTGAAAAATATGTTCCTAATACATGAAGATGATATTTGACTTTTGAGCTATCCTTCTCTCATGAGTGTGCAGTAGGGTTTTCCATGGGCTGCACACATGTGATATCACAACAGACTGGATGCAGAAGCGGACAGGAGAATCCCACTGTCTCCTTTTAAGCCAGAAGTTAATAAGATTTGCGAAAATGTAAATGTCAATCATCTAATTCTTTTGAGAAAATAGTTACTTTTTACAAATAAATTTGTTACTCTATGATAGGTTTATTGTCATAAAATGAATTCATAAATATTTTAACATTTTTTTCAGTTTTAATTGATAGATAAATATGGATAGATGTAACATAAGCCCCACACAAAAAGCTCTCTGAATCCTCCAGTAAGTTTAAAGTGTAAAGAGATTCTGAGACCGAAAAGTTGAAGAAACACTTCTGTAACCACCTGTGTTTTTGATCTTTGTTTCAATCTTTGTTTTAAAAGCTAGGAAGCCAGAACCAAATTTGCATTCCACCTTCAGCACTGAGCTGAGATCATAAGACCTAAAGTTGGCGGACTCACATTTCCCCATGCCTTAGCTTATGTTTTGCTCTTATTTCCCTTCTAAATGATCTCATTACTTATTTATTTTCCAAACTACTCTATTTAAAAAATGTTTAATCATAAGCTTCAGATAGGTTATTGTAGGTTGCTGGAAATTAAGCAGATGGTTGAAAGGGTGGGTTGGCCTCTTAGAGCATGGTATAGGAATATAATATTGAAGATTTTCATATAAATGGGCCCTCAAATTCAAATGCTGCTGCTTAGAGATTGCAGGCAGGATCTTACTGGTTATTGTGGAAGCCATTGCCACTACATCTACATGAATAGAACTTTTTTTTCTGAAGCCTCTTCACTCTTTGAATTATGCAAAGCCTTGCAAGGTACAGCCTCTCTCCCTCTCTCCATTCCTCCTTCCCCAGCCCAATGGTTTTTCCTCTTTCCTTTCTTCTACTTTGCATTTATATTCTCTATGACCTACTCTTAAAAACATATTTTCTAATGCATTTTTTTTTAGTGCAGAATAAAAGGCTAGTACTTTCAGCATTACTTCACCTTCATTAACCAGCCTCTTATAACTCTCTAATTTCAGGTTATTGTATAATACTTGAGCTCTCTGGTAATGTACGTTACATCGGCACTGTAATCAGTGCACATTTCAAGGACTTCAGTCAACAAGAGTACCCAAAGCTTTGAATTCAAAAAAAGTGTATTTTTTTTTTTTTTTGCAAACTAATGTCTAAACAGGGAGATTGGTCTAAAGCATTCAATAAGGCATACCCTTCAACTTTAGCATTATATATGATTGAATAGATGACTGACATTGGGCATTAGTTTATCAATTACTATCATAGTTTTGATGAATGCTGGAATGAACTTGAGAATAGCTTATCTGTCTCTCTCCTAGTTGAATTCAATTGTAAACCTTCAAAGGGGGAAACAAAGCTAAGGTAATGTTTGAATAATGTGGTATTATCTCTGGTGAATGGGTAGTTCCTTTTGGGAAAGATTTCTGATCTCTTGGTAGTGGAGTTTGGATAGTTAAGAGTTAAATTCTTAGGGCTTAGAGTGAGAGAGAATTAGAAGCTACACTAAAGTATGAGTGAGTTTCTTCTTTTCCAAATGAGTTTCTCTCACTTATCGAAACCTATCCTGATACTATAGAGATGGTATAAATGCTAGCTTTTTTAAACCACAAAACTCAGTGACATGGACCAAGCACGATGTATTTATCAGAGCAGAGACCTCTCATGAGGCCACTTTTATATAGATATAACAAGTCATAATGTGATGAAAATGAGAGAGCACTCTCCCACAGACAACAGAAGAACCATCATTTTAAGTTTCCTAACTACAGTTATTAAATATCTTTAGAAAATGATTTCCTGACTTACTACTTACAAAACTTACCAGAGAAGAGTTTTCAATCAAGTATACTTATGGCATAGTAGAAAAAATCCAAACATTTGAGCCTGATCTTTAAGGTCCTTCACCTCCAACTTTCTAATAAATTATCTCACACTTTCTTGTGTGACTTGCTTCAAGTCTTTGTGTGTGAAATACCCTAGTCCTCTTCTCTTTCTATTAATACTAAAGGTCGGTGCATGAAATTTGTGCACAGGCAGGTTCCCTAGGCCTGGCTGGTGATCAGGGCTGATCTGTGGGGCAACCAGAGGGGCGATTGGGACCCCGACTTGCATCCGCCTTGGCCTTGTGCTGCCCACTCACCTGCTTCATAATCCCGCGTGATCCCGCTCTCATCGAGGCCCATTGGGGCCAGCAGAACCTCCACTGCCACCTGCTGCCAGTGCTGCATCGCCGATGCCCACCATGTTCCGCGCCACCCCCTGGTGATCAGTGCACATCTAACTCCTGATCTGTCCAACTCTAGCCCGTGGGGACAATTTGCATCTTAGCCTTTTATTACATAAGACAGGGTAGTGACTATTAGCTCAGGTCTCCAAGTCAGGTGTCCCTGGGTTTGAATCCGCTTTATTGGACACGTAACAGCCATGTGGCCTTGTTGCATGATCAAAGACCAAGTTTATCGTTAATATTTTGGAAAAATAACAGGACCGATCTCATAGCATTTTTATCAAGATCGAATGGCATGCTGTACATAAGTACTGAGCACCATGCCTGACATATAATAAGCATTCAATAAGTAGAAAATATTATTTCTTCTTTAAGCTTTTAAATGAATTTAAACGTTGTTAGCTGGGACTTCTGGATATCCCAAGTTGGAACTGATTTTTCATCCCCAGTCTGTGCAGGACACTTCGTTTTCTCATAGTTTTCTTTGGATCATGATGGCTTGTGTGCCTGCCTAGCTCACCCATTGAAGAGTGTGCCTCAAAGGGCTGAATTTGTGTCTCACTCCCCTGAGAATTTCCCATAACACTCAGCATGGTGCCTTGCTCAGGGGTTGAGTTAAGTCACCTGCCCTGTGTGCCCTGAGAATTGTCATTTGTGCCTAAAATGCGATCCGGGTCCACAAGAAACTTGCCGTCTTCAGGGAGATAAAGCGAAAACACATGGTACACTTCAGAGAGGAGAGACAGAGAACTCCATGAAAACCTGCTTTCTGGTGGAGGGGCAGTTTCTGGATGGACTTGTTAGGGAAGGGGATATGGAGGGATGAACAATGTTGGTTAGAGTCTCAGTGCAGGTAAAATTTACATACAGTGAAATGCACAGGTCTTAAGAATACAGTTGGATGGGTTTGATAAATGTATGGACTTGCATGACTACCATCATGATATAGAACACTTCCATCATCTCAGAACGTACCCTTCTGCCCAGTTCCAGTCATTCCCAGCTCGCAGCACTTAGTTTTCTGATTTCCACTTTCACAGACCAGTTTTTCTTGTTCTGGAAATTAATATAATGGGGATTATATGGTATGCACTCTTTTGAATCTACCTTCTTTCACATCATAATGTTTTTGAGATTTATCTATGTTGTTTGTCAGTAACTCATTCTTTTTTACTGTTGAATAGTGTTCTTTGTATGAATATATCATGATTTGTTTCTTTTTCCCCGCAGGGAAACATTTGGATCACTTAGCTGTTATGAATTATGAATAATAAACATTAAAATTATTATAATAAAATAATAAACCAGTATTTTTTGACATATAGTTACATTACTCTTGGGTAAATACCTAGATGTGGAATTGTACATTTATAGATCACACGCGTATTTAACTTTGTGAGAAACTGTCAAAACATTTTCTTAAGTGGTTGTACAATTTACTTTTCCACCAGAAAATTAAGAGAAGAAAAAAATAATCATTTATCATTATTCCCATATTTATCATTTTTGGTGCTCTTTATTCATTCCTGTAGATCTGAATATCCATTTGTTTTTATTTTTCTGAAGCCTCCAAAGTTTCCTTTACCATTTCTTATACATAATTTATTTTTTCTAGTGATGTATGTTTTTCTCATGTTTTCAGTATCATGAAGTATCATAAAATGATTTTTTTCACGTGATACAGAATTCTAGGTTGATAGGTCCTCCACCCTCTTTATTCTGCAGTTAAAAAAAAATCATTCTATTGTTTTCTGGCCTCCACTGAGAACTTAGGCTTCTTTTTTGTTATTGTTTCCTTTTAAGTAATGTGTCTCTTTTCCCCTCTGAATGCCACTATGGTTTTCTTTTTACCTTTGGTTTTCAACAGCTTAATTATGATATTTCTAGATGTGGTTTTATTTTATTTTCTTTTAAAAATTTTATTTTGGTTGGGATTCAGTGAGCTCTTGGAACAGTAAGTTGATGTTTTTCATCATATTTGGGAAACTATTAAAAATAATAATTATTTCTTCAAGTATTTTTTTCTTCCACATTTTCTTGTTCTTCTGGGTCTCTAATGATCTGTATTAGAGAGCTTAATATTGCTCCCCAAACCACTGAGGATCTGTTTATTTTGTTTTATTATTATTTTTTAAAAATATGTTTTTTATTGCTTTTTTTTTAGAAAGAGAGGAAGGGAGAGGGATAGATAGAATCATTGGAGAGAGAGATACATCATCAATCGGCTGCCTCCTGCATGCCCCCAAAGGGGATCGAGCCTACAATCCCGGCATCGACCTTGACCAGGAATCAAACTTGTGGCCTCTTGGTTCCTGGCTCAATGCTAAACTGCTGAGCTACACCAGCTGGGCTATTTTGTTTCATTCTTGAATCTTTATATTAAGTAATTTGTTGATTACATTTAAAATTTGTTTATTCTTTATTCTGTGGTCTCAAATCTGTTGTTAAGCCATTTTAGTGAATTTTAACATTTTAACTGCTTCCCTTTTTAGTTGTAGTGGTTCCATTTGGTTCTTTTTGAAAATTTTCATTTCTCTGTTGATATGCCTTATCAGTTATAGTAATTCTAGCAAGCTTTTCCTTTAAGTCCTTGAATATACTTAAAATAGCTGTTTTAAAGTTTGTACCTATAAATTCCAGTCTTCCTGTCACTTTGGGTTTAATGTCTATTGACTGCCTTATCTTTTGATGGTGGGTCACATTTTCCTGTCTCTGTGCATGTCTACTGTTTATTTACTGTACACTGGACATTATGAATGATTCATTGTAAAATCTCTGGATTTTTTAACTTTTCACTAAAGAATATTGATTTTTGTTCTTCCAGGCAATTAAGTTACTGGCTGGTCCTTTTGAACTTATGTAGGCTTGATTTTATTAAGATGGGTATTCAGTTTGATTTTTTCATTTGTATTGATAGGGTGAATCCTTTAATTCAGAGACATACACTTTAATTGTAGGTTTTCTTCTAGGGTTTCAATGGAAAGCCAAAGATGTTTACCAAAACCCTCTGACTTCGAAGCTCTTGAACTTCCAAGTCTTCCTACTCTACAGTGGGTAGCACCAAATATTTCTGCTCATCTCTTAGCCTTCCAACTGTTGCTTTCTGCTGGGTTCATTGCAGTCTTCCTTGTGCAAATTTATACTAATAAAAGGGTAATATGCTAATTAGACTGGATAGACTAGATGTCTTCCGGACAAAGCCGCAGTGGCAGGGGCCGGCAGGGAAGAGCAGTTAAAGGCAATCAGGCTGGCAGGGGAGCATGGCTGGGGGCATCAGGAAGGCAGGCAGAGGCGGTTAGGGATGATCAGGCAGGCAGGTAGAATGGTTAGGGGCTATCAGGCAGGCAGGCAGGTGAGTGGTTAGGAGCCAGTGGTCCTGGATTGTGAGAGGGATGTCTGACTGCTGGTTTAGGCCCAAACCCTGTGGGACATCCACCAAAGGGTTCCGGATTCTAGAGGGTGCAGGCCAAGCTAAGAGTTCCCCACTCCTCATGCACAAATTTCATGCACCAGGCCTCTAGTGTAGTATAAAAGTCAGCCAAAGATTTGAGGGGAATTTATATATCAGGTTTTGAGATTTCTTCCTTTAGATCCTTCATTTTCTGGATTTCCTTTCTTAATCTTCAGCTACTCTGGAGGCCCTGAGCTCTGTTCTCAGACACTTCAAGCCAACAAGACTGCAGTTCTGCTTGAACTCCAGTTGTCTAGTGTCTCTTAAGAGAAAAGCTATAGAAGTGATGCTCTCACTCAGCGCAGTTCCCTTTTTTCACGGGTTTACTGCCCTCCAATATAGGCTTACTTCTAGTTGTTTTCCAGTTCCTTCAAATAGTTATTTGTTATTTTTTAAAAATTTGTCCAGTGATTATAATTCTTAGTTGCAGACGACTTATTCTGATACAAGCTATTCCTCTATGACTGAACTTGCGACCTCTGTGTGTTTGTTTCCCAGTAAGCAGTCCTGACTGGAGATGAGGTTTTGTGAGAAGAAAAATTGGTTTATATCTGTGAGCTGGAGTATAGAAGGCCTTAAAGGCCAGACAGTGGCTATTTTACATGATGGAGGAGACAATAGGGAAAGGGTCATGTCTGAATTATAGATAGCTTTTGTTTTTAAATACAGTGTGGCCTTGACTTACGAGTGTCCCGACTAACGAGTTTTTCGAGATATGAGCCGTCTCTTGGCCGATTTTTTGCTTTGAGTTGCGAGCTAAAATTCGGGTTACGAGCCAGCTTCAGATACCCCACCGCTAGTTGGCACAGCGAACGTCACAGTGAACGCCACATCAGCCCAGCATCACGTGTCTCACTCATTCACTTTTTGATTTGACATACGAGTAATTTGAGTTATGAGCTCTGTCACGGAATGAATTAAACTCGTAAGTCAAGGCCCCACTGTACTGGAATGATGCTGACATTTATTATAATTCATGGAGAGATTTGACATATATTCAAATGAATTGGTATGATATTTCTATCATTTACATGAAACAAATGTCAAAACAGAAGTAAGACCCTCAATTTATCCTTGTAAATTATTTCCTCTTTCTCTTCTCCCTCCTCTCTCTTCCCTCTCCCTTCTCTCCTTTCCTCTTTTTCCTTTTCTTGTTTTTTTTATCTCCCCCCTTTCCCATTTTCCTTAAGTTTGTGACTAGTATGTGAAGAAGGTAATAGAGCTATTCAAACTTACCTCAAGAATTCAAAGTTGGTCTTTAAAAGAGTCCAACATTTTTTACTTAGTAAAAGCATTTATTTTTATTTTTTGACTTTACTATTCTCAGGGCTTAATAAAAATATTAAAACCAGAGAAATCATTAAGTAGTAATATAGCATTTCCAAAAACACTGTGAAGTGCCTGCAATTATCATTGATAACTCTATGTAGCTACTTGGAAAAATGGTTTTGATCAAAGCATGATGAAAAATTATCTGTATACTATGATGCAGACTATGAAAATGTTATATACATGATAGATTGGAAGGGAACATATAAAATGTTAATAGCTGTATGATGATAGGGTTATGAATCTTTATTTTCCAAATATTTTCAAAATAGAGGTAATTTGACTGTATTTTAAAATTCCCTTTCACTGGAGTAAATGTGCCAGAATTCAGCAAGGTCACACCTTCTAACCTACAATTTAAAAAACCTCACTATTAATTAAATCTCCTGGTGACAACCTTCTTCCGTATGCGGTGGAGAGCTCCCACCTCCCCTGGCTAGTACTGTCAGTAGTGCTTAGGTGCTGACCTAGTGATGCTGGACAGGGAGGAGGCAGACAGACATCAAGATGTCTAGAAAAGCCTGAGTCCTGTGATTTTGGGTGGAAAACCACAAGGTGCCAAAGGTACACAGAGAAAAGATGGGACACAGCCTCAGGACAGAGGGTGCAGCTTGCATCAGCTAGCTGCTTTACTCCCCACTAATCCCCATGCTGTCCCTCTTCACCCTCATCTTGTGATGTGGTGCTGGTGGAAGATGAGCTCAGAACACTGTGATAAGCTGTACTGAGGGCTACCTTGTGGCGACTATAACTTTTGGTGAAAAATTATTATGTTGGTGGAGGGCATGTGGCATCGTAATGCTTATAACTAGGGTTATCGTGACATTTACTGTCCAAGCTAGGACATGTTTGAGGGTCAAAGAGGGTGCTGTTAGCTGTGATAACAGACACAGAGTGGGATATACCGGGCGAACTGAAGCCTCAGGCCAACCTCCCTATAAAATTTGTGGCTTTTTCACCACCCTGGATAATAACATTTTCTGCGTTCATTCATTCATGCCTTCCTGTGTCCCCAGGTCACCCCAGACCATCAATGAAGGAATAGGGCCTTGTCCCAGATGGCACTTTCTAGTTCTGGCTTTCTTCTGAATCACTAGGATTTTAAGCAGGAGCTGGAATGATTAATATGACATTTTATGCAAAAATGTCTGGCAAATGAATGTAGGATGGATTAGAAGGGCAAGAATTGTGAGTCAGAGAGCTCAACAAAAAGGTTATTGCAGTGACTCAGTTATTTTGTTGCAGTGACTCAGATAAAAAGCCCAGAGACTGACAGGTACAAGTACTCTTAGAGCAAAGATGGAACCAAACGCCTTCAACATCAAATCTCTCCTGGAAAATCTGCATGCGTGATTACTACAGATATGGAAAGCCCACTCAACCGGGCATCGGAAGTAATAGGCTGCGGTTCCCAATCTGTCACATTCACTCCCAGAGCTTCAGAGCTCCCTCTGTAAGAGAGGGAATTAAAATAGATGGTTACGAAACCCCCCTCCTGTCCCTAAAACACTACAATGACTCTAAACTTCCCTGAAAGAGTAGAGTTTTAGTTCGAGTTCTTAAAATCCCTGTGCTGTTCAGCAGAAGGGGATGTTCAGGGTAGGAAATGACAATAAAGAAGAGATGATGTCCAGCTAGAGACACATGGGATCTTTTCACTCTTCATGCCTGAGTTAGCTATGGTTAATCTCTTACTGGGACTAATTTATAAATTAAACTTTATCATAGGTATGTATGTCCAGGAGAAAGCATAGTGTATCTGTGGCTTTAGAATCCACTGTGAGGGGGTCTTGGAAAGTATTCCCCGGGGGGAAGGGGGAGGGTGACTGTAACTAGAATCATGACCAGGGGTCCTCAAACTTTTTAAACAGGGGGCCAGTTCACTGTCCCTCAGACCGTTGGAGGGCCGGACTATAGTTTAAAATAAAACTAAGAACAAATTCCTATGCACACTGCACATGTCTTATTTTGAAGTAAAAAACCAAAACGGGAACAAATACAATATTTTTATTTGCATGTGGCCCGCGGGCCGTAGTTTGAGGATCCCTGATCATGACCTACGGCAGCTCATGGAGTGTGTGAGGAGCCATGGAATAGCTTCTTTTTGATTTCTCCCTGCCTTCCCTCTTTCTTCTTTAGTGTTTCTCTCTCCGGGGCTCAGATTCCCACAGGGGGTACAGGCCTGTGCAAAGAGAGTGATGTTTACCACAGTCTGTATTTTTAGGAAAGTGAGTCTTAACAGCTAAGTTGTAAGGTCACCAACGTTCAGGGTCATGTTTATGCTTTTGTAGCCTTCATAATACCTTGCCCAGTGCCAAGCATGCAATAGAATCCGTACTTAATAAAACCAAGGTTGATTGCTTTATTTTCTTGCTGGTGGTTTTATGACTGTGAAATAAGAGTACTTTGGAGGTTTGTATCATTGATTTTCAAAAGTAAGGACACTGTCTTCTTTTGTTGTTGTTACAAAAAGCTTTATTGTTTCCATGTGGTCGATGCATAGGCTCCAGCGTGGTTAAAAGGATGCCTAGTGGTTTCGGGGACAGAGAGGCTCAGGCAAAAGCCAGACCCAGGGGATGCAGAGGGGCCCCTTGAAGGCCTCTGGGCCCCACAGGCTCCTAGTCCGCTTGAGGGGGAGCCTTTCGAAGAGATACCCGCCCCGCCCAGCCTGGGGGCCGCCAGCCTGCGGAGGTGAGTCAGGTGTCGCCCATCCTCTTGATGAGTTTCACCTCCTCACCCGGAAGTGGTTCTCCAGGAAGCCACAGAGCTGAGGGTCTGCGCGGGTAGAACCAGGGCCTGCGGCTCCAAAAGGGCCTGGTTCCGTTCCTCTCCAAGGCCAGGGCGGCTTCCACGGCGTCCTGAGTTCTGCCCACTCACCTTGGGGAGGCTTCAGCAGGTCCTGGGAGAGAATGCGGCCACCGCGCTGTTTTTGCAACTTTAAGAGACTCTCAGGCCCTTGCACTTCTCTTCAGCCAACTCAGGGAAGAAGTGACCCACGGCCTCCAGAGCCACATCGTCGCGGTTGAAATCGAAGCCCAGAGAGAGGTAGGTGCAGGAGGCCCGCAGGTGCAGGATGACCTGACAGTTGATGGCGGCCTCCACTGCGGTGGAAGAATTCTGATGGATTTGGGAGCTCATGGTTGTTCGGCAATAAGCAATTAAGGTCAAAAACGGTGTTGGCTGGTCTCGGAGGCTGAGGCTGGCTGGGGTGGTTCTGACGGTGGTGCCTGGAAGAGGGGGAGGAGGGGGGTCGAGGCTGGAAGAAGGGGCATCCCTGGGTCTGTTCTGTCCAAACACTGTTGAAGCAAGAGACAGATGCTGGGGACCACTGAGGGCACTGCCGACACTCTTCTTTTGCCCCCTCCTAACAGGCTGCCTCCTTCAGCATTCTCACATTAGTCCCATGTGTTTTTCTCTTTCTGCCTCTCTGCCTCCTTCCTCTTGCCAGCGTCGATTGTGTCTCCCTGGAACGTCAAGTCCTTTTGTCAGCTGACGCTGTCCCAGAACTGAACAAAACCCTCACGAGCAGGCCGTGAGTTGAGTCACTTACCTCTGTCACCAGAGGGGCTTATCTCTCCCGACAAGGTTTTGTCTGGTGTTAGTGGCCCAGTTAGTGACAGCCCATGCATGTAGCAGCATGTGACCCGGCCCCTTGCCTCAAACTGTGTAGTCGTCAGAACTGTCACACAGTCAGAACAAGTTAATTCCACGCGAGCAGCAGGGCAGACTGTAATAACGCCAGGCCTCTGGAGAGGGTGCTGTCAGGCGGCGTGTACTGCAGCCACCCAGCTGCTCTGCTCCGTGGGCAGAGGCGCAGGCTGACAGGCCGTGTGCTATTCCCAGGGAACCAGGCCGGAGCAAGTGCAGTGATTTTCTGTCGGTTCCATGGTGCTCGTGGTACCGCCAGCTGTAATCTGGGGATGACAGTTTCAACAGGGACCATTTTAAGCTTTAAAAAAACCTGTCTTTTGCTGGCAGAGGCAAAAAAAATGAATCGTGACCCTTCTGCTATGTTAGTCTGTGGGTTTTTTCCATCAAAGCTAATGAGCATCATGATTGGGTAGGTGCATCTTTGTGGGTTTCCCGGGAGACGGTTGCTGATGAGCTGTTGGTCTCATTAAGGATTATTTTCTCACCGTCTTCTTTACAAAATCCGTGGTTTCTGATGCCGGGGGATGGGAGAATTAAGAGCTCACCCAGTGCTGGACGAGAGAACCAGTGTGGCTGTGCGTGGGGTATTTTCCCCACAGGGAAGAGATGCTTACAGACAAACGGAGGGAAGTTCATGGCTGCTCAGGAACAAGATGCAGACTCTTAATTAGCCAAAATGGGAAGGCCCAGGTTCCCACTAAAGGCGGAAGTCACTTTTCAGAGTAGGAGTTGATGATGAAGGTGGTTTTTCTTTTCTTTTTCTTTTAGAGAGAGGAGAAGACCAAGGAGAAACACAGAGGACTTTGCTTGCAATTAAGTAGTAATGGAAACAAAAGATCTTTTTTTTTTTTTTCCTGGTAATTTGTATCACACCCAAGGATGTATGATTCATGTTAATATGTCTGCTTATTTTGAGTTGGTATAGTATCTTCTGAAGGGATTTTAGGAATTGATGAGCAAAGGGCAGTTTTTTTTTTCCAGAAATGAAGAGTTGTCCTGTTGAAGATCTGTTTGCCAGGTTTACTGACTCAACCCAGCGCCTACATAGATTGATCAACTCAGTCAGGACACACCTGAGGATGCCCACAGACGTCACTTGTTTGGTGTAGTGAAATCAGCGTATGATGCATTCTATCTCAGTGGTTCTCAACCTTGGCTGCACATTAGAATCACCTGGGAATCTTTTTAAAATCCTGATTTCTGGGCCTCATCCTCCGGAAATTCTGTTTCTTTGTTATGGGGTGGGGCCACAACATTAGTAACAAACAGAATTTCTGGAGGATAAGGCCCAGACATCAGGATTTTAAAAAGATTCCCAGGTGATTCTAATGTGCAGCCAAGGTTGAGAACCGCTGTTCTATCTGATGTTTACACTAGTTGGCCCTGAGAGGGAAGGTACTACAGAGAGAAATTCCCAGTGTGATTCTTAATGATACGATGAGGAAGAAAAGTGAGATGCAGCTAAGGAAAGCAGTGTAACTGCTGGAGTTATTTCCCTAAAAAAGCAAATTTATCACACCACACTATTGTAATATTCCCTGGATTTACATGGGCTGTTCTTTCTTACCTCTATGTTGTTCTCAAGTTCTTTTCATATCAAACTTTACTCATCCTCTAAGATTCAGATCAAAGTCCCTTCTTATGTGAAACATCCCCCACAGCCCAGAAAAATTGTTGGTGCTTCTAAAACATGTGCTTATATACCTGTAGTATATTTATTGAGCAGTATTTAAATGTGCTCCTTATATTTCTGTCATTTTCCACTAGGCTATGACTCATTGAAGTTAGGACCCATGTATTACTTAATTTTATCTGCAGTGACTAGAAAATGTCTGACACAATCACAGGCTAAATCAGTGGTTCAGAACTGCATGAAGGGGACTCTCTGATGAGCTCTGGGATGAGAAAGGAAATGTTAACAGATAAAAGGTGGATTTTAATCAGGAGTGAATTTAAAAGGGTTGATATTTGCAATCAAATGTATAAATGTAATGGCATGAACTCTTAAGAGTACTATTAGAATGAGTTCAGACATTTGAAGGATGCTGTAGACAATTAAAAAGTTAAAAGGACTTTTAAAAGCTACGATTAACACAATGATTAAGACAGATGGCAGAATGTTAGCGCACGCAGGGAGCTGGCGGAACTGCCAGAACCTTGCTCTGTGTTTGCCACCAGGGAGCACGATCTATAAAGACCCATGTGGTCGAGAGGGAATACAAGGTTGCAAGAGAGGGCCTGGCTGCGTTCTGTGAATCCAAGTCTCTGGGGCCAGAGAGACATAGTCCAGGGTTTAAAATTGGTAGGTGATTGTGGAATCCTTTGAAAGAGAAGTGGCACCCTAGTCCTCATCATTTTCTGTTTTTCAAATCAATTCCATTTTCTCCAGTCCTACTGTCATCACTGCTGGCCTATATTTCCCAGTTAGTCATTCACCTCCCAGATTACTGAGGAGCTGATGTCCGCTCTGTCTCTAGAGTTGCTTTTCTTGTAGTTTTGCGTGGACGCCAAAGTGCTACAGATTTGATCATGTCACTCCCTTGTCAAGCCACTGGTGGGATTTTCCATTTCACCATTCATCGTGGCTGCTTGCCCTGCCTCTCATCATCTCTCCAAGCTGGACCCTTCCCACCTTCTCCCCACACGGCCCCTCCCTTGCCCGGAGGTTCCAACCTTACTGAATTCCTTCCAGCCTCCCAAGCTTGCAACATTTTCTCTGAGCCTTTGTCCATGTTATATTAACTCATTCAAAAAATGTATTCACCAAACCTGGCCCTGTTGTTAGACGTTGGAGGACATAAAGTTAATAGGACGTGGTAGTGAATTAGACAGGAGGTCTGAGAAAGAAGAGCATGACAAAGAAAGCTGTCAGCTGTCAGGTTGGTAACTGGATGGCAGTGGAGTCACTGAAGAGGAGGCTATGGAAGGAGATTTGACGGGTTCATGAGTTTGGTGCTGGACAGAGTCTGAGGCACCTCTGAGCTGTGCAAGAGGAGAGGCCAAATGGGCAGTATGGGTCACTGTCCTGGAGCTCAGAGGGGAGGTCCATGCTGGAAGTCATAGCTGAAGCTGTATACTTCTTTTTTTAAAGATTTTTAAAATTGATTTTTAGAGAGAGAGGAAGGGAGAGGGAGAGAGAGAAACATTGATCGCTGCCTCCTACACGTGCCCAACTGGGGATCGAGGCCAAACCCGAGGCAGGTGCCCTGACTGTGAATCGAACCATCAACCATTTGGTGCACAGGATGACACCCAACCAACTGAGCCATACTGGCCAGGTTGAAGCTGTGGGCTTTGATGCAGTTATTTTAGGAGAGAACATAGGGCATGAAGAAGAGACTCACAGAACCAAACCTTGAGCAAAGTCGGGATTTAAGGAAGGAGGAGAAGGTGAAATTATGAAAAGCACTACAACTCAGAGTATGAGAGGGTAAGCAGTGTTGTTTTTTTTTAATCCTCACCCAAGGATATTTTTTCTTTGATTTTATTTTTATTTTTTATTTTTATTTTTTAGGGAGAGTGGAAGAGAAAGGGAAAGACAGAGAGAAACATTGATGTGAAAGAAACACATTGATTGGTTGCCTCCTGCACGCACCCTGACCAGGGCCCGGGCCAGGGAGGAGCCGGCAACCGAGGTACATGCCCTTGACCAGAATCGAACCCAGGATCCTTCAGTCTGCAGGCCAATGCTCTAGCCACTGAGCCAAACTGCTAGGGCAAAGTAGTGTGTTTTGTTTTCACAGAAATAAGGGAAGTCACGGTTTTAAGAAATAGAGAATGTCAAATACATGTGAGAGACGACATTTCTTTGCTTGTTGCCTATTTTTCCTGCCAGGCTATCAGATCTGAGAGAGTAAGGACCACGTTCATTGTCCATTCCCGTTGCCTGGCAAAATACCTCACATTGAGTAGGTGCTTGACACATACTTATTAACTGAATTCATTAAATACTCTTGATTTTTTCAAATTAGGTAGAAAGCATGGGCTGAGGAGATTTATGGAGATGTTTCTCAGATTATAAAAACAAATTTTAAAGTGATGATTTGTGATAACTTAGATGAGAAACTAATTATTACCATAAGCCAATTTTGGGTCCCGGAGAACTGGGCATTTCAAGGTAATTGAAGAGTGCTACTTTTATTGGAGTTTAGAAAGCTTCTAGATAATAGGAATGTCTTGGACATAACATATCTGAATTTTAGCAGCCACTCATGATATCATGAAAGCTGTATTATTAGGTAGATTCTAAGCTGGCTGAGCATGTAGTGCTGATCTGGGGAAAGAGTGTTCTGGTCTGCTCTTGGACCTGTCACGATTTGACCGAAGATAAATGGTCCACAATCTCTTTCTGAAAGCCTTGGAGTCAGCTTTGTATCAGAACGTACAGGTTTTTGATTCTATAATGGTGACTCAGCAACTTGCTGAATTTCTTAAAAAGAATGCTGATTAACAACATAGCTACATTAGTATCTCGCTTTAGAGTTTCACAAATGCCACATTGATTTTCACATCAGCTTTGTGGGATAGGTACTAGTCCCATTCTGTGGACTGGGGAAACTAAGGCTTTGATATATACAAACAACTGAGCCATGTCTTGAAAGGGGGTTTTAGATTCAAGTTAAATATTCTTTAACTTTATCTAGTCGTCTCAGTTCTGAGGTGATATGTCTCGGTCAATTATATAACCTCTGTGTGATTTCATATCTGCCTATAAAAGTTGACACATGAGCCTGGCTGGCGTGGTTCAGTGGTTGAGCATTGATCTACGGACCAGGAGATCACAGTTCGATTCAGTCAGGGCACATGCCTCTGGTTGCGGGCTCGATCCCCAATGTGGAGTGTGCAGAAGGTAGCCAATCAATGATTCTCTCTCATCATTGTTGTTTCTCTCTCTTCCTCTCCCTTTTTCTATGAAATGAAAATTTAAAAAAAAAGTTGGCACATGACATTTAATGGCAAAGACTATGTTGTATTCATTTTTATATTCCCACAGTTTCTAGAACATAGATACTCAGTATGTGCTAAATTAATAACTTGTTTATGTCAGCATTTCTTCATAAACAAAATGAGAGAGTTGGATTAGGACCCCAAAGAACTTTTGTTGGTGATATTAACCACAGTAGAAAATAAAACTAAGAAATTGAAAATAATTTTCAGATCATTAAAAAAATAATATATCCATCAAATGTTAATATATGTAACAAACTTTATGAAGTATAAATTTTTTTAAAAAATATATTTTATTGATTCCTCACAGAGAGGAAGGGAGAGGGATAGAAAGTTAGAAACATCGATCAGCTGCCTTCCGCACACCCCCCACCGGGGATGTGCCCGCAACCAAGGTACATGCCTTTCACCGGAATCGAACCTGGGACCTTTCAGTCCGCAGGCCGATGCTCTATCCACTGAGCCAAATCGGTTAGGGCATGAAGTATAAATTTACTTTTCAACATAAAAATGAAGAGTGTGGCATTTTATATTTTAGCAAATCTCTTTCATGTATGGCTTAATAGATGACAGCTGGATTTTCATACCTACTTCTGCACTCAATCTGTTGTTGTATGTTGTTTTTGTTGAAATAGATGAAGTAAAGTAAGCCTCCCACAGATACGTACAGTTTGCAATTTTCTATACCATTTTATATAAGGGCCTTGAGCATCTGTAGATTCTGGTATTTGTGGGAGGTCCAGCAACTATGCCCCTGAAGATACTGAGGATGACTGAAGTTTTTTGGAGAGTCAAAATTATATGCAGATTTTTGATTGCACTGGGTTGGTACCCCTATCCTCTGCATTAAAGGTCAACTGTAGTTGGAAAAGGGGGAAATATTTTAATAGCATTTTCAGATAATTGTGAATATTATTTTTGGATGCTATAACAAAACTTGAAAAAATGATAGTTTCTTTAAAGCTAGTTGTTCTGTAAATCTGAAATCGTTTTAATGAAATTTTATTATTCAGTACCTTAAAATCCACTAGTCTATCTTTTACTTTGAATAAGTCTTTTTCCCATGCATAATTTGGAACATTATACATTGCTCATTTGGTTTATTGAGTTATGTAGATCTTATAAATATTGACATGGTTCACCGTATAAAAAACCCCACATTCATTAATATTGCCACTGATTTTATAAGAAGTTTTTAAGTATTGGGGAGCTGTTAAGCTCATAGTAGTGTATACAGATTCTCCAAAGTTCTGATTTTCACCTGAAAGCTCAAATTTTATCATTGGAAATAAATATTGTCCTTTGTTTCATTTGAAGTGACAGAATCATTTCATTCATTTTCAATAAAATATCTGCCAGAACCCAAGTTTGAATAACCACGATATAACTGTCAGCCATTTTTTTTTTTTTTCAAGAAAGAAATGTTATCTCAGGAAAGGAATGGCCGGTACAATTCAAACAATTGCATGTCTGCTTTCCTTTGAGACAACCATCATACTTGGGCAGAAGCACTTCATATATATTTCTCATGTTGTCATGGAGGATATTAAAAAATGTATACTCAAAAGTTGAGAATTACTAAAAATAATACTTTTTACAGTTTCATCAAGGATTAAGTGAACCTACTCTGCTCCCCCTGTTTCCCTCCCCCTTTTTTCTCTGTGAATACATGCCTTGATTTATGCTAAAATGCCAACCATTTTGCCACTACTGATTTTGCATCACCGATGCAAAAGCCAATATAATGAATAAGGAAAATAATCTTTTAGTATTATTATAAAAATATTCTTGACCTCTTCAGTCCCCCTGAAAGGGTCTCAGGGGCCACACTAGATGTTTGTAGACCACATCCGTCCATTAATACTGCATTGTGTTACCTACCTCCTCGTGATGTATCATGATAGGGAAAGTGGCCAATGGTCCAGCTGGGTCAGATATGACCTCATTATGCAGCGCTGACGATGTAGCTATATTATACCAAGCAAATGAACAACAAAGCCCAATTAACTCATATTTCTGCCTTTTATCAATCCAAAGTTGAGTTGTGGCAAAGATTGTTTGATGTTCCCCAAATCTGCTGTCTCTTTTTCTTGGGCAGCCTCCCTTGCATTAGATATGACTAAGTTCCAACAATAATACTAGTGGAAGGGCGGTGTGTGACTTCCAGGCCTGTACCATTAAAACGCTCCACACATGCTACTCCAGGTTCTTTTCCTCCCACTGGCTGGCTGGCGATCAGCATACAGGCCAATGAGATGGTGGGAGGAGCCTGGGAACCACCATATGGAGTGCTGACTGCATTCTGAACATGCTTGAACATCCATCCAGGGCTGTTACGTGAGCAGGAAATAAATTTCTGTTGTTTTGAACATCACATGTTAGGTTTATTTGTTATACCAATTAGCCTACCTTTAACATTGCCTTGAAGTCAAAATGATTCATATTAGAAGTCATACTGAGTCATATTCCTCAATAACATGTCAATTGAAACTGTACTAAAGGGCAAGATCATTAATGACTTTTTTCATAGAGATAGTCTGGAAAAGGACATACCTTTCTAAATTTATGGCATATTATGCTTTTATTCTCTTAGCAAAGGATCTATTTCTAAATTAATGGATAGGGCAATGTGTAGTGGGGGACAAATATTTGTCCCTTAATTATTTGGGGGGAGGGGATATAGTACTGCATTACTACTTTACATATATTCCAACCCTAAAAGGCCTAGCCTTGGATACCCATGGGTGTCGACAGGGAATTAAGCAGGAAATTGGAACTGTATTCCATGAAAGATATGATGACAAAAGTAATTGAAGGCAAAGTATTATATAAATAGGATGACTCAGGAGCTTGGAAACTGCTTTTATAAAATGGATGTCGTTTTTTCCAGGGGAAGTAATTGAATAGATTCCAAATTTAAAGCCCTCGGGGAATTGGTTCTTCCCCTAATTACTGATCCTTTCTCCTGGGTTTGAGAAAATGAAGCTAATTCCCCCTAGTGTCAGTTCGATAGAGATGCTATTACAAAACCAGTGGATGTGATCCAGGACATTATTAAACTTCTTTCACTTTTCCCTTAGTTGTATTCAATGCTAGTCAGCATTTTAAGCAAATAACTGTGTTATTTTCATGAACGTTATTGTACATCAAGTTATGCACTACACGATCTACGTCACATTCAGTGATTTTGCTTCCATTGATTCCACAGTGACTATTTCGTGTCTTGGCTCTTTGCAGTGACCAATTTTCTGATTACTTCTTCATTTTTTAAAAAACAACATAGAAATTGAGTTTCCGTTTGGTTGATTAAATAAAAAATTTTTAAGTACATTTATGTATTAATTCAGTAAACATTTATTGGGCGTATACCATGTGGTGGGCACTGGAGATACAATGATACATAAGCAACTCTTGTTTTTGAGGAGCTCACAGTCCAGTGAGGAACTAATATTGTAATAGCCAACTGGGCTAGGTTATGGAGCAGTAACAAACAACCCTCCAAATGCTTCCATCCAAGTGAAGTCAAAAGGGGGCCCTGTTGGAGGAAGTCATAGAGATGTGGCTGCTGGTTGACCCTTGGAGGCTCCTTATCCCTCCCCTGTCCATGGGAAGTACATGCCTACTCTTCACATGCTAGCAGCTGCTTCAAGGTCACAGCCTTGAGAGAGTAAAGTGTTGTTGAGGCCATCTGGGTGTGAACTTAAAAGTTATGTAAACTTTTAAGATTCTGGTGGGGAAAAAATGAAAGACACTGGCAGGCAGATGCTGAGACCTACTCATTTTACAGCTGCCCTGGACAAGCCTCATCTGTAAGTTCCCTTGCTTATGAAACCTGTCACTTGCCAATCTAGAGTGGTCTGCCTCTTCTTCAGTCTTTTCTCGCTAGGTTCACATTTCCCACAGGGAACTCCTCAGGTTGGGAACACACAGGCTCCCAGGCCCTCAGAGGCTTCATTTCAACATGTGGCCTCCAAGTGACGGAAAGGACCATGGTCAATTGCATCCTGACTCAAAGCTTCTGCCACAAGCTATTTTTGCTCCTATTTTATTGGCCAAAGCAAAACACTGTTCCTAAGAGAAACTGGAAAGTCCAATCGTAAAATGTGCCTGGGAAGAAAGGAGAAATAGAATGTCTGTGGACAGCCCTGTGCCAACTGCACATCTAACTAGACAGTGACAGCGCAGAAGAAAGCGGTGGACAGCCACAGCACCAGGAGGTCTGATACATGGTGAGTGTGTGAGGAGGATTTGCACAGGGTACTGATCAACATGGAGGTGGATTGAATGTCAGATTAGGGGAGTTGGGGCTGAGTAAGCATCTGCTTAAAAATCTTTTTCCTAAATAAGCCTTTCAAAGCCCTGGAATCACTCAGGTTTTTTCTGTACCTTGTCTCATTGTGGCCTACTTTCCTCCTTCACAGTGCTTTTTTGGGTAATGTGCATCTTCCCTGACAGATTATCATCTCCATGAGGGCAGGGACTGCATCTCTCTTTGTCATGACCGTGCCCAGGAAGTGTTTGCTGGACGAAGCATGGCCCAACACAGCAGGTGCACAAGGACTGCTCTTTGTTAATCATCACCTGAGAATATTTCTCTATTGATTTTTGGAGAGAGTGGAAGGTAAGGAGGGAGAGGGGATAAGAGAAAGAGAGAGAGAGAGAGAGAGAGAGACAGAGAGAGAGAGAGAGAGAGAGAGAGAGAGAGATCGATCAGTCCCTCTCATACATTCCCATACCAGGGCTGGGGATCGAACCTGCAACCCAGGTATGTGCCCTTGACCAGAAATTGAACCTGTGACCCATCAGTGCGTAGGCGAACATTCTTAGCATTGAGAAACATGGCTAGGGCAAGTGCCCTTTATTGATGGAAGCATTAGAGAAGCTGAATTTTGGTTAGCATGTTAGAGTTGGCCCAAGGGAGAAGGGAGGAAGAGAATTATAGACTAAGGGCCACCTTGCATCGACACACCAGAGGCAAGGCCTTTTTGAGAAAGGAAAAGCCAAAGTTTGTGGTTAGCTCATTTCCTAGAGGAGGGATTTTTCCTCATGCATAGCTTAATTGCCATTCGAAGAGAAAGCAGTCCAATGTTCTACTTGTGAAACACTCTGGGCACCTCACCCCACTTTTTCTCTGTCCTGATGCTTTGATGAGCTGAGACCACCAGCTGGGTGAGGTTTCTATACTGTGGATAAATGTCCACAAGGGGCGACAACCAGGCCACCAACCTCATTTTCACTTGTGATTCAAGCCCAAACTTTAACCTTCCTCCAAAGAGTAGATAATGCATTAACACCTCACACCACACTCCCAGCTCCCAGGGCGCAGTGGGATCTGTGCTCTCCCAGGTCTGAGTGTGTAGTTTCCATTTGCTTTTGATAATCACTTCCCTGGGAAATTATTTCAAACAGGAGGGAGGGGCCGTGGACACAGCGATGAGGATTATCTCACAGAAATGGAACTATTTTCTCCAAGAGCAGCTTATGTAGGAACCTCTTTCTTTCCTGTCATCAAGCAATTTGATTTGGATTCCAGAGGTGCGGGGTCTCTCCTTGCTTCGAAGTATGCCTCCAGCAACCCTCCACATTGTCACACTGTTGCTGATGAGCAAAGTCCTGGGCAACTTTGCTGGCATTTATTAGCAGCATTTTTCCAGGGTGAGAGCTGCTGATTCTTGGACTTAAATGGAGGCCTAGCGTTTGTGGGAAGAACACTGACTGCTTGATTGGGGGATGTTCACTTAACAGCAGAACTGAGCCAATCAAACGGAAGCAGATGGCAGAGACAGCTCTGCCCCTCAAGCACTGGCCTGGCTGACTCATGAAGGCAGTTGACATCTCCAGCTCAAAGGAGCGGTCTCGGGATGCTACTGAATATTTCATCTGATGTGAGGATGAAGCAATTTTTAAAAAACAACTTATGGTGATTAAATTAAATGGTTCCTTACATGTATATTTTATTCATTGCTGCACATTTACTTCCTCCAAATGAAAAGAGGAGTAATAGAAAGTCTGGACCCTTCAGTCTATCCACCTGGTACACAAATAGCTTATACTGCCCTGATTGCTTCTCGCCACATATGGCCGTTTTAATTAAAATTTATTAACACTACATAATTTAAGAAGGTTACTTCTTCAGTTGCACTTATCACATTTAAGTGGTCAATAGCCATGTATGGTTAGTGGCTACCATATTGGACATTTTCATCATTCCAGAACATTCTATTGGGCAGCACTCGCTTAGACTATTGTTCTCCCAAATGGGATACGAGTAATTCAAGGGATTTGTAAGACAACTCACTAGTTGTAGTGGGAGAAGTAAATACCAGAACTTCTATTTATGCCATCTAGTTTCAGGAAGTAGACTTTGAGATAGAGTTTAACACGCAGCAGTGGTTCTCAACCTTCCTAATGCCGCGACCCTTTCATACAGTTCCTCATGTTGTGGTGACCCCCAACCATAAAATTATTTTCGTTGCTACTTCATAACTGTAATTTTGCTACTGTTATGAATCGTAATGTAAATATCTGATATGCAGGATGTATTTTCAGGGGTCGCGACCCACAGGTTGAGAACTGCTGTGAGGAAGAGAGGGAAAAGGGATTGGGAGACAAGAGGGAGAAGTTGGGCTACGGCGCAGTTACAGCACACACCTCAGATGACCCACAGGAAGCCCTGAAGTCGGGGGAGACGTTGCGCTATTATCCTGAGTTGATAAAGGGGTGCCATCCCTCTATACTTCTGTAAGCAACCAGTCATGGATGTAGGCTGCCCTTGGGGAAAGGTATGTCCTTGAACAAGGAGGCTTTCTCCAGCAGCTGGGGGAGTTTTCAGTCCTGAGGGGGAATTGTGAGAGGTGCGCTAATGTCTGTGCCATTTGGTTTCGTTGTATTTGTTTTGAACATTTGCTCAAAGTCCTTTAGTACAGAATATACTAATGTAAATGAACATTATTTATAAACCAAAACATGCCCATATAATGAGGTTCATGCTAAATATAGCTTTCTGATCAGGATGCACAAGTCCAGCAGCTTGGAAATCAACTGGTCTAGACTCTGGTTTGGAAGGAGATGTTACGTTTGAATGTGTAAAATACGCTTTGCACACTGCTGGGCAGTGGTCTCATCCAGCAACAGACTGGTTGGTTCGTTCAGATTGGCATTTCTTTTTAAATCGCATGTGAATGACTTTAGGCTGGGGCCACTCCAGTTGACGATAGACCTGATGTCTTACTGTTGTGTTAAACTCAGCGATTTCACACCTTTATATGACTTAGTTGAACCCTGAAGGCATCTGAGTTTATAATCTCTGGTTTTCATAATAGCAGTGGGGCACAGAGAGTGTTCCATGTTGAAAGTAGTAGGGGAAAAAGAAGCAGAGTATGGGAGGGGAAGAGACTCCGCCATGGAATGATAACACACAAGAATAAAATATTGTGGAGCGGAGGGTGGAACTGGTTGCTGTTCTTACAAGTTAATTCACACATCTTCTCGGTGAGTAAAGAGTCAAAGCTGGGAAAAGCTCCTAGAATACTAGACACCCAGGCCTGTTTCCTAGGAAGGAGAAGGGAACCAATATTCATTCAGCATCTATTTATATGGTAGGTGCTTGAGTGGGTAGTTTACATATACAATGTTGTTTAATTTTCTTAAGGACCCACTGAGCTAGGGATGAGTATGATGGGATGGAAAAGATGGCCCTGTCAATGACAAGTAGATAGATGGTGGTGAAGCTTTTAGCAGAGAAGCCCTGCAATTTTTTTTCCCAATATTTTGATCGTGGCTCTCAAAGATGTTGGGGCAGAGAAATTTATTAGCCATGGGCCACAAACTCCAGTGCCTGCTGGAGGCTGGCAGGCAATGTCAATGGGAAAGCCAGTCCAGTATGAGGCAATAAGGAGAGGTGGAGACTGTGGTGACACGGAGAGTCCACGTTCCTGCAGGAGGTGGCTGCTGTGGCCAGGGAGAGCTATAGGACTAGTGTTGTAAGATGATCTCCGAATTTTCAAGAGATGCTGGGTATGTCATTAGATGTAGAAGATGTGAAATCTGATACACACTGACGTTCAATTTGAAAATATTGTGGCTCAAAAGAAACACATCTGGGCTACACATCAATTTCTGAGGCTCCTGATGGCTGGGACCCCTGCCCCACTTTAAGAGACGCTCAGGTTTGAGAACTCGGGCAGTGACCCATTCATGTCCTCCTGTCTCTCAGAGGACGCCGTCACAGGGGACATCTGTTTAGAGACTGGCATGGATTTGTTAAATATTGGAGAGCCAGCTAGTAGGGCACCTGAGCAGGGGAGGCCTGAACCCTGCATTTCCAAAGTCAATAGAAGTTTGCACACAACTGCTGGGGAGCCCTTATTTTCATGGCTAGTTCCTGCCTGCTGCTGCTTCAGCTAGTTTCAGAAAACCAGGCCCTTGGTGTCCTTTCGACTCCTTGGCTGTCACAGAATATCACTTCAGACTAACAAACTAGTTATAGAAATGGCACCATAGGTTGCCCTCTGCCAACACAATAGTCATTAATTAACGAGGTGTTCGATCTTGGGCTTGGGTGGGTAGGAAAGCAAGGAGCAGGAAATGTGAGCACACCCACTTCTCATGGTGGTGCCTTTGCACCATCACCATCTTGATCAGAAAGTTTTTATTCAGCTTGTGTTCTCCCCAGAGTGGAGGACATAAAGAACCCTATTTCTCCCTGAAGTGAAAACCCACAGCTCTGGGATGTTCCCTAGAACAATACAGGTTGCAACTAGTAAGAGGTTATTTGTTCTTACATGATGCTGAAGTTAGTCACGGCCTGGAGTTTGTTCTATTGTGACAAGAGCCTGGGAGAATTCGGAATCCCTTCCATTATCATTACATGACTGTTTTTGTTGAGGGTTTACTATTTGACGCAAGATCCTTATAGGAGTTTTCTCTGTGTACAGTATTTGTAGCGTCTTAACTGTTAAACCACTTAGCGTTCCTTGTTTAGTTTTTAACAAATCCTTTGATGTGTCTGTAGAAGCTCAAATGAAAAGGATTGCACTGCTGTAGTTAAAGGTAGTTATTTTGGACAAGGTAGACCCAAATGACAAGTGGAATTTCTTAAAGCCTGAATGAGGAAACCCCTCCCCAGAACATTGCCTCAACCAGGCCTCTTCTTTGTCTGTGTCCCCTGTTGTAAAGGCCACTGAATTTAGTAAAATATGCAATGTGGCTGCTGTCCCAGTATATCTGACAAGCAGAAACAGACCCATAGATGTCTGTTCAAACAAGTCAATAAACATGGCCTTTCCACTTTGTATGGGACGAGGAGTGGGGCGCATGAGGCGGGTATGTTCAGAGTTTGGCAAGAAATACCTTTCTCATTCAGCTTTAAGAAAATTGGTTTCTTGGAGGAGAAGAGAGAATTACAGAAGTTTTACTTAAAAAATGAGATGGAAATAAAAGGATATTCCCTCCTAATTGATAAAATTGATTTATCCACCCAACCAATGTTTACTGAGTTGCAAGATTAACTGATGAATCCTGACTTTATCAAGACGATGCTATCATAATGCTGAATTGTAATCCACCCACTACCCGACTAACCACTCTGTACCCCACTTTCTCTCAGGGCCATCACTCTCCGTTTGGATCTGCAGTCCCCACTCACCCTGCCCCTGTTCTGTGTCTAGGCCGGTCCGTGTATCCACTGTCTTGCTTGTCCTGTGAGTTCCCGTCATGTGAGTCTCCTAAGGAGGGCTCTGATATTAGCTTGCTGTGCCTTGTCAGTTCAAATCAAATCAGGGCAGCTCAAGCCCACCCCTGAAAGGCAGGCAGGCAGGAGCAGCAGTGAGTGGGAACCCGTTAATTAGCAGTGACGGCTACCAGGTTTGGGTTTTTTTGTTTTGTTTAATGCTTAATTAATTTCATGGTAATTGAATTTAGACCCAGCTCACCGAGGCTGGGGTGAGAGGTTCTGTGTGGAGCCCCAACTTCTTCAGCAGGAGAATGAAAAATGCTATTTTTTCTGAAGCTTGCCTGGCCTCTTCTTGTGAACCCTGTGACCAGTCAGAGGCCTGGACTTTCCCACAGGAGGATTTTTAGGTGCAGGGGAGTCAGGGAGAGTGTTGCTGGCTCTTCCATCACGAGGGATGGACACCAGAGTCGGCAGGGTCTGCCTGTCTGCATAGAGGAAGCAGCGCATCTTGAGTGATTTCTAGGTACTGGTCACAGGGGTGGGCTCCTCACACATATTCTCTCATGTCTTCCCACACCATCCTTGTGAGGTAGATACTAGTATTGTTATTTTCATTATTGATGTGAGGAAGTTGAGATTGAGAGACAGTGCATAAGTTACTTGTGATCAAGAAGTAGGTACAGGACTTGGGTTTGGGTGCTTTTAACTCCTACATCAAACTCCTCCAGCTCTTGCTTCAGAAGAGGAAGGAGAAGGTAGAGAAGGTCAGTTTTTCCATGTCAGATGTGGGAAGTGGTGCTAAGAGTCTTAACTGTAGGGGCTACTATCAACAGAAATCCAACTAAACACAGCTTGGGTATAAAATGAAGGACCCCACTCACATGGGTGGGAAAAACACCACGGTGGCACATAACTTTGAAGATAGGCTAAAAACCATTTGGTCACTAGGCCTGGAGCCATGGACATGAAGTCTGCTGTGCAACTGTCTCTCATCTTTGTTAAGGTCTGATTTTATGTGTTGCTATGGACTGAATATGTGTGTCTCCCTGAAATTCCTGTACTGAAGTCCTAACTTCTAATGTCCTTGAATTGGCAACTGGAGCCTCCAAGGAAGTAATTATGGTTAAATGAGGTAATGAGGGTGGAACCTCATCTCCATAGGATTAGTGTCCTTATAAGAACAGACCTGGAATTTGTGTGCACTCATGTTCTCTCTCTTTCTGCACATGCCCGAAGAAGGGGTCATGTGAGCACAGTGAGGTGGTGGCCACCTACAGGCCAACCTTCTTTCTTGATCTTGGACTTCCCAAGTCTCCAAAACTGAGAGAAATAAGTGTCTGTTGTTTGAGCCACCCAATCGGTGGTATTTTGTCATAGCAGCCCAAGAAGACGAATACATTTGTAATGGCTCATTTTTCTTGTCTGTAGAAACTTTTGCCCATGTAGCCAGAAAAGATGATCCCAGTTAACAATTCATGTTATTTCAAGATTATCTGTTCAGTTAGGATTGTGCTGGTATCACATGTCCATATCCTGGACTAATCACTGATTGGAGAGTGGGTGAAATGGAGGAGAGATTGTGATTGCCCAAGTCTGTTACAAGAAAAAGGGGGATGAGAAGACTGCCAGGGTTGATGAAGAGGTAAACCAGTAAGGACAGTGCACTACACCAGGGGAGAAACACCATTTTGTGCCATTATAGAGGTGTAAGTGCTGGCTTTGGAAATTGCTCAGAATGATCCCAGAACTGCCTATAGAACCTGATAATTATTATGACTGCCTTTCAAGCTGATTTTCTGAAGGAAGTCACAAGATGAATTCTTTTCATGTTGTTGGCATTCCAGAGCCCAGCCTCTTCAAAAGGTAACAGTTTCACCTTTCCTATTGTGTTGCAGTGAGTCTTGGTGGGGTTACATGTAAGAATGGGGTTAACAGATGCTGAAACAAAGAATCGTGTAAGCAACTCCAGCATGGACACAGTGAGGGGGCAAGTTTGTTGTGCTTGCTCAAGAAAAATTCCTTCTCTTCCAAGGTCCAGTGCACATCCTAGGATAGCTGTTATGCTAGGTATTTCTTTTCAGAAGGGTCCTACCCCTGAGGGAGGGTGAGCAGGCCCTCTCAGATGGAATGAAAAATCTGTCTGATAGAAGAGAAAAATCTAAAAGCCTTTTGTGTCCAAATGGAATAGCACCCCAATTCCAAAATTGTCCCTATGACACTGAAATAGGCTATAAACATCTACTTAATGAACTTAATTGACAAACACTATGGAATATATCCTTCTATTTGTATAGTGACTTTCATGTTAAAAAAAGATGTTAGCTAATATTTTTGTAGTAATTGCTGAGCAGAGAAACGGATTACACAGAACTCTGTAGATTTGCCTAAGAACCCATAACTCAATGATGCTGGAAAGGACATTGAATAGTCTTGCTGATGACTCTTAATATAGTAGCTAGATGTTAAATGCTCATTTTTTAAAAAAAATTTATGAAAGGTAGCAGATTTCAGTTGGCATGTGATATCTAGAATCAGACTTGGTGATGGGTTTTAGCTTTCTAGCATATTAGTTGTTTGATTTTTGGAAAGTCATCAAGTTTCTGAATCTTAGATTTCCCACCTGTAAACTGGGAGCAATAATAATGCTTCTCTGTCTATTGTCCAGGGTTATTTTAATCAGTGAATCAAAGTCGGCTCTTCTGACTAAGATAATGAATGAGAACTGCCAGCCTTCTATAAAATGTTCTATTTCAACCCCTCCCCCCCCTTACTTTTTCCCTTCTTTTTCCCCTTTTGGCTTCATTATTGGGCAAAGGAAGACATTTTGATATTTTTTTAAAATATTTTTATTGGTTTTTTACAGAGAGGAAGGGAGAGAGACAGAGAGTTAGAAACATCGATGAGAAAGAAACATCGATCAGCCACCTCCTGCACACTTTCCACTGGGGATGTGCCCACAACCAAGGTACATGCCCTTGACCGGAATCGAACCCGGGACCTTTCAGTCCACAGGCCGATGCTCTATCTACTGAGCCAAACCGGCCATGGCAGGAAGACATTTTGGACAGAGGTTATTTCTAGGACATCTTGGCCTTAATTATGGGCACGTGGTTTGCAGTGTGCAGTGACAGAGCAGTGATACTGCCACAGTTTTCAGAGCACATGGCTTCTACCTGTGTATGTTCTTCAGAAGTTAATATGAGTTATTTTGAGGCAACTTGGTTTATATGTGAATATGGTTTGGGTTTTTATAATTTGAGACTGTGATTTTTATTGTTTAGTTAATAATTTTTAAAGGGCACCACTATTAAAGAGTTAAAATTACATGACTACAGAGTCACTATCCTAAAGGGGAGAGAGCTTCAATCCCCACTGAAGGCACAATGGCTGAGTTCTTGGGTGGGGCCTGTGGCGATTATCCCTGTGAGCACTGCAGTGCCCCATCAGTAGGGTGTCTATATAATACACCAGGAACTGTCCAAGCTAAATTGGGACATGACTACTCTATCATCTGTCTGATCTTCCCCAAACCTTCTGATCATTTCCCATCCATGGAATGGAGATAAGTCTCTTTATCTTGGGTTTTAAGAATCCATAAATTTAAAAATTCTTCAAGGAAAAAAATATTACAACCAAGGGTAGTCTAATTAATTATCAATTCTTCTTCCTCCAATATGTGATTGCAAAATTCTTCTGAGTGATCTTTCAATTTCTTGTTAGAGTCTCCTTTCCTTTCATAGATTCAATAGATTCTCTTATTTCTTTAAGGATATTAATTATAGCTTAAAAATCTTCCTGCAAAGTCTACATTTTCTGTATTATTTTTGTTTCCCTACTTTGCTCTCTTTTATTTTGAAGTATTTCTTTGGCATCTGGTAGTCTTTGGTTGCTTGCTTTTGATTTATAGTAAGGGACTGAAAATGAATTAGAAGTTCTGAGCATGTGGGGAATGGGAAACTTGTTGACTGACCTTCACCCAAGGGGTGATGTGGGAAAATCATTTGCTGCAGAACCACTGATGTCATCTTCTTTAGGTCTTTACTCAGGATAGGTTAGATTTCCCTCCAAACACCTACAAGTCTCCTGTCTGTTAGCTAAGAGTCTGGCTGCCTATGTTCCTGGGGAATGGTGCTGGAAGCTGGTGGAAGGAGGCTGAAGGTCTCAGCACTACATGCAAATGGCAGTTAAATAAGAGATGATGAATAGTTATTAGCCTTGTCATGTACTAGGTGCTCCACAGAGCATTAAATACATGCACACACACACATTATTATTAGAATAGATAAGTAAGTAAATTGGTTTGAATTTACTGTATAATTAGTAAATCCCTGGGCACAGATAATAAAATTAAGAAGGAAAAAAATCAACTAGATTAAATAAATCATACCCAGGTTGGTAAAATCAACCTAAAGAAAATGCCTGGCCACTTCCCATGTGTATATGTTTGGAAAACTGAGGGAAATTCACTTGCATTCAGATATTTTACAAGGTTCTGTCTAAAACTACCATTTTCTGAAACTCATCATAGAAAAGAGTGAGTTGGGGCAATTCTGTTCCTTTAAAATCTTCCCTTCTCCTGTTGCAGGTAAGGAATGCCAATGCATTTAATTGGTGCCCAGAAGAAAAATTGCCTTAAAAAAGTATAGGTAGAGGAGTACAAGTATGGTGGTAACTCTGAACCAATTTTAAAAGAACCTGGCCTACTGTCTGATTCAACTCAAATTTATTGAACATTTGTGGAGGAATCATAATTTAAGTATGAAATTATAGATGGACTTATTCTCAAGTAATTTAATGTCTTGTTTATTTGACAAGATATGAAAAAAGAACAGTATACAATTAAAGTCAGCTGATATAATTAATGTAAGAGACTTAAGTTTCATCAGAAGAGAGAAGAAAGAGACCCTTGTGGGCAGAAGTGCTCAGGAAACTGGGAGAGGATGTGAGCAGGACTAATGGACGGATGGGATTTTGATGGTTAGAAGGGAGGGGAAGGGAAAGGACCATCCAAGTGAGGAAAAAAATATAAAGAAGGCCCCAGGAATGAACATCATATATTCAGGAAACAGGAAGAAAACAAACTTGATTGGAACAGAATGTTGATATAGTTGAAGGAGGGTGAGGAGGATAAAGTAAGTTTGATTAAGATACAATTTGGAAAGATATTTGAATTAAATTGAGGAGTTTGATTTTTGTTAGAAAAGGAGAATATTTAGAGTTACTTTAGTGAAAATTATAGAATGAAGAGCTCCAACAATTCTCTCTTCTATAAAAGCAATGAGAAAACTAAAAAATAAAAATAAAAATTTGCCAGAATCACTTTTCAGAACTCTGGATATGAATCAAAATCTTGCAGCATTCTGAGGCTGAATCTCAGTGAGAACAGTGCTCTTTGTGGCATTTTAACTTGCCTTATTCCCATACCTCTCTTAAGTTCTGAGGTAGTATTTAGAACCTATAGTCTGCAATCACAGTGGAAACCTGTCCCAGAAGCCATTAAAGGGGACAAAAGGAGTTGGCATTGCTTCAAAGCCTCATTTCTTGAGAATTGTTATTGTCTGACTTATCTGCTTCTCCGGAGCAGCCCACTTGCAAGGTTGTCTTTATTTGTTCTGACTTTGAGCTAATTCAGTAATAAAAGTCTTTTTCCAGCCTCACCTGGTTTGGCTCAGTGCATAGAATGTCAGCCTTTGGACTGAAGGGTCCCGGGTTTGATTCTGGTCAAGGGCACATGCCCTGGTTGCGGGCTCGGTCCCAGTAGGGGGCGAGTAGGAGGCAGCCGATCAATGATTCTCTCTCACCACTGATGTTTCATTCTCTCTTTCCCTTTCCCTTCCTCTCTGAAATCAATAAAACAAAAATATTTTTTTAAAAAAGTTTTTTTCCAAGGGCATTTGTAAAAACTATTTAGGGGCAGTAGTTTAGCTTTGAGACTGCCTGATATGGGGATAACAGTTGAGACAAAAAATAGTATAACCAGTCCAGCCGGTGTGGCTTAGTGGTTGAGTGTTGATCAATGAACCAGGTCACAGTTTGACTCCCAGTCTGCACATGCCCAGCTTGCAGGCTCTATCCCCAGTGTGGGGCGTGTAGGAGGCAGCTGATCGATGATTCTCTCTCATCATTGATATTTCTCTTTCTCTTTCCCTCTCCCTTCTTCTCTGAAATCAAGAAAATTATATTTAAAACAATAGTATAACCAAATACTCAAAAGGAAAGCTGGGGAATGAGATATCCATTGGGGTTTTGAAAAACTCTAACATATCCTTGCAAAGACCACATGTAGGAGTAGGCTGTTTCCACACTGAGGGCTCTTCACCTCCACATGTGATCAATAAAGACATAAGAAGGGCCTGAACTCCCACCTCTGGCTGACCTCGAGGCTCTGTGCAAGCAGGAAGTGAAGGCTAAGGTAGAGTTGTCAATTGCCTGACTGAGTGGAGAAGGCATGTCCCTTGTACACTGAAAACTACAAAAACATTGTTGAAAGCAATGAAAGCTATCCCGTGTCACAGTGAGATACCATTTCATACTCACTAAGATGCCATAATCAAAAGGAAGGACAATAAGAAGTGTGGGAAAATGCATGGAGAATTTGGCACTCCCATGTATTGCTAGTGGGAATGGAAAATGGTGCAGCCACTTTGACAAACAGCAATTCCATTCTGTGGCAATAACCAAGAGAAATGAAAGCATATACCCACACAAAAACTTCTACACAGATATTAATAGTATTCTTCATAAAGCCCCAAGTGGGTACAATCCAAGTGTCCATCAACTGGTATAGCCATACCATGGAATATTACCTATAATAATAAAAGCATATAATATGCTAATTAGGCTGTAAGGGTTGAGGGAAGCCACCATAGCTGCGAGGGCCAAGTCCCTTGCCCGAATTTCATGCATTGGGCCTCTAGTCCTATATAATAAAGAGGCAATATGCAAATTAACTCTCACACTCTCACAAGATGGCTGCCTATGATTAGACCAGCAGGGGGGTTAAATGAGGGATGACCAAACGACTGAACAAGCACACTGCATGGGGCGACCAGGCCAGCAGGGGGGTTAATGAGGAATGACCAAACGACTGAACAAGCAGGCTGTGTGGGGCGACCAGACCGGCAGGGGGTTTAGTGAGGGACAATGAAATGACTGAACAGCCGGCTGCATGGGGTGACCTGGCCCACAGGGGGGCTGTGAGGGGCAACCAGGCTGGCAGGGGGGGCAGTTGGGGGCGACCAGGCCAGCAGGGGGGGGGGCAGTTAGGGGCAACCAGGCAGGCAGGCAGGTGAGCGATTAGGAGCCAGGGGTCCAGGATTGTGAGAGGGATGTCCGACTGCCGGGCAGTTGGACATCTTCCATGGGGTCCCAGATTGGAGAGGGTGCAGGCTTGGCTGAGGGGACCCTCCCCCCATGCACGAATTTCATGCACTGGTCATTTAGTCCTATATAAAAAAGATGTAAAATGCAAATGGGCATTACACTGTGAAGCATAATGACCGATCATGTAACGACTGGATCACGGATCAGCAGGAGGGTGGGGCAGTGAGTGACAAGTGGGCAGTGGAGAGCTACAGGAGGAGGCAGGGCAGCAAGCTATGAGGGTGGGGGCAGGGGGGGGTGGAGGGAGCTACAGGAGGGCAGAGCAGTGGGTGGAGAGCTACAGGAGGGTGGCAGTGAGCTCCTGTCTACAAGCAGGCAGTGGAGAGCTACAGAAGGGGGCAGGGCATCAAGCTATGAAAGGGTGGGGGGAGCTACAAGAGGACAGGGCAGCAGGCAGAGAGCTACTGGAGGGCGGCAGCGAGCTACTGGCGAGGTACTGGTGCATGGATTCATGCGCAGGGCTACTAGAATATAATAAAAGGGTAATATGCAAATCAACCTAACAGAGGAATGACTGGTTGCTATGATGTGCTCTGACCTCCAGGGGGCAGATGCTCAATGCAGGAGCTCCCCCTGGTGGTCAGTACACTCCCACGGGGAGCGCCTGGCGAGCGCAGTACTGGTGTTGGGAGCCCCTCCCTCCTCCACAGTAGCGCTAAGGATGTACTGATGGCTTAGACCCACTCCCTGCCATCAGTCAGACATCCCCAAGGGCTCCCGGACTGCAAGAGGGTACAGGCCAGGCTGAGGGACACCGCCCCCCCCCCACAAGTGCACAAATTTTGTGTACCGGGCCTCTAGTTCAGTCATAAAAATGAATGAAAAGTGAAGTATTTACACAGGGTACAACATAGATGAACCCTGAAAACATTACACCAAGTAAAAGAAACAAGACAGAGAAGGTCACATATGATATGATTCCATTTATATGAAACTAGAGGCCCAGTGCACGAAACTTGTGCATTGGGGGAGGGGGGAATCAGAGGTGTCCCTTAGCCCAGGCTGCGCCCTCTCCAATCTGGGATCCCTCTCACAATCTGGGACTGCTGGCTTCTAACCACTCACCTGCCTGCCTGCCTGATTGCCCCTAACTGCTCCCCTGCCAGCCTGATTGATACCCAACTGCTCCCCTGCTGGCCCAATCGCCCCCAACTGCCCTCCCCTGCAGGCCTGGTCTCCCCCCAACTGCCCTCTCCTGCTGGCCATCTTGTGACAACGTGGGGGCAGCCATCTTGTGATGATGTGGGGGTGGCCACCTTGTGATGCAAGGGTGTGAGGATCAATTTGCATATTACCTCTTTATTATATAGGATGTCCAGAATAGACATAGAGACATAAAGTAGAGTAGTGATTATCAGTGCTTGGTGGAGGGGGTAATGGTAGTGACTGCTAATTGTTTTTTTATTTTTTACTGGGCTAGAAAAATATTCTGGAATTAGATGGTAGTGATGGTTGCACAATATTTGTGAATATAGTAAGAACCACTGAATTCTACATTTTGTAAATGAGAATTTTATGGTATGTGAATTGTATCTTATTTTAAAAAGAGGAATCTTTGAAGTGTTTTTCAACATAAAAATTGCATATTAGGAATGTAATACCCTTTCCTAAATAAATAGCTAAATATTAGTAGGTAAGAACCCAAAGTTAGGAAAATATTATTAATCGTGGCAAAAGAGCACTAGATCAGGAGTCCAGATGATTTTAATATTTATTTTATTCTCCCAAGCTTCTAGTACCCAGCAGTGCTTGGCCACGGAGCATATTTAATAATTTTTATTTACCTCTAAGTCTAAAGGTCTTACATGTAACCTCCAGGTGTGTGTGTGTGTGCATGTTTGACTTTGTTTACTACAACACAATGGGTAAGTTTTCTCTTCTTCAGAATAGAGATTTTTTAAAAATATTTTTTTATTTATTTCATAGAGAAAGGGAGAAGGAAAGATAAAAACATCAATGATGAGAGAGAATCACTTATCAGCTGCCTCCTTGCACACCCCCTACTGGGGATCGAGCCCGCAACCCGGGCATGTGCCCTTGACCAGAATTGAACCTGGGACCCTTCAGTCCACAGGCCAATGATCTATCCACTGAGCCAAACCAGCGAGGGCTAAAATAGAGATTCTTTATGGTGAGAGACAAATTATATTCATGTATAAGAATATGATTTTTGATGCTGAAACCGGTTTGGCTCAGTGGTTGGAGTGTCGGCCTGCAGACTGGAGGGTCCCAGGTTCGATTCGGGTCAAGGGCATGTACCTGGGTTGTGAGCACATCCCCAGTGGGAGATGTGCAGGAGGCAGCTGATCGATGTTTCTCTCTCATCGATGTTTCTAGCTCTCTATCTCTCTCCCTTCCTCTCTGTAAAAAATCAATAAAATATATTTAAAAAAAAATATGATTTTTGAAAAGCCCAATTCATTTATGCAAGGTGCTCTTTTTATTTAAGCATAACAATAACAAACATAACAAAATAATAAAGTAGACTATATCCATAACACTAGTTCTAGCAGATTGACTTGCCACTGAAGATTTTTTAGAGGCTAAAGCATCTCCTTTTTTCCAATCACAATTTTGCCTAGCTGATTTTAAATACTAGTATATTACAGTATATATAATATTCATATTATGTATGGGATAGTCTATATACTTTATAATATATTGGATATTATAAATATACTAGAGGCTCAGTGCATGAAATTCGTGCATGGGTAGGGTCCCTAGGCCTGGCTGGTGATCAGGGCCAACCTGGGCCTTTCTTCATTCCACGCCTCCCCCTGGTGGTCAATGCATGTCATAGTGAGCAGTCGAAAACCTGGTTGGTCTTACTCCCGAGGGGACAATTTGCATATTAGCCTTTTATTATATAGGATTAGTTATTATAACATCTTATATATTTACATGTTGCCTATTATATATATCCCATATGTATGTTTATATATCATAAATGTATATGTGTATACATGTATGTGTGTATATGTATACCCACACACATACAAATGGTATGAAACTGGGAGAACTAGCATCCTGCTTAAATTTGGTTAGAGTCTTATGTTATCCAATACTATTTAGAGATGCCCATGTTTTGAATATGTTTCTGATTTTTTAATGTGAAAATATAAAAAGCGCCTCTAAGAATAGGAAGCCAGTTCAGGAATGAAACTTCCTTTCTTGCTTAAAGGGCTGTGTTTTCCTATGCAAATGTAGCAAAGACCAGAAATTAGCAATGACTGCTAAATTAACACACTTGAAGAGGTTGGCTGGTTCTAATAGGCAGTCAAATGGTCTTGTTATATTGTAATGGTGCCAAGCTAATTGAAGTGATTACTGTTGCTCATGAGCAGCCGTTTTGAAGCAGGAGTCTTTTAAATTATCCATAGACGTTAAATGTCAGACACTATTGTGTAATTATACTTTGTAAATGCTGAATGTCATAAGGCATCATAGGTAATTGAGGTTTACAGAGAAGAGCTTTTTCTAAACCTAATTGGGCATCAACTTTTTGTCATTTTTTCTAAATCTAATTGGGCATCAACTTTTTGTGCCAGGGGACACTCCAGTGCCTCGCAGTCTCCCTTTCTTCCCCACCTTCTCCTGCTAGGCTCACTCAAGGGGCCCCACATGTCATGATGGTTCCAGTCATTGAGCTTAAAAGCTTCTCCCTGTGTCATCCTCTAGAACCGTGGTTGGCACACTGTGGCTGGCGAGCCACATGTGGCTTTTGGCCCCTTGAGTGTGGCTCTTCCTAAGCCTTAGGAGTACCCTAATTAAGTTAATAACAATGTACCTACCTATATAGTTTAAGTTTAAAAAATTTGGCTCTCAAAAGAAATTTCAATCATTGTACTGTTGATATTTGGCTCTGTTGACTAATGAGTTTGCCGACCACTGCCTAGAACAGTGGTTCTCAACCTTGGCTGCACATTATAATCACCTGGGAATCTTTTTAAAATCCTGATTTCTGGGCCTCATCCTCCGGAAATTCTGTTTCTTTGTTATGGGGTGGGGCTACAACATTACTAACAAAAAAAAACAGAATTTCTGGAGGATGAGGCCCAGAAATCAGGATTTTAAAAAGGTTCTTAGGTGATTCTAATGTGCAGCCAAGGTTGAGAACCACTGCTCTAGAATCTTTGGGTGCTGGTGCACTGGTTTGGGATATCACAGGCTGAAGTGCGCTGGGAAGCCGAGTGTGGCTATCTGATGGAAGCGTGGGACCACCTAAGTGGAATGTCAAGTACTTTAAAATCTCAGGGTGATCCCAGAATATTCTGCAGGTGCTGGGATTTTCATCTGTGGTGTTGTTGTTGTATGTGAGTGATTTTGAAAAATATCTCTCTGTGATATTAGAAGTGGAGGTTTTCATGGCCCTAAAAATAGCCATCTACATGTGGTCCTGTTGCTTTTATTTCATAGTTCCTATTAGAACACATACATCAGGGTTCCAATTTTTAAATAATTCACGGAAAGAAATTTTCTTCTCTGCGTTTGTGACAGTGCTGTTAATCATAAACCAAAGTTTAGAAAGTTAAAGTTGGAATCTTCAGATGCCATGCCTGTGGGAGCCATACACTGAGAGTTACCAAACAGCCAAATTGGGCTTTTAAATACAGATGCCAAGACTCCCTGCTGCGGACTGTGAATCAGCTAGGTTCGCTGGGAATGTAGTCTCAGTGTTTGACACGGTGGCTGGCAGGAAATATACAAAAAGGCATTCTTATTGCATAATTCTTAATACATGTGCCCAATTGGTCACCAAACTTTATTAAATAAAACTGTGATTTCATGACAGGGTCTTCATTGTGTGCTTTTAGCAGGTAGCAATTTCTGAAAGTTCTGGCTTACTTGTAAAGCTATCTTAATCCGTGCCTCCTTATTCTCTACTGGAGGCCCGTTCACGAAGAGATTCGTGCAATAGGCTTTCCTTCCCCTGGCTGCCGGCACCGGTTTTCCTCTGGCACCCAGGACCCAGGCTTCGCTCCGGCTGTAGCAGAGAAGCCAAGCCTCTTCAGTCTTCAGTTTTCTTCAGTCTTCGCTCTGCGCCTGCACATGCAAATTAACCGCCATCTTTGGTGGATTAATTTGCATACTCATCCTGATTGGCTGGTGGGTATAGTGGAGTGACACCAATTTGCATGTTTCTCTTTTATTAGTGTAGATGATAAAATGAGCTCTGATTAGAATGTTTTGCGCCCCCTTCTCCCCTGCCACACACACACACAGACTGTATCTGAGAATTGTCAGTCCATGTAGAAAAAGTGTGTAGACAAAAGAGGAGTCAAGTAAAGTCTTGCTAAATACGTTCCAGAAAGTTTGCTCATTCCTGAAGATGACTGTAGAGATGTTCACATGAATATTCTGAATGGTCTGGCCTTATTAATGTCTTCAAAGATGCCTTCTATTCTTTGTGACTTTTTTCCACTGTGATATTGAAAAGGTAAATTAAACAAGTACTTTTTTATACATTACAAGTGTGTATAAATACTTCAGAAATAACACTAAGCAGTAAGTGCAGTTTTTCCAGCATCACATTTGAAAGTGACTTTTGTGCTTGTTGGAGAAGAATCAGGTTCAAGGATATTATTAAAATTGTTAAAAGTTTAAAGCAAAAATGTGCAAGGTGCCGCACATAGTTTTTGCACAAATGAGCTTTGCATCTTCTCTCATTTTGCTTGCCTCCTGAACAGATTACATCCCCTTGATCAAGTTTGTACCCTATGGCTTGGAAGTCTTGCCTTTCTTGTCAGCCTGTACTTCCATTGCTCCAGGTATAATGGGGTGGCTTAAACTCCCATGTTCCAAGGAGACCATCATTCTTACTGGTGTGATACGGATTGCTAAGATGTGCAGGAACTCAAGTTTTTGAAGAATTATTTAATTATCTTTCCTTTTTCTAGCAACAAATGAAGCTTGTCTTTGTCCAGTGGCTTTGAATGGAAACTCTCCAAACCTGGCCATCCAGGTGAGGACCAAGGCAGCAGGTCAGGAAAGTGGCCACCAATGGCTGCCCCCCCATGTTCCCAGAGCAGGTTTAGTATTCTCAGGGTCAGGATACTGCTGCTGGCTTCATGGGGGTGGCCATCAAGGGTATTTATCACTTATTTTCAGTTCTCTGCCCTCAGGCACAAAGTGGGCTTGTGTTTTCTTCTGGTTAGGTTTGAGTTGAAAGAAATGTGGATTAATTTTGTCCATTGAATTGTGAGTGGAAGTGATACTGTATCACTATCAGGCAATGGTATTTAGTTGCTATTGTGAGACCTCTTTAGCGCTCTTGTGCTGCTTATCAGATTCAAGCTGTTGGGTGCTCTATCAGCTAGAGCAAAGAAACCCAGAACAGAGTCCCCTGCTGATCCTTAATGGCATGTAGGATGAACAAGAGATAACTTTTGTCATTGTTGGGCTTTTCCTTATTGCAGCAGAACTTAGCTTACCTGACTGATATACTATTGCTAGGCCAATTGTTTACTTAGGGCCTATATTAAGCGTCACAAATATGAGTGCCCAGGAGACTCAATATGAGTGAATGAGGTGGCAGGGCATTAGAAAAAGACATGGACATGCTTTGTTTGTATATTAAACATTTAGGCATATTACTTGCTCTTACAAAGGCATATATTCTCTTTCCAATTTTTTTAAAAATAAGTAGCCTTTTTGATCTCTCTTTCAATTTCTCTCCTTTGATAGATCAATAGTCTCAGCAGCTATTTACCTATTAGATGTAAAACAGTAGTCTAGCATTACAATAAATTACTATTTCCATTCACTCTATTGGGAACACCATAGAAAGGGTGGTGACTATGGCAGATTGGACCACACAAACCCTGTCTAAATAAGTCAGTTAGTTTTACTTAGCCCCAGGCAATTTCTGATTTGTGGGAATGTGAGTACAGAATTCCTGGTTCTTTTGTTTTTCTAGGAGAAGTTTGAAGTTCAGATTTTATGTAAAATGTACTAATTTTAAAAATAATTTCAGAGGACAGAAAATGTCATAGGCTCATAATTTATAAACTTTGGCTTATATCTTCCATAATATGTGATTCTCAAGTTAACAAAAAATCATTTGTAGAGGTTGCATCTTTTTGTTGTTGTTCATCCTCACCCGAGGATATTTTTCCATTGATTTTTAGAGAGAGTGTAAGGGAGGAGGGGAGAGCCAGAGAAACATTGATGTGAGAGAAACACATTGATTGGTTGCCTCCTGCATACACCCTGATTGATTGGAATTGAACTGAAGACCCTTCAGTCCACAGGCTGACACTCTTTATTGAGCCAAACTGGGTAGGGCTGCATCTTTTTAAAAATCCTTACCAGAAGATATTTTTTTCCACTGAGTAACACATACCAGGGCTAGAGGTTGCATCTTAAAAACAGGACAAGCATATGTCAAGTGTCAATATAATAAGAACATAATGATAGCAATCGGGAAATATTTGTTGATTTCATATTATATGTTCAACATCTTGCTAGGTGCTATGAGAGAAACTGGAAAAAAAACAAAAACAACACATGAACTATTATCCCTGACTTTGGGAAACTCACAATCTAGTTGGGGAAAAAATTAAAAGAAATAATATAAACAATATAAAAGCAATGAAAAGAAACATTATTAGTCAAGGTTCTTCAGAGAAACAGAGCTGATCAGATACACACACATGCACACACACACATATATTTAATATCTATATATATAAAAACCTAAGCCACCATTATGACTGGTTGCTATGGTGTGCACTGACCACCAGGGGGCAGATGCTCAATGCAGGAGCTACTTCCTGGTGGTCAGTGCACTCACACAGCCAACCTCCTGCGGTCCCTCCCACTGGCCAATCGGGACTGGGCGAGATGGCCCCTATTGGCCCTGATCACCGGCCAGGCTGAGGGCCTCCACCCATGCACAAATTCCTGCACCAGGTCTCTAGTAGATGTAGATGTGTGTATATATAATAGCTATCATCATCTATCTAATATATATTTATCTAGAATACACACACTATATCCTCCATGGCCTGTGATATTCTCCCTTCCTCCCCACTCACTCTCTGTCTCACACACACACGCTCACACACATACACACATCTAGAAAAAAGACTTAGTACAAGAATTGGCTAATAGAAGCTGAGATGTCATCTGCTGTCTGCAAGCTGAAGACCCAGGAAAACTGGTGGTGTAGTCTAAAGGCCTAAGAGCCAGGAAACTAATGGTATAGATTTTAGTCTGTGTCTGAAGGCCTGAGGATTAGGAGCACAAAAGGCAGGAGAAGGTCAATGGTCCAGCTCCAGCAGTCAGACAGAGTGAGTTCAACTTTCACCTGCCTTTTTGTTCTATTCAGACTTTCAACCAATTGGATAATGACCACCCACACTAGGGAAGGCCATCTGATTTCTCAGTTCATCAATTAAAATCTAATCCTACAGACACACCTAGAAATACTGTTTGATGAAATCTGGGTGAGAGGAGGGTTTGTCTGGCATTGTCAGGTTGGATTAGAGCAGGGGTCCTCAAACTTTTTAAACAGGGCCAGTTCACTGTCCCTCAGACCGTTGGAGGGCTGGACTATAGTTTTAAAAAAAACTATGAACAAATTCCTATGTACACTGCACATATTTTATTTTGAAGTAAAAAACCAAAATGGGAACAAATACAGTATTTGTATTTGCATGTGGCCTGCGGGCTGTCGTTTGAGGACCCCTGGATTAGAGGAAAGAACGACCAGGGTCCAATTTCTAACATGCCCCCCCGCCCCGTCCAGGCCAGATTAACCTACTTACTGCCTTCTTATTGTGGCTCACCTGATCTCACTTGAATATCTTTCTTTAAATCCTCACCCGAGGATATTTTTCCATTGAATTTTTGGAGTGAATAGAGGAAAAGACAGAGAGAAGTATCAGTCTGAGAGAAACACATTGATCGGTTGCCTCCTCCATGCACCCTGACCAGAGTTGGGGAGGAGCCTGCAGCTGAGGTACATGTCCTTGACCAGAATTGAACCCCGGGACCTTTCAGTCTGCTGGCCGATGCTCTATCCACTGAGCCAAACCTGCTAGGGCTCACTTGAATATCTTAATTTGGGGCCACTTTAGGTGGGATCTTATCTAATCATAAGGTATAAAACATTTATTGTCTGTGTGAGGAAGGCATTAATTTGACTTCAAGGTCTCATGTCATTTCTAGTTGTCTCAAATGCTTTCTTGGTTTCTGGTCCTAGATGACCAGGTTGCAGTAAATATGTAAACAACAACAGAAAAAAAATTGGAGGATTTAACTGTAGCCCAGATTTAGGCCTAAATTCCAAGTTGATTCTTTTCCTCATTCTTCTTCCCTGGATGTGTTCCTTTTCAGCCTTCTTCATCTTAGAGGCAACTGTATTTGTGCCCTTGACTGTGACATGTTTCAAAGTGTTGTTAGAGAGATATTTCAGTCTCGCATGCCTAAAGAAATCCCATGCATGATTGCCAAAATATCAAGAGTAGAAGTGAAGCTGATAGCTGTGCAACCCCTAGGGTGGAAAGAAAGACCTTGCTTAAGGCACAATGCACTAATCCATTGTATTAGCCAATTGCCAGAGCTGTCCATGCCAGTGTTTACTTTTGTCAGAAGCAGAAATAAGGTAAAACACGAGGGAGAAGTCTCCAGCACGGAGAAATTAGTGCTAAATTAAGATGCAGACAACATGTCCTAAGGATGGAAAACAATTTAGGGAAATGAAGCAGTTGGTAAATATTGTTTGTTACATTGATAAATAGGATTTGGCAGCCATCCAAAGTCTGCATTTAATTTGAAGCAAAAAAATGCCGTTTGATTTGACAAAGCAATTTCATGTGTGTAGTGGATGTAGACTCCATGTTCGGTATCTGGTGATACATGTTGGTGGAAAGACTTTTGAAGACTATCATAGTGGGTTGATGGAATGGCCCGTCAGGAAACTGATATATATGTGTGTATATATATATATATATATATATATATATATATATATAAATATATATTGTCTGTTAACCTTTACATTGCATAAGGATAATGGTAGGAGTTCTGAAATAAAGAAGAATTTAAAATTATTATTATGTGCTATTTCTTTCATGATCTTTTTCCATAAACCCATATGTCAAATTATGCTAAGTGTGAGGAAGGAATAATGTAGATTTATCATTGTCGAAAATCAAACTATGGTGATATTTTCAATCAACATCATTTTGAAGACCTGTGTGTGAAGCAAAGTGCCAGGTTTTCTGAGAGAAACAGGACTCAGTGAAGTGGTTCTCTTAGAGTGAAAAATCCCAAATTATAATCCCCATTTCTCATCATCTGATACTTCCCACCTCCAGTTAGATTTCCTTAGTATTTCTCATAAAACTTTCCAGAATTCAAGTATTTGGAGGAGAACTAGGTTTCCAACAATCATTGTCGCTTAATATAATGTAAAAGTGTTGCAAAACACAGTCCACCATAAAATAAAATTTCAGAGTAAGCATGAAACCATGATGTGTTGATTGGAGGATGGTGCTGTTATCAGGTACAGATTTCAGTTACATTGAAGGTCTCATCTCCTCACCGGAACGCTGAAGACACCTCTCCATCATCCGACAAGAACCATACACCATATCTGATGGCCCTGGAAGGAACACTGATAAATGTTTATCTGAATGCATTCAAAATGCACTAATGTGCTATAATTACAAAAAGATATTGGCAAAAATGCTGGGAAATTCTTATAAGCTTGATTTAATGGGCAAGCTAATTTCTAGTTTCATCTTCCAGAACTGGGTGCATTTGTTCATGTTTTGCTTTTTAATTAAAAGCAGCTTCATAGACACTACGTTCCTAAAGCTTTAATTCGACAAATACTTACTGAAAACCCACTGTCTGCCCAGTTAGGAGCTGTGGGAGAAATAAAGTTAGTGTATGAGAAGATTTCCAACCTTCAGAGGATTTATTATTGCCTCTGAAACCTAATACTCTGAAAAACAGAAAATAATACAATTGAATTCAGGACATGAATAAAGAAAGGGTGTGCAATTCAGAAGCAGCCAGATGGCCTGCATTCCATTCAGCTATGGTCAGTTTGTGGCTCATCTAGAAGCCAGTCTGGGGGAGGATCCATGAGGTCAACCCTAACCCTGGGCCAGAGCCTTGGCGAGGCTCCAGCCCTTCTCTGCATCCTTGGTTTATCCTTCGTGTTTCCTCACTCATCAAATATTTATTGTCAACAACGGGCAGTTCTGTTTGCACACAGTGTGATGGGGTAATGAGATAGTTAGGTTTCCTTCTGTTATTGATGGGGAGTGCTGATGGCATGAATAATTTTCTCTTTTTATAAATGGGAATTTAATTATTGATGCCTTGTTTAGGCAGTGACAAAGGTGTTAGCAACACACACTGCAGTTGGAGGCCTTAGTGCCTGGGGCCTGCAGGCCAGTCTAGGGTTTGTTGGGGGTCTTGCTCAGTTGTTTAAAAGAGGGAGTGTCTTTATCTATCTGGCTAACTAGCTAGCTGGTTGTTTACACCTAAGCACACATACATACATATTCTCTACATGCTGCCTGAAGAAATTTTTATCTAAAACATGTCAAGGAAAACACACCTGTAAATCCCAATCCTAACAGAGTGCAGTCACATCAAATCAGGGAGAAACCAGTCCTTTCATAGTCAAATAGAGCATTAATTGAATTCTTAGCATCACCAGCGGAATGTTTATTTGAATAGCAAGGATTTTTGTGGACTGACAACTCGTATTAGTTCTTAAGAGACTATAGAAGGAACATGAGGTCTCTAACTCTGTACTTCAATTTTTATGGCTTTCTTAGAAGTAATTCAAGGCTCATCCTCCTTTCCCCTCACAAAAAGAAAATAAAAGCAAAACACTACAGTGTATTTCTCAAGGAGGAGAAGTTTTGGTTGCTACTTTTTTCCCCTTGAAAATCCACTTAGTGTCTCTGTTTTATTCTTCTCAACTTCTTGAGGAAACCGAGGGGGGGGAAGGTGGAGCTGATGTCCCTTTCTATGGTGGTATGAGATGTGAGTTGAATTTCCAAGAAAGCGAGTCCTTTACTTATGTGTGAAATCAGAAGTTCCTATGATTTTGATGAAGGTAGGGCTGCAGTAAAGCAGGCATCTCAGAATGAATGTGCCCGCAGTGGGTCACCTGGGGTTTTGTTAAAGTGCAAATTCTGATTCAGCAGGTTTGAGACTGCATTTCTGACTCCCCCCCAGGTGAAGCTGCTGGTGCAGGGGCCACGCTTTGAGGAGCAAGGATTATTGAACCAGACAGCAAATCCTTGAGGTACTGCATTTTTAAGATAAACAGTAGCTATGCTTTAATAATTTTTGTTCTTTACACTTTTAAAAACTTATCAGAATTAGTACATTTTTTTGCACATCTGCCTCAAACAGGTTTTTGCTGCAAAAAAACTTTAAATGTTTTGAGTTTTAAAGTAGCTGAGACTGGTTGGCTTTAGAATAATGTTTTTTCAAAGAATTTAAGATAGAAAGTGTAGCCAACTCCCTGTGTTATAAGCAATGAGATTAAGCACCTTCTCAGGCGACTTGGGGTATTAGGGTAGCATGCCCTTCCCAGCTTGACTCTTTCCTACTGCTCCTCTAGCTATTCAGCCAACCTGTTAACTACCAGAGGTTCAGGAAAAATGTATTTTTCCCCCAAGTGATGGTCTACCACATCTTCATCAGTGTTGACCATTCTCCAGAACAGATCTTTTTAGTTGTAGCCCACAAGCCCTTCTTATGCCCCCAACTTTGTTTACCTTTCCTCGGGTGTTAAATATATCCCCTGACATTGCTAAGTGCTCTTCCATAAGGCAGTGAGGCCAGCTGTTCCAGGTAAATGGGAAGAAACAGAGAAACGTTGAGAGGAGAAAAAAGAAACATTAATATTGGACAATCCTACCAGTATTAAGATGGAAAACTGCTCCAGAGTGAACTGAGCCTGGTGCATGTATGTGGATGTGTGTAAATGGTAAATAAACATTACAGAGAAGCCAGCCTCACCCACTCCCACTGTTACCGGGGAAATTGGGGTTCCCCACACTTGCAGAGCCCAGGAGGAGGGTGAGGCTCCCTGAATAAGTCAGCCACCCATCCAGCTCCCCTTCTTCCCTTCCTCCCAAATAAAACAGAACAGAACAAAATGGAAGGATGCTTTGGAAGAACCCTAATAGAAACCCCATTCTCACTTCCCCTCTGATGCAGCGAGGCAGGCCTGTGCTAGCAAAGGATGGGCCTCAGCTCCACCCACGCTGCCCCCCCTCCCCCCACCCGGCTTTTAGCCCACAGCCCCATCCCCTCCGGAAGGGTCACCTGGACACAGGGAGGTGAATGATCGTCCTGATCTAGTGCTGAAAGATCAATAATTATTTTAAAAAAGAAAAGAGAGGGAGAGAGGGATGGGTATGTGAGAGAGGGAGGAAGGGATCTCAGACCAATTATTTTTCTACAAAATACTTTATGTGACAACAGCGGCAGCCCCCAAAGGGCAGCGTGTAGCAACAGAGCCTAATTAGAATGATTTCAGTGTAATCATTAACTCGCATCTAACACCTACGAGAGTATTTCTGTTTAAACTAAAACATGACCTGCATGGCGGAGAGGCCTTGTAAACTGTCTCTGAAATAAAATATGTGACAGGAAAGGTCAGAGCCGCTCTCATTTGAATTTCAAGTAGGGAGCCGGCTCTGCGGTGGCCAGTGTAGCAAGCCTGGCGACTGCTTTCCCAGGCCTCCCTGCCAGCAGGAGCAGTTGGAGAAATCCTCTAGGATTAATTACTGGGATTGCAAAACAAGGATTTTTCTTCCCCTGCCTCTGCCCACTTTCCTTTCCCCTCTCCCGACCAGGGCAGGAGCAAGGGTCTCTAATGATGTTTGGAGAAAGAGGTGATTTCCTTTGTTGTCACTCTGAGGCTGAAGGTCACTGCTGAGTGGCCTGGTGCGCTTGATCCAGACACCTGCCAGCTGGCCCCTGGGCCAGGCCCAGCCTTGTCTGGCCTCCCTAGCACGTCCTCCTGCCAGCCAAGCAGGGGAGGGCTTGCTAATAAACTCTCTTCCCAGCAAGAGTGATGCCAAGGCATTGCCTTCCGCTGGGCTGCGTAAAAGCAGCTATCAAATCAGCAAGATGCAACTTGATTTGCAGGTCTCCAGTGAAATTTAAGAAGGCAAACTGTAAAACGTTCAGGGAAAAGGAAGCATGAAAACATTTTTAAGGAAAGCATTTAAAAAGTCAGGGACAGACATAATAGTAAAAAGAAGGTTGGCAGGGAAGGTTTTATTTATTCATTTTGAAACATTGCAAAGAGCTCTGTTAGCAGCATTTATCTGGCTCTTTTATTTTTTTTTTATTTTTAAAGGCAGTCCTGAAAGCAAGTGAGTTGAATTCATTTCCTTTTTCCTTCTGTGACTTTTTAAAGCATTATATACACTGAGATCTTTTTTGCACCTCTGGGAATTTATAAAGCTATAACATTTAGTCCATTAGCCTGACTTGGCAAAATCTTCTTCCTTTCTCTTCTCCCCATCTCTTTCTCTTTCCTTCCTCACTAGCTTGAATGCAGGGGCTCTTTTGTCAGATATACTAATTGGTCATTTCCTCTCCATTTCTTTGTAATACTTTCTTCATTTTTTTTTTCAAATCTTTGTCTTCTCTTTCTTTAATACAAATAACTGAAAAGGAAGAGAAAATTCAGAATGTACTTGGCAACAACAGAGAGAAAAAAGCAGGCTTGGCAAACCACAAACACACATCATAGAGGCAGCTGTTCTTACCATTCTGCACTAAGTCAGGGGGGTTTCTGTGGTCGGTGCTTTTTGGGAGACATTGTTCACCAGACACTTGTTAAAGATGGCAAGACAGATTTTATTCGAGACTATTGCAATGGAGAACAGAGTATTGCAATAGGGGAGAAACTGTGCTTAACTCTAAATACAAGAAAGACAGCTGGGGGTTTGTAGCCAGAGGGGGTGGGGTGGTGGTCAAACAGTAGGTGGGAAATAACTAAGAAGAGATGCCAAGGGTAGGAGGATTCTTACTAAACTGGCCTTACATGACTCTTGTTAAAGGTAGTCCAAGGATTTGGACATGAAGGGTGGGGGCTTCTTGCTAAAAGCAGTACAAGGTGGAGGCCTCGTGCAGAGGGCTCAGAGGAGCCTAAGCTAAAGTCTGATCAAGGAGGACGTCTCTGTCAGTCCTCAGCTCTCAGCATCTTCCACACGTTGGTCAGCTGGCGGGGAGGGGTGTTTTCATGCCACCAACTCTGACCCAATAGCAGACAAAATTATGTGGGACCGAACTGACTCACACTACAGATCCCTATGTCATTCCTAGACAGATCTTAATGTCTGAAGCAGATCTATGCTGCTGCTGCTGTGAACATTGGGAAAAAGTGATTCCAAAACATCTGTTTAACTCCAGGTTTAACTACCTCAACTGCCTTTGATTTCTGCCCCTATAGTGCTAGAAAGATCTGCCTTTGGAGTTGGAAAACAAAGTTTAAATTCTGACTTTGAAAACATATGTGATAGTCAGTGTACCCAACCTAGAGGCTGGGCTGCCTGGTAGGGTCCAAGTTGGAACACACTGTTGTTCTTTATTTTCTCCCCACCGTCTTCAGATGAGCTACATTGAACCTCACTTTCTCACCCTACAGTCCCACAGCTTCTCAGTTGTCTGAATTTATTTTGGCAATTAAAACTCATTTTCAGGCATTAAATTCCAGCCCAGTCAATTTTAAAACATGAAGCTCACAAAGAACGAAGGCTTTCTCTTTCTCCCCACCAGCCACCAGCTCAGGCCAGACCTGCAATGGAGAAGTGGGCGTGGCTTCCTACATCCCCTACTTTCTTTGTTCTTTATCTCCTTCTGTCCTGTGGGTTCTCCAGAGTTGGGGATGGGGGAGCAAGGAAGAAGAAGAAATAAGAAGCTGCTCTCATACCTGGCTGGTGTCTGGCTGGTACTATTTGCATTTTTTCCTTGGCATCTATCATGCCCTCTATGCCATCCTGGGGTCCTTCAGAGGTACCCCATGGGAAACCCTGCGGTGTACAGTGTACTGATCTATTCTCTTATATTCTCCCTCAAGTCTTGCCTGTGGTGGGCTCCCCTAAGCCTCTTAGTTTTGGGGTTTTCTTGTCATGACGGGAAACTCTCTTGGGTTCTAATCAAATAAGTAGGGCCAGGTTCCCTTCTCAGCCTATATAGGCCCATGGGAGGCCCACACATCCTTGCCACACCTGAGCTGGGAGGACGAGCTGAACCCTACAGCCTTCAAAATGCTCTCAATTTCTAGCCTTGAGGCAGTTACCACATCATGGTTTGTTAAGTTCCAAACACCAAGGAGCACATGTCCTGGCCTCCCTAGCATTCTCCAACTGTGCCCCACTTGTGTGACTTCATCAGGATGAGCTGGTGACTGTCTTCAACTCGATGAGACTCCAGCCAAGGACTGGAACCTCAGACTCATCCTGTAGACCGCCCAGTTGGGCTGACGACTTGCCTATTTGTTCTTGTTCTCAACAAGCTTCAGACTCTGCTTATAACAGGCTGAAGGCTGTGGCGGGATCCGCCTCTGAACAAGACCTGAAGGAACGGGTCAAGCTGCTCCTCTGTATGTGAGGGTAACCATAGCATATTGTCCTTGGCTTTAGCTGGCTTTCTGAAAAAATAAGAAAAGCATAAGATAATCTCACCACAGACAGATCACATAACCTCTCTGAGTTCTGATTTTTTTCTTTTGTTAAATGACAGTAAATGAATGAACCTCTTGTCAGGGTTGTTGCAAGGATGAGATGATATATGTGGAGGTGCCAGTCATATCCAATCTCTCATCTTCCCTTTCTTCTTTTTTCCCTCTCTTGTTTAATTTTCCTGATGGTTTCCCCCTGTGCCCTTAGGTTGTCAAGCTGGGAAAGGATCTGTTGGAAGTCTTAGGGTCTCAACTCAGAATTTTTAGAAAAAGAAGATAGTGCCCACCTATTTCATTGATGGGGAAGGGGAATCCCAGTAGGAAAATGAGGGACTGGGATGTTTCCAGGGCCTCTCAGGTGTGAGAGCAGCTTCCAGAGGAAGGCAAGGCTGTTTAGTTAGAAGTCCTCTGCTTTGCAAGTGTGGTGCAAATGAACTCCCAGACAAATAGGGAAACCTCCTCCCCACTCCCGCTCCCAGGCAGGAATGGGTGCCGCTTAAAAGCCTGCTGCCTTAGCACTTAGCTCCATAGTGAGCTCCCAATTTATAGCTTGCAAGGGGTGGGGGCCGGGGGTGGTGGGGGGGGCACCTCCGGGAGCGGCTGCTGCGAATCCCCTCCGTGCTGTGTCCCGCCTGCCTGCGGTGTTCCTTGTGATGGATGGCAGTGCGGGGTGTAGCATCTGCTGTGATGGATCACAGAGGAGTATGAAAATTCATAAGGCAGCATTAGGTTGTATTTCACAGGACTCTGTGTGTGTGTGTGTGTGTGTGTGTGTGTGTGTGTGTTTACTTTTTGTAGCCCCATTAGCTCTCTCGGTGATTGCGTACAGTTATGCCATTTTGACAATTTATTGTCTTCCGTCTGCTCCACTCTTTCATGTACCGGTTGGAGGGAGATAGCTACTTGTCCTCAGATGTATGGATAGTTGGCCAACGGCCCCTCTTGCTGCCCTTGAATCTTTGTCTCTGGCTCTTCTGCGTGCAGCTGCAGCGGCCTGGCCTGGGAGTGTGCGTGTTTGTGAGCGTGTTTGGCGTGAGGGCGAGACCTTACCCATTTCTGCCCATTCCGCTCTGGGAACTTCTCAGATGGCCAGGGAACGGGATTCAGCTGTCATGGGTAGTGCTATTCCCTGAACCTTCTAGAATGGGAAGAGGGTGTGGCGGGTACAGGAGAGTTTGTTTTCTCCAAGAGAACAGACGGTCAATGCTTATGGAAACACACAAAAATTTTGTGTGTGTCAAAGCTGAATGACATCAAATACGAATAAGCAGCACACAGAGGTTCTAAGTATTCCAGTCTGAGCATTTTTCCCCTGTCTCTTATTTTTGAGCGGGAAGGGGCATCCTGGGGTGGTGGGAACAGAAGATGTAGCTTTACTTCCAGTTCTGCTCCATTTCACCCTATGACTCTGGCTGAAACATTACTTCTCTCCCCACAAAAAGCGAAGCAGTAGGAGGGGAAGGCCGCTGCCCCAGTACAGTAAGGCCCTATGGTTGGAGCTCAGGCGACAAGGCCTCCCTGTCGGGGAGAAGTGCTGGGGCCGTTAGGTCCCTGGAATTCTTTCTGTGGTTAGTGTGTGCGAGTGACTAGTCTTAGTATTTGTGTGTGTAGAGAACAGGACGATTTGACTGGGAAGTGCTTGCTGGAGGTCACAGCTTAGAAAAACCCTCCCTTCCTGATCCCCGATGAGTTGTGCCTTGGCTGTACCTCCAAATGCTCTATTTCATCTTCGGCCAAATCTTGAGCCTGGCTAGCTCTTTGGAACAACGCCCTTGAATTTCCCACAGGCCTAGCAGGAGCGAAATAAAGGATTCACTTAATTGGTGGGCACCGGCGAACTTCCCGCAGTGCTTAGCGCCACCCAAGGGGTGCTCACTGAGATGTTGGGGTAATAATTAGGCGATGTCTGAGAGCCATTTCGCTGTAATGCTGAGAGGAGGAAGGTGCCTTTGCTTGGCAGTGCTCTTACTTTTATCCTCTAAGATTTAAACCTTTCCACCTTGACAGCGTAAGACACTGCCACTTACCCAGGCAGGCCACTGAGGGGCTTTGGGCCTACTGATCTGTGAAGGGGCGCCTGCCGGCGAGATCCTGTCGCTTCGAGTGACAGGAGAAGCCAAATCACTTAAGACACCACTTTAACTTCTTTTCCAGTTTCTCACGCCCCTTGGCTCGAGGCAGGGTTCTGTGCAAAAAGCAGAGGCGGAAAAGCCCCCTTGGTTTAAATAAAACCCAAGTTTGCTGTTCCCTGTCAGGCCCGTGCCAGGCCGTGGGAGCACGTGGGAGCATTGAGGCCAGAGGCAGCTTGCTGGAAACATCCCAGAAATTTGACATAATGAAAAAGGAAGGAAGAAGCTTCACACGGAATGATCAGCATGCGTTGCTAAATGACGCCTTGGGTCACTAGGGAAAGGGTTACAGATATTGTGGCCTTCTTAGGAGTCATACATTTATTAAGAGCTGATAATGATAATGATAGGCACTGTTTACCTAGGGCTCACTGTCACTGATGAGTTACCGACGCCCTATCATTTTATTTTCCCAGGTAGCCTAAAAAGCACGTTTGTTTATTCCCATTTGATAGACGAGGGGACTGGTAGTTAACAGCCAAGTGACCAAGGTCCCACAGCACTTGTGGTAGACAGAATGCCCCCTCCCTCCCCCCCCCCCCCCGAGATATCTGTGTCCTAATCCCCCGAGCCTCTAAATATGTTGTGACATGGCAGAGGAGAATTAGGTTTGCAGATGGAGTTAAGGTTACTGAGCAGCTGACCTAAGAAAAGGAGGGTGTCCTGGGTTATCCAGGTGAGCTCAAATAATCCTTAAAGTGACTGAGAGAGACAGAAGCGGCCAGTGTCAAAGTGATGTGACAGGATAGAGATGTGACTGGCCATTGCTGGCTTTGTTGATGTAAGGGAGCAAAAAGCGAAGGAAAGTGGGTGGCCCCAAGAAGCTGGAAAAGACAAGGAGATAGATTCTTCTCTGGAGCCTCCAGAGGGAACACGGACCTATTGACACCTTGCCTCTTAGCCCAGTGAAACCTAGGCCAAGCTCCAGACCCACAGGGCTGTAAGATAATACTTTCACATTGTTTTAAGCCACTAAATCTGTGGTATTTTGCCATAACAGCAATAGGAAACTTCACGTTAAGGGCAGCGTCAGGACTAAGAACAAAATACAAAGTTGATCCCCCCTTTTCCACTATGTAAAATGACCTCTCAATTGCTGGACATACAAAAATGGAGCCAGAAAAACCCTTCCCGATTTCCTCAGCTATTTTCTCTCTCCACCGCTTCCTCTTCTATGCTCAGTCCATGTGCTTCCTCCCTCCCGCTCTCCCTTTCCCTAAATTAACAGATTCTTGCTGTAAAAGAAATTGATTCTTCACTCCAAAGTAGGTCATTATAACAAAGGTTTTAAATCATGTGGTCCTCCCATTTGTGAAATATAGACTTCACTTTAATCGTCTGTGCATTACTAGCAGTAAAAAAAAGGCCCATAATTTGTGAAAAATAGGATTTCCCCTCCCTACCATCAATCATCCAGGCAGATATGTAAGTTTTTCATTCCCTTTTCAGCCTCTGACTCACACCTGGAAGTCAGAAGGATCAGCGTTCATCCGAATGGCGTACCCTCATTCTGGTGATACTTCTAGTACCACATTTAGGGACCTACTAAAATATTTGGCCCCGTTAGCCAAGTTGATAGGATCCCATTTCCTCTACTCTGATAATTTCTTTCCACCTCCCATTCTCTCAGAGGTCATTGTATGTAACCAACTCTTCTAATTTCTCTTTACTACTGAGTTTATTGGGAAGAATTGAAGCTAGGGCTTGCTTTGTTGGGTAGGTGTTGGGATAGTTAGAAGTGTGTTCTTCCTATTTTTGCCCCCAGATATATTAGAGAAGCTCCAAGAGTCTCTGGGATTCCCTTTTTACTTCGAAGGTCACCTGAGCAAGCATGGCAGACCTACTTTCATCCCAGACATATGTTACATGGAACATGTGTTACATGGGACAACAATGAATAAGGCACTCCTATTACACTCTAAGGTCTGAGTCTACTAGTTATAAAATAGGGTCTCTTTGCAGTGATCACAGTATGCTGTAACATCTCTTTCTTTATCTACCTTCCTTTCTAGACAGGGCAGGATCTTTGGGCATATAGGAACTGTGTGAGGTTTTCTCCATGAATTTCTAGTTTCTGGCACAGGTTACTTGACATACAACTTCACATAAACTTTGAAATCTGGTGGGTCTGGATTAAAATCCTAGTTCTGCTACTTGCCTATCATGTGCCCTTTGTCTGGTTACATTGTCTTTTTGATCTGTAGTTGGGGTGTGGAGATCTGCAGTGTTCTGAGGATTAAATGAGATAGTGAAGTTGAAGCACCTAGCAAAGTCTTAGCATTGCACAATGATTCGACAATTAAAAAATGCAGTGATTAAAAATGTGAAGCCACTTTGCCCAGGTCTGCATTCTAGCTTTCTTAGTTATTACTGTAAGAAAGTTACTTAATATTACAGTTCCTCAGTTTCATCATCTGTAAAGTGGGTATAATAATAGCATTTACTTCAAAAGTTGTTATATGGATTAAATAAGGAAACATATATAAAGAAAGGTGCCCAGACCAGGAACTTGCTTCCAGTAATATTACTATTTATTAACATCAATAAGTAATAACACTTTATAGTCTTACTCTGACACCATTCCCTTTTATTTAATTTTCTCTTTTTTTGAACCTTACACTGATACATGGGAAGGAAAAGTTAGTTGATTCTCAGAATTATCCCAAAATCCTTTCCTGCTCTTTAAACTGTTGTAACTTATGTGAACAAAGATCCAAAATCAATTCCTCACCCTCATATGTTCTTAAGGTCCAAAGGGAGAGAGACTGTAATTTTGAAAAACCATGTTCCAGAGCTAATGGCAGAAAAAGTTATTTTTTCTCCAGCCCTGAATTAGGCCCAATGGTTGTAACAAATAAAACTGCTGTGGGTTTTACATTTAAAACAACATCTTTGTTTGAAAAGTTCTATACACATATGTTTGGTTTTCTAAATAATAGTGCCACAGTATGGCAATATGGTGTGTCAGAAATTGCAGTCAGCTCCCCCCCGCCCCGCCGCCGCCCCTCCCCCCGCACCTTTTTTTTTTACATTGCAAGAAAAATTTTCTATCCTAAAACTGCACTTGTGTTGGAAATCAGGATTGTCAGAATTTTAGTTGTGGGTCCCCTCCGTCTCCCCCATATGTCCTTATGAAGTTCTGTTTTCTTTGTGATGCTCTGAGCAGCCTCTTTCATTACATGGTCAAATAAACCCCTCCTTCTAGTCTTCCCCATTCTTTGGTGTAAGAGCCAAAGGGAGGCCGACATCTCCCTTTGCTGTCAACTCCCTTTCCCCATCAATATCAGAGCATGTTTGAAGGTGGAAAACAAAGCTATGTTTGAGCTATCCAATCACAAAATGCATCTGAAAAATGTCTGAGCATGTGAAAAACACCCCCCTTTTACATGCTCTGCTGACTCTGAAATGTCTGGATGGAACCTGAGCTGAGAACAAGCATGAAGAATCACAGAACAAGTGGCACCTGTTTTCAGCCTCAAATCAGTGCGCCCTTGACCAGTGCAATGCCTTCCTCTCTGATAGCCAGGGAGCTCGTTTCACGGTGATTCTCCCCTCAGAGTTCCCCGTCAGAATGCTCTCCACATGGGTGGATGTTTGTCACCAAACATGGGTGGCGTACAGGGAAGACACTTCTTGGAGAGTGAGATATACATGCACGGGCCCATAGCAGAATCTGAATCTCTTAATCCCCACTCAGAATTTTCATAAAGGGATGTGCAATTTTCTTTGACCCAATTGCAAAATATAAAATTGTTTTCTGTGGGAGCTTTTCAGAATCAGCCAGATTGGAGTTTGCTCTCCATGTTGCCACTTTTATAACCCTCAGGCAAGTTACCCTAACCTTTCTGATTCTGACTTATAAGATCTGTAAGATGGGAATGATTGCTATCTTGCAGAGTAGCTCTGAGGAATAAATGATATAAGCAATTGAAGTATGTACCACACTTCCTAGCATATCCATGGGCTCACAGATTTTAGTTTACTACTACTTTTATGACTTTTTGGGGGAGCTGACAGGGTGTAGCTGATTATGGTTTGGAGGGTTTGCAAGTAATGTGATGGGCTCTCTCTGAAACCAAGAGAATGGGTGACGGAGAGGCACAAACACTGTGGAAAGCGTTGCTGCAGCGGGTGAAGGCAGGTCCTGGGGTGGGGGAATTGCAGTTAGTGGAAAACAGAGAACAAGACGGAACTTTTACTGATTGTAAAGAAAAGCAAAAATGCCCTGCTCTTCCATTGTCTCCTCTAAGAAGGGCACCGACTTAGTTTACAGAGTGGACACTCAATAAATGTTGTTGACTGACAGATCATGGAATGTTATAGGAGATTTGCGGGGCAGGGAATATTATATTAATATCTAGGTAATGTTTTTATGTTTTAATTTTGGTGGAGGAAGCCCGAAGCCTGGGGCAAAATCTAGTATTTTCATTTGCTTCACCTGAAGTTATATTGGCAGGGGCCCTCAGGGTACAGAAGAAAAGGATTAGGTTTGGGAATGGGAAAGGGTATGAAGAAGTTGTAATAAAATATATAAGTGCAAGAGCTTGAGGAATAAACACAGATGAATTTCAGTAGGAGAACAGAAGGATATGGCATAAAGACGTTTTGAGGGGGAAAATACACCCACAGGGTAGGCTTTGCCGAATGGAGGAGAGAATGTGAGAAAAGTAATGAAAAACCTTTAATATCGTGGAGCTCCCTAAGAGGGGCGCAGATATTGTTCTTTTACTTTGATTGAGGGCCACCATGTACAGGGGCTGGTATCTTCTTGAAAACTTAATCTATGAAAATGTGGTCGAGGGAAAAGAGTAAAACTTAACATATATGGAGGGAAAGGCGAATTTTGCTCTGACTTGTCCGGGAAATGAATAAATAAAAGATGACTTGATTTGTAAGTTCTTATTAAAAATAATTTATAAATGAACTGAAGCAACGAGCCACGTCTGTTGTTTATACCATCATACCAGGCCCTCACCTGAAGCAAACAAGTGGGCAGAGTTTTCCTGACAGAAGGAAAGACCAGTTTGTAGGATGAACATATACTGAAGGTGTCCACATCTCCTGTTTATCCGAAACTTGTCAAGAAGAGTCTCATTGAAGTAATACATTTACTTATTAAAAATGAATATATTGGTGATCCTTTGCCACCATCTGAACCTTGTTAATTTTCAGTATCTAATATCTATCTTTGATATAACTATTAGGGCTAAACACAGATAACGGGTCAGACAAATATAATACTTTTTTTTTTCAGTATCAAATGATACCCAATGATGACACCCATGACTTAAACATGTTATTAAAATGCAAACAGACCCAACAATCCTGGCACCATGGGCTGGATGTTGGTGGATTTTAGCCACCCCACTCTCAAAGCCAGGAGATACTAGACAAAGAGGAATTGCTAAGGAAGATGGGCCAATTTCAGAATTCTGAATCTTACAGTAAGAACAGATTTCCTCTCAACAGTCATAGTGTTGGCATCCCTTCTGCAGCATCTGTGGAAGGGGGTGTGTTTCCTTAAGCGGGTATTGGGCTGGTCTGACTGTTACAAAGGTGTAGTTTTTGTGTATTTTTTTTTTGCATTGGTTTGAAATCTACCTTTCAGCTCTATATCTATATTCAAGAATATCCCAGAATGGGTGTTCTTCATGTAGTTATAGTTAATTGAAGGTAACTTGGTTTATTTTTTGACTTGGAAAAGAAATTCTATTTTCTTAATGATTTCTACTGTACCACGCACAATTGTTGTCACTCTCTGTACCCTTGTATCAGTATCCACCAGGCTGGGCTTTGCGGTGGTAACAAACATCCCCATTACCAGTATTTTTGTTTCCTTTATGTAACTTGGGTACCTGTGTTGCATTTTTGAGGGCTAAGCCATGTATGCAGAGTGAGCAAAAGAATGTTGTTATGTATTTAGTGGATGTTAGATGATTTCCTTTGAATGGAACGATTTTGCTGCATATAGATTTGTAACCCACTCTGATAACAGTTAGTTTATGTTTGCAGAGTGAGCTACCCTCTTCACATCCACCTGCCCCTCTGCCTGAAAGGTGCTTCCCCTAGACATCTCCTGTGGGATTTCTAGTTCGTTACTGAAACTTTCTCAGCAAAGTCTTCTTCCAGCACTAGTCCTGAAAATGCAAGAAAACAAACTCTTCAAAATAGCTTCCACTAAATACCTCCATTTCTCTCCCCTGTCTTAAGCACTAACATACTTGGTGTTTCTATTTCTATGCCTCACAGTTTGTCTGTCCCTCTCCATTAGAGCAATAAGTTCTATGAGGAAGGAGCAGGGTTTTTGTTTCCTGGTCAGTGCTGTATTCTGAGTCCCTATAACGGTGCCTGGAACATATAAGTCCTCCAAAATGTTGAATGATTTTTTTGTGTGTAATTCATATTCTTGTGACGAAGTAAATTGACAAGGGATGAACAGGCTCTTTTCTGATGGGTTTTGTTTATTGGGGCTCTATGACAGGCTTGATAGAGTACTGTGTTAATTTCATAGGAGTGTTTGGTGCTAGATAGGAAGATTTAGGTCATTTGTTTAGCCAGTAGCTGGAATTCCAATGTGGACTCACATATGGGCATTGGTCCTTCCCAACTGCTCAATCCCCTGTCTCCACACTGTAGCTATCCTCTATCTGTCCCCTTCTGGCCTCAGGGATGCTTCCATCTCTGCCTACTCTGGTTCTTCAGGAGGTGTCCAGGTGGGATGCTTTATAAAACATACTTTCCAGAACAATTCTTGGTTATCAAATTTGGAAAACAGAAAAATGATACCATAGCCTCCATAGACAGAGAGGTGCTGGTGCTGCATCAAGGATGCCAAGCTGATTAAACTTGGTACACAGGGTAAACTTGAAGGAGAGTGAACATGGTAAATACGGTTGTGAGCATGCAAGAGTTTATTCTTGTCCATGTTATTTATTTATTAAATATTGTATTTTCCACACAAACAACTGTAAACCTACTTTTGCTGAATCCTGCATTGGGGCATCCTCAAAGGAGCCCATGGGAAATACAACACTGGGGACACTGAGTAGTGGGGAGATGAGAGGAGAGTTAGGCAAAGAGCCAGAGATACCATGGTGTATCTATTTCCTGGAGCTTCCAGAACACATTACTACAAGTTGGGTGGCTGAAAACAACAGACATGTTGTTATCTCAGTTCCGGAGGCTAGAAGTCTGAGCGCACGTAGCCAGCTGGGTTGGTTCCTATCTAGGGCTTTAGGGAGAACCTGTTCCAGGCCTCTCCTCTAGCTTCTGGGATTGCTGGAAATCTTCAGTGTTCAAGGCTCCTGCTGCCTCACATCTCTGCTTCACCTTCTCATGGTGTTCTCACTGTGTATGTGTCTCTGCCCAAATTCCCCTTTCATAAGGACATGCTAGGTTATGGGCTCACCGTATATCAGTAAGAACCCATTTTAACTAATTGCATCGGCAATGACCGTATTTCCAAATAAGACCACCTTCTGAGGTCCTGGGGGTTAGGACTTCAATATACATATACACTTTTGGGGACACACTTCAAGCCATTACACACAGTTCAGGCACAAACACATGGTGAGTATTTTATGTGCTCATGAAAGCATTCTCAGTTCCTGGTCAGCTCTCAGGCAAAGCACACTCAGTACACTGATTTGTGCAATGAGGAATTATGTAGTCTACAACAGCCTAAAATAGTTTAAAACATTTATTATTTATGCACCTATAAACATTTGCATAATAATAATTCATTCTCAAATTGTGCAATTATTTTCCTAATCACAGTGTTGCATGGCTATAACCTCTTGACCAAACTCATGTTATTACAAGGAGTCCTGAAACTTTCCATATTGTAATTGATATATTTTGAAGACAACCTTCAAATTGGTGAACATCTGTTTTTTGTTTGTTTTTTTTCCCCACTGGTATCAGAAGCAGGTCATTCATTGTTTTGTCACTTATCTATTCGTCATTTACATATCCATTCAACAAGCATTTGATGAATCCCTATTGTTAAGGAACGACAAATCAGACTCCCCTTCCTGGCAGTGTCAGGAGGCAGAGCGAGGCACACATTTCAACACTTCAGGGAAGTGCTGGACATTAAAGAAAAAATCTGGACAGTTTTCAAGAGAAAGAGCTTCCTAGTTGCTCTGAAATCTCTAGCTCTCCTGAGTTGGGGGACTCAAAGCTTTCACAAGAAGGGGTGGGTTCTGCTGCTCCCTAGTCTCCTCACCACAGAGTAAGAATAGGAACTTCGTCCTAGACACCGAGGTGCACCTCTCCTGGGCAATTCTGACCCATCGGTTGGGGACCCCAATTTTATGCATCTGGAAAATTCCTATATAAAAGGTACCGTGATAGTTAAGTGAAAAATTATGATTCTAAACAATTCACATTTAACAGACTGAGGCACAGTTCATCATGACGCATCATGAGGCCAGATTCATTTAGTGCAAAGGACTGCATTGTTCAGAGGGAGATGACAAGCCCTTACTCATCTCACTCCTATTGAGGGCCAAGGAAGAAGGGGTGGTGACTGCTCACAGGAGAGCCCCCAGAGGTGGTGTCAACATGAGGGAGGCAGTTCCCTTTTTCAAGTCATTTAAACAAATGCTAATGTTGCCTAGTGTGTTCCTGTGAAGTCTTGACTCTCAGTCAATACCTTAATTAGCAATTAATATTTTAGCAGGAGTAAGTTATAAAGTGTGAGAGGAGAGTGAGGAACGAGGAGGGTAATCAGGTGCTGCTGGTGCTGTGGAAGGCGTCTTGCTGGGCAGGAGGTATAGGCTGGGAGAGGCTTGATGGACATGGAAGGCACTGCTTTTTGGGTTGTTTTTTTTTTTTTGGGGGGGAGTTGCTACTCAAAATTTTTTTCATGTACTGGGTTGCTAAATTGATCTTAGGTCTCTTTCAGAAAATAGAAAAGAAGTTTTTCTATAAATTTGAGGGTGTTAAATAGCCTTCCCAATTAACGCTGGAGCCCCTGCCTGTTTTATCAAGAACAGCAAGTTCAGTATCTTCCTCTCCTGTGGATTTGTGCAAGGGCCACAGGGGCTGGCTCAGTTTGAGGTGTGGGAGTTGGGGCGTGTGGTGTCAGTCCTAACTTGACACACCCTTCCCCTCTCCATGTGGAAGGAACTGGAGTCTGTCTGGCCAGCCTACTAGCACCATGGTGTTTTTGCTGCCACATGGTGTCGCTGTTGGGGCTGAGTCCTGCCCAGTCCCCAGTGGTTTGCTAGTCCATCCTGCCCTAGGGATGGCCCATAAGGCTCTTTCTCATATCTGTGTCTAACAACTACTGTAACAGGGTTGTTGGCATAGGGGTTGTGGGGTTGCACTTTTTATTGGATAAAAGGTAGAGCTGAGCAGGTCAGTCAAGAACGTGTGGTTTCTTTTCTAGAACATTTGATAAGGAGAAGGCTGTAAGAGGAAAAAATATGAACAGAAGAAACTGCCTATAGGTTATCCATGGGGTCAGGTTGGGTGTGCCCTGGAAATATTCACAGGGTCACATTAGCAGCATGTATGTCCCCCAAAATGTATACACACTTTAACAGCTGATAGATAGCTCAATTTTGAAAATGAAATGTATTTTAATAAATACTGCCTTTATAATTATTCTAAGTGTGTGTATACATTTTGGGGGGATCTCTCTCTCTCTCTCTCCATATATATGTATACACACACACACACACACACACACACACATACACATATATTCTCCAAGTTCCTGTGCAACTGGAATTCTCTTCCTACTTGTGGGGCTAAGGTGTGATCAGCACAGGAGTAAAGAGGGAGGTTATTTGGGATGTAAGGCCAGTGGAGCCAGGAAAGTTGTTCATATTGTACAGTATCCTATTTCCCTGGGCTTTAATGCACCAAATGTCCTCTAAAATATGACCTTAATCCTTCTAAAATGTCTCGGTTTCTGTTAGTTTAGTAACCTGAGGAAGGACATGGTGCCCTTGGAGGGGCAGACTGTTTCACTTTGTCACATACCTCCTTGTCTTCATCCCCAAGAACCCACTGAGCACACATATTCTTTTTTTTTTCTTCTACTAGTGCATGTCCCTCAAAAAAGGACCTAGTGAACAGAATCATAGAAAGGTGTAAATGATGAAACAGTATCTTACCTATTTTAGGAACATCAACTTTAAAGGAATGCCTGGCCCTTTATGCAAAACAAATAATCTGGTTAATTTTGGAATTTCAGGTAGACATGAAATCATTAAGGTGTGCTAAGCTCCTCAAAACAGTTGACTAAGAATTGGGTCTTTCTGTAGCAATGCCCTTCAGTTATTCTTTCCTGAGATCCCACAACCAAATCGGCAGCATAGTTCTTTAGACCTGTTAGTGCTAAGACTGCAACAAGTCTTCAAACATTTTTTTTTAAAAAATCTTCCATTCAGTATTCATGTCCATATTTAAATTTTGCTCTTACTAAATTTCCATTCTCTCCCAAGTAAGAGTCATAGCATTTGAGATTATAAATTAGGGCAGTAGAAATGGTTTGGTGGGCAAGTTCAATTTGTGTATAACCTTTAAACTTTGACCTTCAGATAGAAGCAATAGTTTTAGGAATGAACAAGCAAATACATTGTCAGATATGTGCCACAAAAGGCTATAATCTCCTTTATACAAAACCTATACCTATTTCTAGATGAAATCATGCTTTTCAAGTCTCTCCCTATATAAATTTTCCCCACTTACAATTATTTATTTTTAAGGTATCTTTTACATGTCAGTTCTCAGTCTTCTCTGTTTTTTTTCTTCTCATTGCCTCTAGCCTAATTTTTTTGTTTTGTTTGCTTGAATTCTTTTGTAAATGCCTTCACTTGTAGGCACTGACCCAGAGGGAATCTCCCATATGTTTTTCTCTGTCCCTCCTGTCACCAGCCAGCTAGAAGTTCATAAAAGGGCATAAAATGCTCTTCTCATGATGTGTTGGTGACAATCCCAGTTTCCAGTAGCTGGAAAATATCAATAAACAGACCATGCTTTAGCCATCTCCCGGTGGAAATTCAGGAGAGTTATGACAGCAGGATGGTGAACAGGGCAATATATCGTCGCAAGGTAAGTGCCAGCCACAGAGAGTGCGGGCTCCGTCCGGGCTGCAGATTGCCCGAGGATGAGCATCATCCGAGCTGGAGCGCAGTGTTGACCCAGCTCCAGATTCATCGCTGCGATCAGCTGTGCTGTGTGCTCTGCTGAGAGTCACTTCAGCCCGTCTGAAGGAGGCAGCTGCTGTAAATTATAAGTGCGGATCCAGGGGATAATTCTTGGCTTTCACCACGCTGTGAAGGCTTCAGCAATTAATTTCTTCTGTTCTTCTCACAGCCAAGGATTCTCCACATTATTCATCTCTTTGGGCAAAAGCCATTGGTGGCCTCAGAGTTATTTCCTTATTAGGTTTAGGATGGGAATTATCTGGTTGTGGATGGCTTGGGCTTGTGGTTCATTTTGCAGGTAGATTCTGACCAGGTGAGACCTTAGCAGTCTCTTAATTTATCTTAAGCTCTTAAGGCATAGAGTTCAGTATGGCACTTCTATTAGACAGGAAGGTACCAGCTTGGCATTTTCAAAGCCAGAGGAACAACTTGCTGATGCCTTCACCTTTTTTTAAAAAAAATATTTTTATTGATTTCATAGAGGGAGAGAGAGAGAGAGATGAGAAACATCAATGATGAGAGAGAGAATCATTGATCGGCTGCCTCCTGCACAATCCCCACCAGGGATTTGCACCTGCAACCTGGGCATGTGCCCTGACTGGGAATCGAACCCAGACCTCCTGGTTCATAGGTTGATGTTCAACCACTGAGCCACACTGCCAGGCTGCCTTCACCTCCTGCAGTGGCTGGTTTCCCTGTGTGCACATGACAGGACCCAAAAAGTTTCACTAGAGGGCCAGACCTGGGCTCTTATTTCTGTTACTATATAGGAAAACAGAAACTCCCCAAACCACCATCCTTTCCCGCTGGGAGATTTAACACTTGAACAGAGTCTGAAAGAGCCTGGGTCTAGCAAGCCCCAGGGGGGAGACTGCCAAGGACAGGGGGTGGCACTCAGTCCTCAGGGCTCTGCCTCACATCTCAGGTGCTCACAGTGTTCAGAGGACCAAGACGGGGTCTCCGCAGGAGCGTTTAGCGTGGTCCTCCTGATTGCTTGTTTGTGTGTGGGGAGGACTGACCAATTCACTTCACTTCCTTCATAGACAGCAATTTAGCGTTCAGAGTCCCCCTAACTAGAAGTGTTCCCTTTCACCGTCTTTGCCAGGCCCGCACTCTGCCACAACAGGGGCAGAGAACACAGATGCTGCCTGGTTAAAGGGATGCTCAGAGGCTTCACGGACCCATGGAAACAACTAGACTGGGAGGTAGGAAAAGCGGGGAGCTGTGTTCAGAAGCCTGTTTCTCAGGAGACCAGCTTGGGCATCTCCCAGCCCCTAGGCATGGGCGTCAGGGTTTTCCTCCTCCCAGGATTAAGGGGTGCTGGTTTGAGGGGGATTCCATGAAGTGGGCCAAGTTGGTCTTCAGTGTTTGTAGTCTCTGCGGTTAGAAACTCACGTCATACTGTACCACCAACCTTAGCACAGCCCACGACAGAGTAGGCACGTAATAAGTATCTGATGAATGGATAAGTGACGAATGCTGGGAGTCCATCATTTTGCAATGCAGCTGGCCCTGGCTTTCTCGCTTCTTTGGCCTCTGTAGCAAAATTTCCCTGCTTGCTGTTCCCACGCTGCTGAAGTAGCCATCTCTTTGGAATGTAACCTGAACAACTCATTCTCTCTGGGGTATAGTAGTAGATAATGAATAATTGAATATGCTACCCTCGGAGGGTTATGCACACTTCAACAGGTGACAGGTAACGGGAGACAGAGTAAATAATAAGAATGCATTCATAGGGAAGGTGGAATTTCTAGTGGATTGAGGTACCATCTTCAGTCGGGAGGGGGACATTTCTGTGATTCTCCTCACACCACACTATGTAGTGAACTTCCTTTCCTTCCCCATCATCATTTTGTTCCTGCATAGAGTCATAGATGATCTGCCCAAGGTTGCTGAACCCTGGCATGCCCGGGTCACTCTGAGGGGGTGGCTTGACATCTCAGTGCAAGGTGGGAATCGAGATCTAAATGCCAGCCGGGTCCTGGCTGTGCTGGGGGGCCAGTGGGAGCAGGGCCTGACGTGGGGAAATACGGACAGGTTCACGGCGTATTTTTCAGATGCTTTTAGTCCAATATTATGGGTATGGGCCTATTGAGTCCCGGATATAACTTGCAGCTTGGACAGCGTCTTTGCATGGAAGGCACGTGTTGAGCACAAAGCCACAACCCTTCGTTTTTCGTCAGTGGGAGGGAGAGAAGAGGCTGGTGCCCTTTGGGTGGAGTTGGAGGTTGAGCTGCTGGCTGAGAAGGCAACTTGGCCAAGGTCATTCCGCCAGCAGCCAAACTGCCTCTCAGCTCCTAGCCCAGCTCACCCTTGTCCTGTGTGCCTCATTCTCCCCGTTGTAAGGTCGAGCTGCATCTGAGTCAGTCTCCTTGGTAGGGCTGCGCGAGTGTGGGTGTCAGCAGTCTGGGCTTGCAGAGGCTCTGAAACAATACCAGGTACTTTGTAGCAGGTATGTGCTGAGTGTTCTCTCCCTCTCTGCATTTGGGGCATTCAGCATATAATCCTACAATTAGTTCATTAAAAAAAATAAAAACCACTTGCAGGTCACCTTTAAAACAAAGGGAGAAGCAATTTTGAATTTAGCAATTTTTCATTTTTGACATCCAGTAGCACCTCAAGCTCTGCAGTTACAAATAATGCTGGTGGGGGACGGATCCTTTTATGCACATTTGAAGAAAGAAGGGTTATACATTATGAATAGAACAAGGGGAAAGGAATTGGCTGTGTACTGCAAGATATTTTGAGTACATTAATCAGCCCATCTCTTTTAGAGTGGGAATCATTTAAAAAATGGGCATTAAACAGAATGCAAACAATTTGTGCAACTCAAGGTTGCTTGATATATAATGGACATAAGAGGGCAAAGGAAAGATGAGAAAACACAGGGAGCAAGGCATTTCAGAGGGAGTTCCTCAGGGTAAAACAAGGCAAAGGAAAGAAACAGAATCACCAAGATGGCAGCTAGTCCTACTTACACTCCCACAGTGCTTGGCGCATCGATTCTTTTATAAGCAGCAATTAGGTGTCAGCCCTGAGCTTATGGAACTCACATTCTAGGGGAGGAGACAGGTGCCTTTTCAGAGAGTCCCAGTAGGACTTGCTATAAGTGAGGCAAATACAAGTGAGGCATTTCTATCAGTCAGGAATGCTTTCTTTTACAAGTAATAGAAAACACTAGAGTTTTGTGTCTCACATAGTAAGTCTGGAAGTAGGCAGCTGCTGTATGGGTTCAGGGCCTCAGTGACATGAGGGCTGGGACCTCTTGGATTCTCTTAGGCCTTCCCTCAGTATTTCAAGATCGCCGCCGTAGGGCCAAGAGTCACATTCAGAATGGAGGACGGAGGATACCAGGGATGACTGAATTGTTCGTCATGGAAATGAAACCCCAGCCTTGTAAGCTCCAAAGCAAATTTCCACTGACATCTCATAAGCCCACACTGTGTCATAGGCCACACTCTTCCACCCGCCAGCTGCAAGGGGAATGAAAGAAATGGGAACTTAGCTTTTTTAGGTCTCTTTATAAGCCTTGCTGTCTACACCGGCAGGCTGACAGATCAGACATCAACAGACACCCTTGCTCTTAGGTTAGGTCAATCAATGGGCAGCACTGGGCAGATGGAGGGAAAGAGGGGAGCAAGGATTGGGTATCTATTACCTTGGCTCCCATCTTGTGTGACTGTAGCAGGTAGGCTGCATTTTGAAACCTCTGTCAAGTCATCTTCTCCTTCTTGGTTGGGAAGCATCTGCTCTCCTTATCCTTTTAGGACTAGAGATGCCCTGTTGTTGCTAGTGCCCCTCAACTCACCCCCATCTCCCCCACCTCCCTGTCCCATAGCATGTACTGTAATATCCACCAGGCTTTCTCTGTTGCCACTCCTTTGTATGTAGTCCCTTTATAATGCTCCTCTCAAATTACTCAATCTGAGTGTACTCTTTCCTGTGTGCACCCTCATTGATGTGATAAGAGGGTTGGGAATGGGTGTTTCTTTAGCTAACTGATATCGCTGTCAGAGGTACTAATTCCCCGGCAGGGGGAGGTGTAGGGAGGGAGTAGGTGGGTGGTGGTAGGTGTGTCAGGGAGGATTCACAGAGAATCTGATGTCTGAGGCAAATCTCAAAGAATAAGTAGGATTTTGCCAGGTAGAGCAGGGATGGGAGATGGATGGGATGTAGAACTTTCTAGCAAAAGGAAGCCCTTAATTGATTTTGAGGAGGGTATGGTAAGTTGTGTTTTATAAAGATGATTCTGGTGGCACTATGTAGGGTTGAGAAAAACGTCTGGGAGGGGCTTTAGAAAGTATCTATAGGTTTTCTCCATGAGATAAAGTCCTGAACAGAGGACAGCTTTCCCTGATGACTCTCCACAGCAAAATTAAACCCTCTCCATCCAAACCCTCTCTATACTCCCTAGCCCTGGTGTATCCTGAACCACAGAGCATTGTAGTGTTGTGATATTATGTTATTACTAGAGGCCCGGTGCACGAGATTCGTGCACTGAGGGGAGGGGTCCCTCAGCCGGGCCTGTGCCCTCTCGCAGTCCAGGACCCTTCAGGGGATGTCTGCATGCTGGCTTAGGCCCGATCACCCTGGGGATCGGGCCTAAGCCAGCAATCAGACATCCGTCTCACAGTCCAGGACCCCATGCTCCTTATCCCTGTGCTCGCCGCTGTGAGCCCAGATCACTGTTCCTTAGAGCTGCCTTGGAGGCAGGAGAGGCTCCCACCACTGCCACCTGGCTCGCCAGCCCTGAGCCTGGCTTTGGGCTGAGCGGCGCTCCCCCTGTGGGAGCGCATTGACCACCAGGGGGCAGCTCCTGTGTTGAACATCTGCCCCCTGGTGGTTGGTGCACGTCCTAGTGACCGGTTGTGCCACTATTCAGTCAATTTGCATATTATGCTTTTATTATATAGGATGACATGAGGATCAAGTTCAGTACATTATTGCATTTTCCACATATCTGTAAGACTCCATGGGAAAGAGACCATGTTTGAGATCATCCTTGTACTCTTTGCTGTTTACCAGGAGTGAACTTGGAGCCTGAAGAAGTATGCACATGCTTAGAAATCAGATACGAGTTGACTTCTTTTCGGTGCTGAAGTGTGGGATTGCTTTCTGATGTTAAGCAGTCTGGAGCGCACCCTCTCAGGGAGCCAGTCCCCTATGGCCTGCAGTACTGGGCTCTTCCATGTGTGACCACAAGCTCACTGGGAGAATGGGGACCTCTGGCCATGGGGAAGTGATGCTGTCTTTGTTTACTTTGAAAATGCTTTCTCCCTGTGTGTGGTCGGGGACCATTTCCTGTCTACAGGAAAAGGGGTGGAGGTAATGTCTTATGAGCCTTGCCCCTTTGCCTGTCCTTTGGCACAGGCTCTCTGTCCCTAAGACCTTTGCTATCGTCTTCAACCTGCCATCTGAGCTCCAGAGAGGAGTCGGGAGTTCTAAACCCAAGGCTAGGAGAGTGGCTTCCAGGGCTGCGAGTAGCCTGCAGTATTAATTGCATTAAGTGGTTCATTCCATAGCACATGGTGCATTATTTTTTGGTTTGGGGACTTGTCTTCTTACTTTCATATTACTTGTGTAAGACCCTGTATCTAGTATGGTGATAGCTAGAATGCAGCAAGAGTTTGAAACATGTTTGCTGAATAAAGGGCCCCGTGTACAAGCCATTCTCCTTTCCTTCCTTCATTTCCTTATTTGTTAAATGTAGTGAAGGGGATCCATGTGTCATCACTACAGTTTAGGCATGAAGCACGTCAGAGAGACACACACGTACACACCACAGCTGAGCCCCCGTGTAGGTGATTTCCCAGGTACAGCATTTAGTCCTTTCCATAGTCCCTTGAGGTAGGTTTTAGTATCTTGCCTGTCACTCCCAAAAGTTTGGAAAAGGTTTGCAGCTCACAGTCTTGCTTTAGCGGGACTTTGAAGACAAGTGCCAGCTGGGCACTATGGCACTGCGAAGGGCCAGCAGGAACAGTTGGCTGTATGTAGAAGGTGTTGGGAATTCAGTAGAAGATGAAACCTGGAGCCGAGTGGGGTGAATGCAAGCCCTCCCCCGCCCCCTCACCCCCACACTCACACTGCCAGAGGCTTTCAGGAGATGGTAGGCGTCCCATATTATCTAAAACGGAGATTTGAGCCAGTCTTGTTAAAAATCTTAATTCGGTAACTCCTGGAAAGCTCAAGCACATGTTGGCAGCTGACATTCAGGTTACAACGAATATCAATCAGAGAATAAAGCATTGCTTTGACTCCAAAGGCTTTTTCTTTCCGGGATGGACAGAGAACTTAGCAACCCGGCTGGTGCAGGTGTGACTGTAGCACAGGCAGCAGGATTGTCTGAGCTGACCCGTGAAACCCTTCCTCTGGTGGCTTGTCACGTCCGCTACAACAACTGTTATCCTTGGCAAGCTCTGGGTTTATGTGTTTTTGGTTTGGTGAAGAGAAACAAATTCAGAGAAGGGATAAGATGGTGTGTAACTTTCTGAGCAAAAGAGATATCAAACACAACGTGTAAGTAAATGTTGGCTTAAAGAATTACAAAATGGAAGCTAAAGAGATAGAAGGAATGCTCCTTCTTTTAGGTTCCAGCTTAGCAAAAACAGTAGCTTTAGGGCAAAATAATCACTTCCTTAATAATCCTAAATCTTTGTGAGTAAAACGTACTATTCACATCAGGGGGACTGTTAAGCCTGTTAATTAACCTGTGTAATCCCTTGCTTCCCCCCCCTCCCTCGTTTCCTGGTCCTGGATTAAATTCTAATTGATAAAATACTTTTGTTAGCCACATTAGTACAACAAACACATAACTGTCCGCTGTCAGAACATACTTTTACTCTTTTAGGAAAACAATGAGGAAAGATGATGAAAACCATTTGGAAACTGAAGGTGGAACAAACAGAAATAAAAACTTATTACTACTGCAGGTGACCCATGAACTAGAGGGGAAAACAACCAACAGCTCCCTGGCTTTGATTCATACCTTCGGAGAGGTTTCCTTAATGACTGCTCTTTTGTGTCACCAAAGCGGTGTTCATTTATCAGTCTGTGGTTTAATCCAAACCTATCAGGATGAACATTCAAGGAGGATGAAGGTTAAACGACAGACATCCCAACTTTGAAACTCCAGAGTTGATAAATGTCTACAAAACTTGACTGAAAAGGCTGAGAAGGAAATAAAACCTCTCTCTTCAGAGCCACTGAAAACAAATAAGTCTTTTGGGTCGACAGTGGGAAGGTAGGTGAATTAATTTAGATACAAACAGCATGTTTTATTTTAATGGCGTGCTTAATTAATTGAGAGTCAGAGGGAAATTCTAAGCTGTGTCGCTCCTATATATCAGTGCTGGTAAATTTGTGGTGGTAAGTGTATTGTAGCCCAAAGTAAAGGGATTAATCATGGAAAAACAGGGTTTAAAAAAAATGGTAAGATGTCTTCGGCAGTTGTTTGCCAGTCCTCTAGTTCACATTTGCACCGCTTCCTTTCTGACCGCCATGCTAGGTGAGTCTCACCATACTCTCCCTTTCTCAAATGTGGTTAGTCTCTCCTCTCCAAAGTGCCCCTTGTCTACCCTGACACAGAGCATGATGTCTGGCATGTAATAGGTGCTCAATAAATGCTTGCTTCATTGAATCAAATTGTATCCGGAGCTGCTCTGATTGGTTGCCTCTGGTATATTGCACAGCCCTTCCCTGGCTACCAAGCATGGTATAGTGGTTAAATGCTACAATCAACAAACAACAAGTGCTGGCGAGGATTCGGAGAAAAAGGGACCCTCTTGCACTGCTTGTGAGAATGCAGACTGGTGCAGCCACTATGGAAAACAGTAGGCATTTCCTCAAAAAATTAAGTGGAACTCCCATTTGACCCAGTAATCACTTCTAGGAATATATCCCAAGAAATCAGAGACACCAATCAGAAAGGACATATGCATCCCTATGTTCATAGCAGCACAATTCACCATAGCTAAGATTTGGAAACAGCTTAAGTGCCCATCAGCAGATGAGTGGATTAGAAAACTGTGGTACATCTACACAATGAAATACTATGCTGCTCTAAAAAGGAAGGAACTCTTACCATTTGCAACAGCATGGATGGACTTGGAGAGCATTATGCCAAGCAAAATAAGCCAGTTGGCGAAAGATAAATATCACATGATCTCACTCACTTGTGGAATATAATGAACAATATAAACTGATGAACAAAAATAGAGCCAGAGGAAAAAATATTTTAGAATATAATAGAAGTAACCCTGCTATTTGCAGTTTTAATATTTCCTACAACTTTTATGATATTATACTATGTTATTACAGTTTTGGTAATATTATATTTAAAGTTATTTTTCTTGAAAAATCAATGTTTATTGCATGTGACATTATTATATTTAAAATCATTTTTCTTGAAAAAGGAAAAATGAGTTCAGTGCTAGAATCAAACTCAGAGTGACCTTGGGGAAGTTACTTAACCATCCTGACTCCATTTTCTCTATAAAGTGGGTCATTTTAAAGATGGAGTTTTTACTTATACAAGTTCTTAGAAAGAAGAAAAAATAATTATTCTGGGAGAATTGGCCTGTGTGGATGAAGCTTTTCAGTAGTGTAAAAAAATCAAAATCTATACATTCCTTAAAAGGTAAAAATGATAAGTTTCTATAGAAATAATAAAAATGAAGAATTTGGCATAAGTGACAAACCTCTTCTCTACCCTGTGTCCTCTTCTCTAATATAAAATCAATCTCAGGAAATCTGAAACCATACTAAAAAATAATTAGTATTTAACATTCAAAGGTTATGTCCAAAAAGGAGTTCTGAAGGGGCTAACACGTGGCCCATGCATTGTGACTGCTCCCTCAGCAAGGCACATATAAAGGTGACCTTCTGCTTGTAAATGAATGGTAATAATGATAAATCACGAGGTTTTCACGACCAGTCCGTTTTAGGGCTCAAACTGACGTTTCATTTTTATCTGATTCATGGGTTGATTTCTGGCTTGGCTCACTTTATTCTAGTGGGTTCCCTCACTTTTCTATTTCCCTAGTTAAAGAGCATCTCGCCGAAGGAAAAGATCAGTTCTTGAATCTGGACGGCACTTCTTTAGCATCTGAAGCATGACAAACAAGCTTTTTCGTTGCTAACATGTTTCGTTCATATTGCGTGGCTAATTGTTTAGGTCTGCCACTGCTTCCTGTCCTACAATGGAGACTGGAATGACAAAGCCTTTGTATATAAGATTGAGCAAGATTCTGTGATCAGCGTTTGGTGGAAGTGGTCGCTGGGGGGAAAGAGTTGGAGGACTGACTGGCTCTGGCATGCATCTCTCTCCAGATTCTTAGGGCCAAGAAGCTCTGCTGTGGGGAATGCTGTCTCCGTGGGATGGCCCTGTCTCCCAAGAGAGGCACTGAGGAGCCTCATTGGTCCTGAGCCCTGGATTATTAAAGGAGAAGCCAGGGCATCCCTACTTACTCCTTTCTCATGCCATCTCCGAAGGCAGGTTCCTGCCTCAGACTTCATGTAGACAGCCCCTGCTGAACACTGGCAGGAAGGGAACCTTGCTCTGCAGCCGCTCACTCTACCTTCAGTGTCCTCCCTAAGACTGGCCTGCCCATTTCTTGGCAAGGAAGTGTGCTATTTGAATATGTCCACTTTTCCTTCAACACCATCATGAGAATCTGTTCCCGTAACTAGTTTGTTAGGGACAAAATTTCCTATAATGATTTTCTAAAATTCTCTTGTCATTTTCTTTGGTAGCTTTATATTCCTGTGCTGCATTCACCTTAAAACCTTAGTATTTAGCTTATTTAGAGAGATAAACAAATATTATGATAATGATAGCAGCCAATGAACAAACGATGATAATAGCATAGGCCTAACTATAAGAATTAATGAACAGGAAACAGGCAACAGGCCCAGCTGTCTTTAGCAATTTTGAAGGCATAACTTGAAGCATGGAAGATACTGAAAGAGAACTTAAGTGGAGTAGAACATCACGTGCCGTTGACATGTACACTGCAGATGTGAGCTTTGTCAGCAGTGATTCTCTGTTCTTACCGTAAATCTGAGGTTGGTATTACAAGATCACATCAATTATGTCAAATTTAAAAATGCCACGTGACCCAAGAAAGCTAGAGGGAGAAATTCCTCTTTTAAAGGCACTGGGGATAATTTTATTAGCTTAATCTCAGTGTCATATGATGCATTGTTCTGCTGTCCAGTTATGAGGCTAAACCTATTTATGCTTTGTGTCACATATGGTATCATATTGACACTTATTTGCAGATAAACTCCCTTTGCCTTTCAAATATATAATTCAGCAGAAACCCTAAATAAGTAATATGACCATATTAATTGTCCTAACTGGGTCGTTTTGGTGAATGAAAGAGTATGCTGTTTAAAATTTTTTTTCAATTACAGTTTACATTTAATATTATTTTATATTAGTTTCTGGTGTATGGCACAGTGGTTGGTTAATTATATACCTTATAGAGTGTTCCCCTTGATAGTGTCCGTACCCACCTGGCACCACACATAGTTATTACAAATTATTGACTATATTCCCTGTACTTTGCATCCCTGTGACTATTTTGTACTTACCAATTTGTACTTCTCAATCCCTTCATCTTTTTTTACCCAGTTCTTCTCCTCCCTCCCCTCTGGCATCCATCAGTCTGTTCTGTGTCAATGAGTCTGTTTCAATAGTTTTCTCTCTTTTGGACATTTCATATGAATGGAATCTTACTGCAATCATTTGTGACTGGCTTCATTTGCTTAGCATAATGTTTTCAAGGTTCATCTATATTGTAGCATGCATCAGTATTTTCTATTGCCAAAAATTATTGTCTTGTACTGTATAGATATATCAGGTTCTATTTGCCCATTCATCAGTTGATGGATGTTTGGGTTGTTTCCACTATTTGACTAACATGAATACTACTTCTATGGATATTTGTTTTTGTGTGGACATATGTTTTCATTTCTCTTGAATATCTATTTAGAAATGGAATTGCTGGGTGATAGAGTAACTCTATGGTTAACATTTTGAGGAAGTGCCATTTTCCAAAGTGGCTGCGCCATTTTTCATACTCACCAGCAATGTATGAGGGTTCCACAGTCTCCATGTTCTCAGGAACATTCTTTATCTGACTTTTTGTTTCTAGCCAATTTTATGTCGGTAGTGCTATCTCATAGTGGTTTTGATTTGCATTTCCCTGATGGCTAATGACATTGAACATGTTTTCATCAGATCTGTTACTTATGAAGGCCTTCCGAGGCCCTGGCTCTCCAGCTGTGGCGATAACTGCACTGGGGCGGAAGGAAAGGACCCTAAGATGAGAAGATGAAAGGAACGGGAGACTGGGTTATCGGCTGCTTGAACCGCCTGTATGTTAGAGCCCTCACTGCCTGCTCACCTCTTCAAATTCCCTGTGTTAGGCTCCTTTTCACCTTCCCGGCCCTCCGGACAGAGGATTGTGGTGGACATCTGTTTTATTTTTTGTTGTTGTTGCCATTTTTCCTTGACACTCAGGATTCACAAGGATTACTGGGAAAACTACCTCAAGTGCTGTCTAGGGCACTCATTCTAGTTTTGTGTTTGAGCCTGAACAATCGCAGACCTCTATAGTACAGGTGGGTATGTGCTCAGGTTTGGCCAATGAGCGCATTGCATGGAGGTCCATGGTGAGCCCCCAAACATCTGTAATCCTGGTGCATAGTCTAGCACTCACCTCTGGTTCATGAGCTGCAGGTGTTCTGGGAGACTTATTATAACTCCCTTAAAACCATGAATAGCAAAGGTGACATCTCCATCCTGATAGGCGAAACATCTACACAAAGGGCAAGATCTTGCACATTTCCATCAAGCATGATGGAAGGCACGAATTTCACCATCTCCAAAGACAGGGATGCCATGCCTGGTGACATACGTGCAGATATTATTTTAGTCCTTAGGGAATAGCCCAGTCTTTTGGGGGAGCCATCAATAGACGGTGCAGGCCTCTGATCAGCCATGGCTGGTGGAGCTTAGATCAGTTTGGGAGCAAGACAGGATCACCGTGTGGGGATGATGGACATAACCTCTGTTCCACCAGCAAGGTCACTCTTCCCCTCTTCATTGGTCCTTACTTTCTCTCTTAGTCGAAGGCACCTTTTTCTTACTTTCAGCTTTGTTTTACCCTGGGAGGTAGGTGGCTACCTGGTTAACAGTCCTCATACCTATAGCTGAGTGATGTATTTTGCTCAGAAAAAAAAACAAGTCAGCAATCCTGCAGCCGAAGAAATACCCGGGGGCAGGAACCCATTCCCCACAGTGACTTTCCTGTAGGTTAATTTCAATGTCAAGGTTAAAGTAAGCTTCTCCAACACATCAACATGAACCATGACACAGATCTTTAAGCAGATCTGTGCTGTTCCTAGACCCCTAACCAGCCCAAGATCTACTGTAGCCATATCTCCCAAACACTCCCATTCAGGGTTCACCCACCTGTGGGAACCTCTTGCTCACTGACTTCTAAAGAATTAAGCCACTGTGTCTTCTTCACTAATATTTTCTGAAAAACCTATCTGTCTTTGATCTTCAGATACAGAAGGCCTGTTCAGGGGGATAGTAAGTATTCCCTGAGAAGGGAGGGGTGGGCTGCTCTGCATGCTCATTAAGGCTAAGCTAAAAGGCAGGAGACAGTGCCCTTCTCCTCAGCCCCATCAGGGATGAAGTGGGCTTTGGTAGGGGGAACATGATATCTATTTTTTAAAGAATATATTTTTATTAATTTTAGAAAGGAAAGGAGAGGGATAGATAGAAACATTGATGAGAGAGACACATTGATTGGCTGCCTCCTGCACACTTCCCACCAGGAATTAAGCCCTCAACCCAGGCATGTGCCCTGACTGGGAATCGAACCTCTTGGTCCATGGGTTAGTCACTTAGCCACACCAGCGGGGCAATATCTATTTTTCAATGAGAGCGCCAGAGGACTGGTCACTTTAGAAGCAAAAGGAAGCAATCAGTAGGTGCTAAACTACTTTCTTTCCTTAAGCACAAGCCCTGAGATACCCCAAACCCATGCCCCCAACACAGTACACAGAGAAGGTATCACTATTATTAGTGAAACATTTATTAGGGCAAATCAAAAAAGAAATTATTTTGGGGTGGGAAATTCTCTCCCCTACAAAAGTGGCAGAATAGTTTTCTGTGTGCATAGGTTAGCCAGATCTCTGAACACAATGCCTCCAGCAGTGATGAGAGCAGCAGGAGGCCCCTGGGTAGCTGGAGGTCTGCAGGTGGGGCTTGGATGGGGCATAATCCCCCTTTATGGGCACAAATTGGAGTTGCTTCTGACCTACTAGCTGGTCCTTTAATGCCACAACTTTCCAGGGGTTTCTGTCCTTGTCTATGAAGGCAGCTTCTTGACGGAAGGACTGGGTATTTGTCACTTTAAAGGAGGGAGCCCTGAGGTTAAAAGGATGCCCCTGGATAGGCTCTGCCCGTGCCCACACTGCTGCCTTCTGCGGAGCTTTTGCAAACCTCACTGCAGAGGGAAGGGGCTCTTGAGGGCAGGTGATATGTACTGCATGCTGATGCCCCAGTTTCTCCTCTGGGAACAACCCAGCAAAGACAGCTCTACTTTTAATTGGGCCTCTGCTCTGATAGGGGGCTGCCCTTTTCCTGAGAGTATTTTTGCTGTTTGCATTTTATCTTAGGATGAAGCCATTGAAAAATCCAGTTCATTTGATTTCTGAACAGACTTTCAGGAGGAGACTGTGCCTTCTGTGATGGGGTCTTTGGAGACTTGCTCCCGAGCCTCTCCTTTCATGGCAGGTTTCGAGTAGGAAATCTCTTCCTTCCAGTTTGGGATATTCCCAAGCCTGCGTCTCCTCCTCCAAGCTCTTCTAATGTGGACCTCGTAGGCCTCGCCTCTACAGCTGGTAGGAAATTCTTACCTTGGCACAACCTTGAGATCTTCTTAGGGACCCACGGCTCCTGTGGCTGCTCCATACTGACTCCCGTGTTCGCCAAATGGACATGCAGCACCTGGGGAGCTGCCCCATCCACACTGGAGACACCCTGAGCATGAGTCAGGGAGGGTTTGTAAGTCAAGCTGTCTGAGGCATGGGACATGTGAGTGTGTTGGCCTTGGGCCTGGCTCTGCTTCCTCTTCCCGAGCTTTCACTTTAACTCATCAGTTAGTGTCATCGGAGAGTTTTCTGATTTAGGATCTTGGAGAACTGATGTTTTTGCTGGGAGGCTTTTAGTTGTCACAGTAGTTATTCCTTTATTCTCACATTTATCCTTTGGGAGATTCCCGACTTGCTGGTTGTCAAGGTGTCACTCATTATAGATTGAAGAGCGTTGAGCTCCCAGCCCTGGACATGTTGGGCATGGAGACAGGTTCTGATTTCTTCATCTCTTTGCCCTGACTGGAACCCACACTCTGATCCTTTGGCTCATGTCCAGCCCTGGTTAGCCTTATGGGCAGCATTGGTGAGGGGATGTTGGCTCTTGAAATGTCTCTTTCTTTCTCTTTGCCAGTGATGCCGTTTGTAACAGGCAGAAGAGTCTGTCCAGCATCTGGAATTCTTGGAACCTCCTCTGCCAGCTCGTGGGCTATTTCAGAGGGTGATTGTCTCAGGGTTCCCTGTCCTTTCTGGCCAACAAGTGAGGTGGCAGAGTAAGGATGATTGAAGGTTTCAGAGCTTCCTAGAAGGGGTGTGACACCCCCTGACTTGGAGACCACCTCAGAAATCGCATTGGTGGAGGAGGAAACTTTGTAACTGAGAAAGGAATGGGATAAAGCATCTCTCGATTCAAAGAGCGCTATGGATTGAAGAACTTTGGTGGGAAGGCCCCACATCGTCCTCAAATTGAACATGGTAATGTGGTCTTCCATCATCTGCTGTGCCTTGGACTCAATGAAGGAAAGCTCCTGGCATGTGTCTAGGCAGTTTTTCTCACCCCCTGATATTGCCAAACTTCTCTGTTCTATTTCACTGTGGGGTTGCATAGAAAGTGTCTGTTGGATAACGTGCAATGAATTCTGCACAGTCATAGGGAGCTGACCCTTAATGATTTCCTCAAACTTTTTGCTCAAGTGTACTTTTAGGGAATCTTCTGATTGTCTCTGACTTTTACTCTGCTCTAACACTGTTGAATTTGCTCCTGATGGACTCATCATGGAACTCTCTGGGTTTTCCTCAGTGTCATACTCCACATTCTGAACTTGCTTGAAATCACATTGTGCCAAGGTGGATGGCAATGGGCCTTTGATACAAGCTTCCTGACAGGAAAAGTCTGAAATCGACAGGCTTGGATGGTCAGTGCCTTGAGGGACATAAGTGGCCAATGCCCCAGTGCTGTGTGGAGAAGGGTTCTCCAGAGCAGGCTTGGATGAGATGTGAATGGATTTAGGTCGAGTCACAGTTAAACTGTAGTGTGGTGCTGGTGAAACAGACATGGTTGGTGATCTGCGATAAGTCACTGATGCTGTGGGATTCAAAGTCGGGCCCAAATCTGGAGAAGGGTTGATGTCTTGGGTAATGGAGGTGTCAATAAAGATGGCATTCAAGGTTGAAGGGGTTTCTACACTTTGAGTGTCATGTGTTCGGAGAGAAGGCAAGGCAAGGGGTGGAGGTGGGGAACCATCCACTGCGAATTCAGATTCCAGTGGAGGAAAGGGCTCTGGTGGCAGAGAGTGAACCGATGGTGAATGTGATGGGAAATCACCTAATGAGGTCACTGGGTTAGTGGAGAGATTGGAAGGTGGTTGTGGAAAAGGCTCAGGCAGAGGAGGTGTTATTAGGTCTCCTGGAGCGACTGCTGGCTCAGTCACAGGAGCTGTGGAAGCCAAAGGGGGCACAGAGAGAGTAGCATCTTCAATGGCCAATGAGGACAGCAGCTGATCCATCTCAGCGGTTGCATCATTACACACCTCACAGGAGGGATCTGGACATAACAGTTGACGAAAGTGGGTGGAATCATGACGCTGGCCCAGGGGGCTGCAGGAGACAGGAGGTACAAAGCTGAAGCCAGGACTAGAACAAGGAAAGGAGGACCTACTGGCCTGTTTGGGGTGGAGGGTAGGGGCACCTGAAAGCTGCTGTCCCTTCACACTGCCCCACATCCATGACTTCACAATGCACTCAATAGCACTCACACCAAGGCCTTCACTCAAATCCCCATTCCTGTGGCAACCTCCTCCCATGACGATGGAAGGCTGCACTGAATCCCTGAAATTGCATAGAACATGCTAAAGAGGGATCAGGCTCTATCCCCAGTGTGGGTTGTGCAGGAGGCAGCCAATCATTGATTCTTTCTAATCATTGATGTTTCTAGCTCTCTCTCCCTCTCCCTTCTTCTCTGAAATCAATAAAAATATACTTTAAAAAAGAAGGGATCATGAAAAAAGGGGAAGGATTACTCACCTTTTAATGAGAAAAATCAACATCTTTATATCCTCTTTTTCCCTCTGGCGGTATCTGCAACCTGGGAAACCAGGAGTGGGTGTTATATGTGGTGAAGGTGTGGAATCCCAGCTATTATACAGGACTACCTTTATGGGAGACCACTGGGATACACAGAACCTTACCTTTCTGTGTCCCACATTTCCTCCTCCTCTTGGCTCTGCCCTGATGACACTGAAAGCCCCACGAGTCAGTAAATGAGGTCAAATCATCAATGATAACATGAATAAGGTTCCTATGTGTGTGGTTTCATTTGTAAAGTACTTTCACGTACTATCTCATTTGATGTTCAAAACCACGGTGAAACAGAGAGGTCAGTGATTACATCAAAGAGGAATCTGATCATCCTGAAGTCAAAGTACTTTCACAAAGTCAGGAGACAGAAGTGCTGCCTCTCTCTGTCTACTGAGCAATACCCATTGGCCAGGCCCATCACTGCTTCATACCCATGGAGAGCAGAGCAGGGACTCTGAGAAGTGTCTCAGGTTCTGTCTTCCCATGAGCCTCTTCTGAGGCCTCTGTATACTGAGAGGAACTGTGTTTAATAACTGACCTCATAGAAATCATGAACCTGGTTCCTCATGGAAAGGAGAGAAAGGGTCAGCCTTGGGGAGCTCACGTGGAGTGGGCAGAACCTTACCTTTCTGTGTCCCACCTTTCCTCCTCCTCTTGGCTCTGCCCTGATGACACTGAGAACAAAAGAAGAGAATGAGAGGTTGGGACTCATAGCTGTCACTCCTCTCCCTAGGAATCTCAGACATTAATTATCCAAGAATTAATGGAACTTTATATCGTTTTTTTAAATATTTAAAATGTTTTCAGATTTTTCTTCTTTGAAAAACTCAGAGAAGTATTGTGTCCATGAGGTTCATAGTCAGTTCTCTGTCATCAGTCCTGTGCTTAAGGAGGGCATATAATCTGAGGCCAACAGTGTCATCTTTGCTCCCTCAGATAGGACCCTGTGACCCGGGACAGAGCTCTGGCTCCTGCCTCTGTTCAGAGGGTCCCAGGTGCTCAGCACTGCTCTCCTGATCAGCCCAACAGAGAGGAAAACTTGGTCCAGTTATGCCTGACGTGGGAATATGATCATGATGAAGTGCGATGGAACTCTGATCTCTAGCAGGGATCCCAAACTCAAAATAACCTAATCCAGGGCCATGAAATCACTGTTTGGGGTTTTATACAGGAGTTCTCCGCCATACCCAGATGGGCTAGAAGCTTCATATGGTAACCTGAGTCCACCCTGAACCCCTAGCCCTGCCTGGTCTCTTCCCCTAAAAAAGTGACGTTGTTCTCTCCTCAGCCATCCCATCTTAGGTGTCTCTTTGATCCAACTAAACCCATTTGTCAATGTGGGACTAGAAATGGAAACAACAATAAAGAATCTGTGTTGGGGCTTGTGCAGGGTTTCTTACCTTTTCTGTCTGCTCATTTGCACAGAAGATTTGGATCAATAGAACTTTCAACAGGGAACAGAAGAAGAAGATAAGCACCCCCAGCACACAGAAGTAAGCTAGGGTGCAGTAACTATCTTCAGGTTCCAAGAAGCCCAGATTAAGCTCTGGGAGGATATTCAGAATTAGATTGAAAGTCATTTTCTGAAAGGCAATGCTGCCTGAGGCAACTGAGCTCTGAGAGTGCAGACTCTTGACTTTATAGGCAAGCCTGCATCACAGAGCACTGAGGAGTCACAAAGGGTTTCTGAGGGAGGGGGAGTGGGTACACCTTCAAGAGGATGTGTCCAAAGCCCCTCCCTCCACCAGCCCAGCACATTTTGGGTCTCTAGGTCCCTCTGCCATACTCTGTTATCCTATTTTCCAATCTGCTTTTTACTATGTCATATATTTATCTTAATGAGTGTTCTGCTTGTTCCATCTGTAACCAAGCTATTACCTGAATCCCCTTTTATGTTTGGAGACTTTGACTTGGGCCTCACCATGTTGACTACTTTGAAACTCTGAAATAGTGCCTAGAATTTTTGCTCATATCCAAACACAGGATCATATATGTCCTCAAATCTATCTTTCCTATAGAATGTTTTGCCTTGCACGAACCTAGATATAGAACTTAGCATTCCCCCCACCCCCCCACACACATTGATCGAGAGAGAGAGAGAGAGAGAGAGAGAGAGAGACAGAGACAGAGACAGAGAGAGAGAGACCGAGACCTGGAGTGGGACCGGAGATAGAACCTGCAACGGAGGTACATGCCCTTGACCAGGAATTGAATCTGAGACCGTTTAGTGTCGGGGCTGATGCTCTGACCACCTAGAAACACTGCCTGGGGCTTAGATTTTTGTTTCAGTTAGCCTTTATGTCTTCAGTCAGAGGGACTAATTGAAATAATGTTATTATTCAACATTCACAAGGACAAACTGAGTATGAAATAAATGTAAATAATTGAACCTTTAAGTGATGTTAGGGGTAAATCTGTGGCACTTATTTCGCTGAAGTTAGTGAAGCTTAAACTGCATAAAGACTTTCCAAATATGCTATACACATACACACACACACTCATACACTCATACCCATACACCTTTTGACAGTTCAATGCAGTATTTTCAAAATAAACTATTTTCTCTTTTATTTTAATATTTAATTTGTTATTTGACACTTCTTACTCCATCTAAAATATAGACAGCTCCTGCCACCTGTATATCAATTTTCAAGCATCTGTATAAATCCCTATCTTAGTCATTTTGGGCTGCTGTAATAAAAATAATGTAGACTGGGAACTTAAATAACAAGCATTTATTTTACATAGCTTTGGAGGCTGGGAAGTCCAACATCAAGACATCAGCAGATTCAGTGTCTAGTGTGGCTCACTTTCTGGTTCATAAAGAGCTGTCTTCTCCTTACCACCTCACATTGTCTAAAAAGATGGTGAGGGGGCTTTCTGGGATCTCTTAAAAAATTTATTTTTTGCTCTTACCGGTTTGGCTCAGTGGATAGAGCATCGGCCTGCGGACTGAAGGGTCCCAGGTTCGATTCCGGTCAAGGGCATATACCTTTGTTGCAGGCACATCCCCAGTAAGGGGTGTGCAGGAGGCAGCTGATCGATGTTTCCCTCTCATCAATGTTTCTAACTCTCTATCTCTCTCCCTTCCTCTCTGTAAAAATCAATAAAATATATTTAAAAAAATTTTTTTTCAATTACAGCTTACATTCAATATTATTTTGTATTAGTTTCAGGTGTACAGCATAGTAGATAATCATATACTTTACAAAGTGACCCCCCTGATATTTCCAGTGCCCACCTGGCACCATACATAGTTATTACAATATTATTGACTATATTCCCTGTGCTGTACTTTACATCCCTGTGACTACTTTGTAACTACCAATTTGTACTTCTTAATCTCTTTACCTTTTAGCCCACCCCCAAACCCTCTCTTATCTGATAAATGTCCAAATGTTCTCTGTATCTATGACTCTGTTTCTATTCTGCTTATTCATTTATTTTGTTCTTTAGATTTTACATATAAGTGAAATTATATGGCATTTTCTTTCTTTGACTGACTTATTTCACTTAGCATGATACCCTTTAGGTCTATTCAATGGTCATAAATGGTAAGATTTCATTCTTTTTTAATGCCTGAGTAATATTCCATCATATATATATATCTATCTATCTCACCACTTTTTTATTGACTCCTCTATCGATGGACACTTTGGTTTTTCCATACCTTGGTTATTATAAATAACACTTCAGTGAACATAGAGGTGCATGTATTCTTTCAAATTCGTGTTTTAGATTTCTTCATATTAGCACCCAGAAGTGGAATTGCTGGGTCATACGGTAGTTTAATTTTTAATTGTTTGAGGACCTTTCATACTGTTTTCCATAGTGGCTGCACCAACTTGCATTCCCAAAAATAGTGCATAAGGGTTCCCTTTCCTCCATATTACCGCCAACACTTATTGTTTATTGATTTATTGACAATAGCCGTTCTGACAAGTTTGAGGTACTACCTCATTGGGTTTTGAACTTACATTTTTCTGACTATTAATGATGTTGAACACCTTTTCATATGTCTATTAGCTATCTGTATTTCCTTTTTGGAGAAGTATCTATTCAGGAATTCTGCCTATTTCTTAATTAGATTATTTGTTCTTTTGGTGTTGAATTACATGAGTTCTTTATAAATTTTGGATATTAACCTCTTACCTGACATATCATTGGTAAATATCTGCTCCCACTTAGTAGGTTGTCTTTTTGTTTTGTCAATGGTTTTCTTTGCTGTGCACAAACTCTTTTAGTTGGATGTAGTTCCATTTGTTTATTTTTTCTCTTTTGTTTCCCTTGCCTGAGGAGATATGTCAGAAAAAAATATGTCTAAGAGAAATGTCTGAGATTTTAATGTCTATGTTTTCTTCTAGGAATTTTATGGTTTTGAGTCTTACATTTAATTTTGTAATCCATTTTGAGTTTGTTCTTGTGTATGATGTAAGAAGATGGTCTAGTTTCATTTTTTTCCACATATCTGTCCAATTTCTCCAACACAATTTATTGAATAGACTATCTTTACCCCATTGTATGTTCTTGCCTCCTTTGTCAAATATGAATCTACCATATTTGATAGTTTACTTCTGAACTCTCTATTGTGTTCCATTGATCTGTATATCGGTTTTTATTAATTAGTACATTAATTAATATTTACATGGTAGGTATCATGCTGTTTTAATTACTATGGCCTTGTAGTATAGTTTGATAGCAGGTAGCATGATACCTCCAACTTGGTTCTTTCTCAAGATTACTGTTGCTATTCAGGGTCTTTTGTGTTTCCATATAAATTTTTGAATTATTTTTTCTAGGTCTGTAAAATATACCCTTGGTATTTTGATAGGAATTGCATTGAATCTATAGATTACTTTGTGTGGTATGGGCATTATAACGATGTTAGTTCTTTCTATCCATGAGCATGGTATATGCTTGCATTTATTTGTATCTCTTTCAATTTGAAAGATGATACTATTAATAATGATGCTAGGCCAATAGGCAGAAAACAAAGCTGTCCCAGGCAAATCAGGACGTGTGATTATCCCAACTATAAGGCCAAAGCACACAGGCTAGATTTGCATCTGTCTTAGGATGATAATTAAAACATTATCAGATTTCTACTTCACATCTTACTGTATTTTGGGAAGTATCAGGTGATTTATAGTAGAGCCAATTGTACTGTATTTTATTATATTGAGTTACTTTGATTTTACTTTACTTTAACAATTGCCCTTCTAACGGAGAATACTGGACTATGACAGTAATTTTCCCCACTGCTGTCTAGCATATCTGATAGCATCTGTCTCACCGCAGTCGGCACAGGGCTTGCACTTAGAACTTCTCTAGAATAATATTCTTAGTCTTCTGAGAATTATAGCAGTTGATTTCCGTGGAGGTGAAAACCTATGGTGTTCTGTTTTGTTCAATCATCCATCTAGTTGCTCACTGATGAATGGGGTCGCAAAATCTCTCTGTGTCCCGAGAGCAATGCATTATGGTCACAAGGATTTGGCTTCTCTTTCACCTCGTGAATGCTCAGTCCAAACCATCAGCACAGGATGATTTTCAACAGTTCAGGAAAACTTCACTTGGTTAGGCTGAGACCCAATCTGTGCAATTCACTTAATGAAAAAGTGGAAATCCTCCATAGATGCTGAATGAGTTGAGTTTGACCTCCTTATCTTGAACTTTGGTCTCTTTCATTATTTCGAAGGGAGAGAGTGTGGTTGACTGCACACAATTGCTGACTGACCGTCTTACAAATTGAGAGACTGTCTGTCCTCTGCAAAATCACAGAAGGATTGCTCAGGATGACAGATAATTTTCTGTTGACTACTTGTGTCCCAAAGCAATTTGATAGTGCTGACTTTTTTACACAACTGAAAATATTTCTCATCTAAACTTCCACCCCAACTAACCCTCAGCTGTGTGCTAGACATTAGAGACTTCTGGACCTTTATCTCTAAGGGGGGCATTTTTTTTTTCAGAGAAGCTGTCCTCTTGGCTGGAGGGAGGAAATACTATGATTTTCTTTTTAGGCTTCCTGACTGATAAAAAGAGCCAGGGAATATTCCAACTTAGGTATAAATAATTCAGCAATGATTTTCCTTGAGTGTCATAACCAATATTAATTTCTTTCTCTTTCTCATCATTACTCCCATGCCCTTTACTGGGAGGAATAACCTTCCTTTGTAGCTGCCATGGACTTGACCCAGTAGCATATTTGGGGCAGCAGCAAGGAGAAATTGGTAACTTGACTGGCTACAACCTTTTGTGCCCTCCCTCTCCCGAAAATGCTTATAAGATTCTCCTTCCATTTTTAAGTGACACGTCATAGGGATTGATTTTTTTCTATTTTTAATGTTTTATTTTATTTTTGTGTTTTGCTAGGGCCATTTTTTCTCCAAAGAGATAGCACGGTTGTAATAAAGAAGGTCCCACATGCTTTTTATGAAAGCTCTTCTCTGCTAGGACTGGACCTCAGCTATTAGATCTTTGCCGATTCCTTCTTACGTGACATTAATAATACCCGTAACCAAATACAGTCCCTCTCACCTCTTAAACTGCCTTTTGTAGTTAACTGATTAATGACATATAAATAATGATGAAAATATGGGCATGAAAGCTAAGAGGAAGAAAAGAATCTTCCTGTTTCATCAACTTGCAATGAACTCTTTCCTTTTATAGATTATCTGTCAACTCAAAAAGGTCTTCAAAAATTCTGCATGACTCAGAAAGATTTTGAACTAATTCTTTAAAAGGAAGCTAGGCTTTTCTTAAAGGGGAAACTATAGTTCCAGGTATTTTCTACTTGGTAGAAATCAGGGCTGCCTAATGGTTCCTTTTTCTTGCTCCTCCTTCCTTTCTATTCTTCCCCCTTCATTCCCTTCTTTCTTTTTTTCTGTCTTTTTTCTTTTTCCTTCTCTTTCCCCTCCTTGCTTCTCATGATTACTGATGACCTGCTGTATGCAGGAATTCTACTAAGTTTAGAAGAGACTGGGGGTCAGGGGTGTGGAGGGGAGGCTAGGAGAGCCACACCCTTGCCATTAACAAGCTGGTAAGAGAATGAATGAATAACAACAATGGAGTTATGGCACACGTGATGACAAAAGCCATGGGTGGTACCATGGGCGTTCAGAGCAGGAATAGAGTAGGAAGAAGAGAGTGGACTTGGTTGTGGATAGAGGAAGTTTTCATTGAGACGTTGGCATGTGATGGGAGGCTGGATTTTGATAATGAGTAGGAGCTACCAAGTGTTAAGAGACAGAGTTCAGAAGAGGGAGACATCATGGTCAACTGACACAGCAAAAGAAATGGTTACCAAGTCAGAAAGACTTCTGTTTCAGAAGAGGCAATGTGGAATGCTGAGGAAGTCTCCAGTAAAGGGAGGGGCCAGGCCAACCAGCAGTGCTTTGAGGCACAGGGAATGTTTGCAGTCCTCAGGGGCACGTTAGCAGTCCTTACAAGTCATTGCTAATGCTGTGCCAATCAGGGAAAGGTGTTACAATTATATGCATTTCAAACAAGAGACAGTGAAACTTAAAGAAGCCTAGTGATTCACCCATAGCCATGTAGCTGCTAAATGGCAAAGTCAGGACTCAGATTTGGGCCTGACTCCCAAGCAAGTCCTTCCTTCCTACACTTGTACAAGGAAGTACGGGCCTTTAAAAGTTGTTGACTGCATCAGGTGACAAGCCTACTCCAAATCAGAGTGGGCACAGATCTCCAAGAAGTCACTATTTGTAAGGAAACTCAGACCTAATGGAATATCCCTTTGGCAGCCTTGTCTCCCGGGCTTGTGTGATATACCTCTGACTTTATTTGGCAGATTTTAGGCATAGAGGGTAGAGAGGGTTTTCTAAGGCCATATGAATCCACCTATTAGGGGATTATGTCAGGGCTAAGCTATGTTGGGGTGAAAAACAACCTCAAAACATCAGTTCCTTAAGACAACAATATTCACTAATCATTCATGCCACATATCCAGTGGGGGCTAGCGGAGTGCCTTTCTCTATGCAGCCAGCAGTCAGTGTCAGGTGGAGAGAGGCAAGATGGTCACCTTCTGACATTGACTTCTCAGCATAGTGTGTTGGGTTTGCCTCAGTTGAGTAAGAGTACGTTAGAGAGTTGAGCACTGGCATACATGTGCTTTGGTCTGGGTCTACATGATTTCTGCTCCCATTTTACTGTCCAGGACTAGTCAGATGGCCACACTTAACTTCCAAGAGGTGAGGGATCATAATCTTCTATGCCCTGGGACAGTAAAGAAACCTAGATATTGGAGTGTGTGAGTAATGTCTACCACAGGGACATAGCAACGCCAACACACTCCTATACACCTCCTCCAAGACTGAAATATAATAAGAAATCAATTCTACATGGCTCAAGAGCGGTCACTTTTCCAGTGCAGTAGCCACTGGCCACATGTGGCTGTTAAAATTAAATAAAATTAAATATTTGGTTCCTCAGTTCTACTAGCTACATTTCAAGTCCTCAGTAGCCACCTGTGGCTAGTGGTTCCCGTAATTGAAATTGCAGATGCAGAACATTCCCATCGTTGCAGAAAATTCTATTAGATGTTGCTATCTTTTCCTCTAAAAGGCCAAATAGCAAATATTTTAGGCTTTGCAGGACATATGGTCTCTTGCAATTATACAGCTTTATTGTAATAGTGTGAAAGCAGTCATAGGCAATATGCAAGTGAACATAGTTTGCCGAAGACCAATTCCAGCATGTCATAATTTCAAGAGCTTCATCAAAAGGTTGATGAGACTTGGGGACTCAACAGGATTGAGTCACACATGTAGTCACCTGCTGGGAATGGCTAAAGGCATTTCCCCAAACCTGAATAGGATACATTAAGTTGATTGCAGCTGCCAGACAGCTAAAAGGCATCTTAATCTACATGTTATTGCCTCCTACTGGCCAAACACCTGAACAGCCATAGGCTATTCCCCCATTCTGACAATGGACTCTGTACTAAACCCTGACCCTTTGAAGTCTATATGTCTGCCTCGCCTCAGGACAAATTGTGATAATAAAAAGCATGGGGTCCTGGGGACGAGGAGAGAACCTAAGACCCTAGACTTAAGATCTTAGAACTTACCTCCTTTAGCTAAGCTCCTCTGACCCCCAATGCCTTTCAAAATTATATTTTGTTTCCGTACTCTTTATTAGTCCCCGGATTTCTATGTCATCTATGCACAGCCCCTTCTCCAGATTCCTGAACCCTTCTTGATGCTGGGACAAGAACCCTGGCAATAGTTGTGTTCTAAGTAAACTTTATTTAAAAAACAGGTAGCTGGCAGGATTTGGTTCATAGGCCCCTGGTTTTGCAACCCCTGGCCTAGTCTTATAGTCTCCCAAAGGGAGGGGCAGCCATTTTTACATGCTCTTCTAATTAGTGTGGTTAATAAAAATTAGTACATTAATTAATATTTACATTAAAAATAAAATCCAGTAATCGTTACTAATACCCATTACTCAGATTGGCATTGACTCCTTCATTCTTGGTATGTTTGTTGGATGGTGACATGTCATGTTTGTGAGGTAAGAGCTTCATACACAGGGTTGGACACTGTAATGCCCACAGGCATTTTTCTTCTTCAAATGCAGTGTGACATAACGGAGCCTACATGGTTTGGTTTTGTGACTTTATGAATTATATTACCTAACTTTAAATAAACCATCCCTCAAAAAGTGGACAGTGGTATAAAAATATTTCTACAGAGACACCTCTGGGTAGTATGCTATTGTTTCTTGCCCTACACTCTTCTTTGCTCTGTGACATGGGGGTTGGGGTGCTGAAAACCATATTTCTGCTTTGTCAGTTTGCTTCCCTGTTAGGTTCTGCCAACCTGAAATGCAGGAGGAGGGAGCAAGAATTTGCTCCTTCCTATTTGCCTGCTGTTTTTGCTATTGTCACCCCAGTGGGTTTGTCCCAGTATCTTTCCACTCTCAAACCAGCTTCATCATGCCCCTCAGAGGTGGCAGCACCAGCCAGAGGCAGCACTTGCTCCTCAGACTCTGTCCTACCCCTGCGCCCTACCTCCAAGTGCCTGAGGAACCAGTACTGGCACCTCCTCAGAGGTCTGGATCCCAGGTCCCCAGCCTCTGCCAGATTCTAGGTCTGTTACCCTATCTTCTTCTCTTCGATCTCTAGATCCAGGAGTGAAACCTGTTCCTGAAGTTACTGTCTCAGTGACCACAGTGTGCCATCTCTGTGACTACAGTGTCCCTTTATTCTTTTTAAATCCTCCAGTACCTCTTGAACCAATTTCCTTTATTACATTTTCTGCCAAAATAAATACAGTGGTTTATTTGTTGCTTGAACTCTGATTTATAGAGACACCATGGATTAAACTTCATCTTTATAATGCAAACATAGTTAACAAGAAACTGGTGACAATGACAATATGAAGGAAACACAACAATGATCTAATGAGACAAACAATAATGTAAGAATAGGACTATTGAAAAACAAATTTTCAACTACTAATGTTAATGATGAATCTTACCCTAAGTTTATTTTTGTGCTTGAGATATGATCTAATGGTAGTAAGACAAAACAGTTAACTAGACAATTAAAAATAAAGCAACCAAAACATGAAGAAAAACTTGTAAACTTTTTTAGTGATGTTTAAAATTATGAGATATCTAAGTCTTTGCTACAATTTCCTTAACTTCATGTTAAACATTTAGAAATATCAGTTGGGGTTTAGAGACTAGCTTTCTGAGTGCAGGTATCGTTTTTCCTTGTGGTTCACTGCTATATCCTCAGCCTGGAATAGTGTGTGGCATATTGTAGACAATGTACTTGTTAAATGAACAAGGAAATAGTTATTAATAGCAAAACAGATTACACAAATTTGGAAACACTTTGTTCTTGCAGCTATGGTAAAAAAACACACATCAAAAACAAGTGTTATAAATGGCAAACACTATGGCAGGAAACTAATATGCATTTGTTTGCCAGCAAATACTATTGGAAAGCCCAGAGGAAACACTGCTGATCACTTGAAGAAACAAGTATTAGAACAAACATGGAATGCGTGCTATATAATTGCCTGAACGTACAGGTGGCTTCGTAATATCTCAGTTGATGGTATTTATTAGGTTCTGTTTCAATTAAGAAAACTAAAGAAATCTTTGTGATTCATAAAAAAATAATATATTAAGTCAGGTATTTTGTTGGATTAATTGACTTCTTTAAACTAATTATTTTCTTAAAAAGCTAGGTAGGTTTAGCTGCTTTGACTAGAATTAAACAAAAAGAAAAAGATTCTGGGAATAAAACCACGAATGAACCACAGGTGAAATTCACTCCCTGCAACATTCTTAGAGAAGCCTTGAAGCAAAGATGTTGAACTTAGATATGACCAAAGTGCTGCATGATATCATCGATTGGTTAATTTTTTTTTTTTAAAGCGAGACCTTTAAGCATTTCATCTTCATGGTGTTTGTAATGAGATGGACAGTGACCATGAAAGAGTTTTAATCACATGGAAGTTCATTCTTGATCCTGTGGCAAATTATCTAAAAGAGATAAAAAGCTAAAAGATGACTTATGCCTTGTTCTTTTACAAACACACAAATGCTCCAAATTTGCTGACCTTTCATAAGATAATAGGTAGCACTCTCCAGTATGTTACTTAAAAGATATGTTAAAAGTACATACTCTTGCCCTAACCGGTTTGGCTCAGTGGATAGAGCGTCAGCCTACGATTCAAGGGTCCCAGGTTCAATTCCAGTCAAGGGCATGTACCTTGGTTGCGGGTACATCCCCAGTAGGGAGTGTGCAGGAGGCAGCTGATTGATGGTTCTCTCTCATCGATGTTTCTAACTCTCTATATCTCTCCCTTCCTCTCTGTAAGAAATCAATAAAATTATTAATAAAAGTACATACTCTTAGTCCCTTCAACAGAAAGGTGATATTTTAATAGTGAATAAGAGAGTTTAGCTAAATCAGAAAGCAGTTCTAAGTAAGCAAGTTTATCTGCATATATAAAGCTCTTGCTGGCGCCAACTGTATGCATGTGTTTCCATCTGTCATTGTCGATCATAAATTTGGTTGGCACTTCTATTATAGAGAAAGGGCGAATAGCAATATTAAAATATTTATTTTAATTAATTTCCTTTTAATGTGCATTAATTTGTGCACCGGGCCTCTAGTAAATCATAAAAACACAAAAATCCCCATATGTTAAACAAATACTTTTAATTGTCCATGGATCAAAGTAGAAGTCACAATGCAAGCTAAAAATATTTTCAATTGAAAGATAATGAAAATGACACATGAGAATTTGTGGAATATATCTATATTTCTACCATGTAGACAATGTATTGTCTTAGTGCCTATTTAGAAAAGCACAACAGCTAAAGATAAATTAAAGGCATTTTTTTCAAAAAGTAATCAAAAGAGTAGCAAATTAAACTAAAAGTTAATAAATGGAGAAAATAATAAAGGTGAACTCAGAAATGAATGAAATATAAAAATAATATACATTAAGAAGAATCACAAAGCCAGAAATAATTTTTAAAAAGACTAATAAAATTCATAAATCTCCAACAAACTGACCAACTCTTAAAAGACAGAAAGATAATAGCAGGAGTGAAAATGGTGCATCACTATATAACTTAAAGCAGTAAATTAGAAAATTTTGATATAATAGACAAATTTATCAAAAAATACAATCTACCAAAACTGACATTAGAGGAAACAGAAAATTCTGCACAGTCCTTTATTTATTTATAAAATTTTGAAAATACATGGAAGACCTTAATAAATGAAGGAATGTATTGGATTGGAAGACTCATTACAAATATGTCAATCTCTTTATAGTTGATCTATAGATTTAAGATGAAGCTAATCTATAGATTTAAGACAAATAACTATATTTATCAAAACCTAGAATTTTTTATCTTTATGCTTGTTATAAATTAAGAGCCAGGTCCTAAAATTTTTATGAAAATGCAAAGGACCAAGAGCAGCAGGGACAATCTTGAGTAGGTTGGGATAATTTTATTTCATAGAAAGACTTATAAAGGTATAATAATGAAGGCAGTGTCATATTGGCACATAGATATATAAATATATAAATATACTAATCAATTAGAGTTCAGAATTAGACCCATGAAGCATTTAGACTTCATTTATTATAAACTCTGTACTTTAGATCTGTGAGGAAATGATAGTTTTGTTTTCAATAAATGATGCTGTGTCAATTGTATAGCCATATGAAAAATAGAAAACCTAACTTCTACCTCATATCAATACAAAACTCAATCCAGGAAATAGTAGACATAAATGGTAAACAATAGAAGGTAACTTAAGAGATAACTTTATGATCTAGAGCAGCCGTGGGCAAACTATGGCCCACGGGCTGGATCTGGCCCTTTTGAAATGAATAAAACTAAAAAAAAAAAAAAAGACCATACCCTTTTATGTAATGATGTTTACTTTGAATTTATATTAGTTCACACAAACACTCCATCCATGCTTTTGTTCCGGCCCTCCGGTCCAGTTTAAGAAGCCATTGTGGACCTCAAGTCAAAAAGTTTGCCCACCCCTGATCTAGAGGCACCCAAAGACTTAAAGAAGATACAAAAAATGACCATAAAGGAAATGATTGCTTAATTTGTCTATATCACTATTAAGAAATTTTGTGCACAAAATGTCCCTGTTTAGAGATTGAAAACCACAATCCACAATTTGGGAGAAGATATTTTGAACATAGATAACCAAAAAAGGGCTTGTATAATAAATTCCTACAAATCAGTAAGAAAAAGACAGCCCCTTGGAAAAATAGTAGGAGACCTATAACAGCCCTTCATAAGAGATAATATTCAAATGAAAAATAAAGATATGAAAAGGCATGGAATCTCAATAGTAATTAGGCAAATACTATTTAATAAAAGGGTAATATGCAAATTAACCATCACCCCATCACAAAGACGGTGGTGCCCATAGCCACAAGATGACAGTGCCCAGTCCTCTCAGCCCTGCCGGAGTCCTGCGCCCAGCCGTGGATGGGCCTCTGGCCAGGCTGGGATGTGGAATGCTTACATAAGAGAAGGAACCAGAGAGCTGAGCAGAGTTGAGTGGCCCCTGACTCCTGGGCAAGGTCAAGTCTGGGCGGCCAGAGGGTGGAGGGGGTGGAGGATAGTGTGACAGGAGAGGCTGGTGGTGGAGGCACAGGGGTGAAAGCTGGCCATGAAAGAGGAAGGAAGCCCTTTATCGGAGTTCCTGAGAACAGAGAGGGAAATCGTTTGCATTTCCCAGCCAGTGATGGGCCTCTGGCCAGGCCAGGGCGCGGAATGCTTGCGTTGTTGCCCCGGCGACGAGGCAAGCATTCCTCGACCAGCTGTGAATGGGCCTTTGGGTCGCGGAGAGCCTCTGGGCAGTGGTAATGGAGTGGCCAGGCCCCACAGAGAGCTACTGGCGCATGGATTCATGCACAGGGCTACTAGTGTAATATAAAATCACAATATTTAAAATATTGTGAATATTTTAAAATCACAAAATCACATTTTATGAGGAAGGCAGAAATTAGAGACTAACATTAATAAGAGTTGGAGTGCATGTAAAGCAGCTGGAGCTATATATGTGCCAGTAGAAGTAGAAATTAATCCACCACTCTGAAAACTATTTGGCAACATCTACCCGTATATTCCAACGCACCAACTCAGCAGTTTCAATTCTACACAGTATTGAAAATGGATGAAGTACTGCTACATTAAACAGATTAAATATACAAACTTAACATTTGGCAAAAGGAACTATACTCAAAGAGTATGTCTTATATGTTTAAAAACAACTAAAATGAATTTATGCCTTTAGATATCAGAATATTTATTACCTTCAATAAAGAGAAGAGATATAGAGATTTCAAAAGGACACAGCTAAACTTTTGTGGAGGAGCAGGTATTATTCTATTTATTTAAACATTTAAAAATGTTTTCATTCATTTCAGAGATGAAGAGAGACAGAAAACACCAGTGATGAGAGAGAATCATCCATGGGCTGCCTCCTGCATGCCCCACACTGGGGATTGAGCTGCAATTCAGGCATGTGCCCTGACCAGGGAACCAAATCGTGACCTCCTGGTTCATAGGTTTATGCTTAACCACTGAGCCATGAGAGCCAGGCATTATTCTATTTCTTGACTGGTGCAGTAGTTACATAGATCTGTCCAATTTATGAGTATGAAGTAAACTATACACTGATGATTTGGGCATTCTTCTCGATGTATGTTATTCTTTAAAATGTTGATTTTTTTTTTTTTTTTTTAAAAAGAGAAAAGATGGAGCATTAAGCATTAGAGTGGGCAAATGAATTTTTTTTTCATTCTTGTTCTTCTGTCTTAACAATCCTCACTCAGTTTATTCTGGGTGTCCAGTGTGGATTTGGGTTCTTGGAAAAGTGCTATGTTTTGTTGGGCTGGGGGCGAGGGGGGGGGGGGCGAGAGGGCAGTGATGGCAGTTGTCCTCTGTGGCCCAATGGAGCCATGGCACCTGTAGAGAGATCTGCGATGAGTTCTGCTGGGAGATCTGCTGGGAGATACCAGAAGCATTCACAGAAAGGAGTGAAGTTTTACTTGGGGGTTGGTCTTTGAGAAGCTACACTGGGTTTTGGTAGAGTTGCCTAAAGACATGACACTGGGTCCTGGGAGGTAGTGGTCGGTGCAGCAATTATTTCATCTTTTTAAAAAATATATATTTTATTGATTTTTTACAGAGAGGAAGGAAGAGGGATAGAGAGTTAGAAACATCGATGAGAGAGAAACATCAGTCGGCTGCCTCCTGCATGCCCCCTACTGGGGATGTGCCCGCAACCAAGGTACATGCCCTTGACGGGAATTGAACCTGGGACCCTCCAGTCCGCAGACCGACGCTCTGTCCACTGATCCAAACCGGTTAGGGCAATCATTGGATCTTTTATACTTCGTTTTCTTCTTGTTCAGAAATTTTGATCAGGTAAATGTTATGTTAGAAGGAGAAAACATAAAACTTACTGAACAAAGATGTAAAAATCTTGACAAAAATTAGCCTTATTAAACAATGGTAAGAAGGACTATAATCATTTAAAATGATGCCAGCTTAAAAGAGTGTCATCAAAAGCTCCAAGTGTGGAGGAAACTTATGAAAAGCTGGATATAATCAGCTTTGCACTTGAGCATGAAATATACTTCCCTGAAAAAGAGTTAGAAAAGAGAAACCCAAATTTTCAGAAAAATGATGAGTTCATGGATGCCATTATAAACATATAGAAGTCATAAAGGCCATTGTTTTGTGAGTGGCTTTTCAATCAGCATTTGGCAGCAAGCTTTTTGCTGTGGTCCCTCCCCATGAATGACTTGATCTCCTGAAAGGAGGGCTTCTCTCTGTTTCCAGGGGTGAGGAACCCTTTTCCTGCCAAGGGCCATTTGGATATTTATAACATCACTCGCGGGCCATACACAATTTAGCACCTTAAAAATGAGCCTGCTATATGTGGCCAAACATTTAATTAACTCATCCCTAATGCCCTGGCAGGGCCAGACCAAATGATTTCTGGGGCCAGACATTCCCAACCTTTAGGCTCTCACCTTTCGTCTCAGGATATGTTCACCTGCCTCCCATTCCCATATGAGATCCAGTGGTACCACGAAAAGGGTTCATGGGGAGGGCATGTGATTTTGAATCCCTTCCTCCAGGAATATATGGGGATCCTGCATTTCCCACCTTGAGAGTTTATTTCCCACCAGCAGGTTTCCTCACACACCTTATTCAGCCTTAGCAATGACTACCTAGCAAGAAGTTTTCCTCAATATTCTCCCTTGTTGGCTGGATTTCTCTCTACCACTACAATCTAAATTTAGAAATGAATTACCAGCAGGGTTGACCTAACATCCAAATGAACCAATTACTGAAAACCAGGACCCCAGCAAGAAACTTAAGACTTTTTTTTCGCCTTGTTTCAAAAGGAATTTTCAATGTCTTCCTTTCATTACTGGTTTAAGCAACTGCTGTCACTTAAGTGACATTTACTTTTGTCTAAATTGAAATCCCTAGAATCATAATTTTCAGTGTAGATATATTTTGTAAATATGTTTTATTTTTAATCTGATGAGTAACTTTTTGTGAGTTCTATATTATATAAATATTTTATTTGACTTTAACCAGTTCACTATAACATAAACATTAATTGAGCTCAACACAAGCAATTCAGTGGCTATTTTAAACTCTAAAGGCTATTTTTGTATGTCGAGAGCTATATTTAAAAGTTCTAATATGAATATAAAAGGAAATTATTCTTTAAACAAATTGTATATATATAAATTGGGACTACATGGCATTTTTTCAATGCTAGGTGCGCAAGAGGTTTAAAGAACACAGCCCACTGCTTATGTTTTATGAGGGCTCCCTTACAGCAATATTTCTTCAGGTGAGTTTCAGAGAAGACTAGATCCAAACGCTGTTCAGAGGTGAAAAGTGCTTTCTGGTCACATGGGTGGCATGCTATCTCATACTATCTCAGCTCCTTCTGATCTTCAGTGGTTGAGCACCAAAGATTCCCCCAGTAATCATCATGAGGTGAGACCTGAGTGGGCCTCTTGGGAAGGGTCCTAGAATGCTGAGGAAACTGGATGTCCCTCGTGGGTTCTGTTTTTCCCACCAGAGAAACTATAGGCTTAGGGGGGCCCTGTCCATGTGGTGCTGTGCTGGTATGGGGGACTGTTTGGTCCAAATATAGCCACTCCTTCTACCCTTCTAACATGGTCCTTCTAATCTCACGCCCAGGTTCTGGAATTTTTACAGTGGTGTCTTGTCTGTGGATAGTTGCTAGTTGGTCTTCTGGTAAAGGGGACTGAAGTTGGGAATGGCCCCTGTTGCCCTCTGGATGAGATCACTCCAATGTTCAGGAGTTTGTTGAGCTGGCTGTTGAATACAGTTGTTATTAAGTATTAAATTATATTAATATACTTAAATTATAGTTTTAAAAGGTAATGAATTTCCAAAACTCATTTCTTCCTACTTTATTACATTTTGTAATTACTTATGCCCTTGAGGTTTACATCTGTTGTATCTAGGTGGTTATAATACTACATAATGGCATGCTTCTGTGTATCTCTTCCCAGTCTGCATGTGTTCAGTGCTTTTGTGCTCATAACCTGAAATTGAACATGGTGAGAATATTTACACCATGGAAATTGGAAGACACAAAAAATCAGGGCTTGGAGTTATTTTGCTGGTTGTCTAGACTTAAAAAAGTGAAGGAGAAAATGCAAATTTAATTTTAGAAAATATGTCATGTATATAACTATTACATAGTGAAAAGCATGGAAAGTTGAAGAAATAGTCATTCTGTATTTAAAACTATTATCTAATTCAACACACATTTGCTCAAAATGTTTTGGCACACCTCCTTGTTGTTTCTCTTTCATCTTGCTTGCTAAAAAACAAAAATCAATCCACATTCATGTTGGAACTATGCTTGCTCATTATTTTACCCATAGGTTGAGTACAGATATGAGTTATGTGAGAATTAATTGGCCATATTAAACTTATAATAAAGAGTGCTGTATATGTTATTATTATTATTTATTTGTTTATTATTATTATACTAGAGGCCCAGTGCACAAAATTCCTGTGTAGGGGGGAGTCCCTCAGCCCGGCCTGCAGCCCAATCTGGGACCGCTCGGGGGACATCCCTCTCACAATTTGGGACCACTGGCTCCTAACCTCTTGCCTGCCTGCCTGCCTGCCTGATCACTCCTAACTGTCTCTGCCTGCCGGTCTGATGCCCCTAACTGCTCACTTGCCAGCCTCATTGCCCCTAACTGCCTCTGCCTGCTGGTCTGATTGCCCCCTAACTGCTCCCCTGCCGGCCTCATTGCCCCCTAACTGCCCTCCCCTGCCAGCCTGATCACCCCTAATTGCCTCTGCCTTAGCCTCCGCCACCGTGGCTTTGTCTGGAAGGACATCTGGAAGACGTCCAGTCTAATTAGCATATTACCCTTTTATTAGTATATATTTGTTGTTTGTATGAGTACTATCCTATCTAATAATAGACAAATATGGTAACCGACCCTTCCTTCGCTACGCCTCCCATTGACTAATCAACGTGATATGCAAATTAATCGCCAACAAAGATGGCGGCTAATTTGCATACTGCAGGCAGGGTGGGACAGCGTGAGCTGCCATCCCTGGCTGCAGGCTGGCCCCAGAAACGGGTGATCAGGGGGAGATGGGGGTCTCCTGCCCAGGCCTGACGCCTCTGCCAGAGGCGTCAGGCCTGGGCAAGGGGCCAATCCGGAGATTGGAAGGTGATGGAGGTAGACGCCTCTGGACGAGGCGTTAGGCCTGGGTGGGGGGCGGAGCCTGCAATCAGAGGGGTCTGGGGGTCCCCTGCCCAGGCCTGATGCCTCTGGCCAAGGCATCAGGCCTGGGCAAGGGGCCAATCCAGTGATCGAAGGGTGACGGGGGTCGACGCCTCTGGCCGAGGCATCAGGCCTGGGCGAGGGTGGAGCTGGTGATCGAGGGGAGATGAGGGTCCCCTGCCCAGGCCTGAAGCCTGGGCCAGAGGTGTCAGGCTTTGGGCGGGGTTGGGGGGGTGGTGAAGGAGTGGGGGCCAAGCCGGCGATTGGTGTGAACTGCAGAGGAAAAACCTTTTCTGACCGCTCATTGGTTAAGCTCCCTGTATGCCACTGGTAATATTCTTAGTAACTTGGGTAATAAGAATCCAAAAAGGTGATCTAGGGTTTTTCACCACACTCCTGGCGAAAAAACAAAGGTCTGCTGCTGGAGGGCTAAGAAATGTCATATCCTGCCCTAGCCAGTTTGGCTCAGTGGATAATGCCTTTGCCTGCTGATGTCAGGGTCTGAGTTCAATTCTGACCAAGGGCATGTGCCTAGGTTGCAGGCTCTTCCCTGGCTGGGGCCCAGGTCAGGGCTCATGCAGGAGGCAACCAATCAAAGTGTTCCTCTCACTTTGATGTTTCTCTCTGTCTTTCCCTTTCTCTTCCACATTCTCTAAAAATCAATGGAAACATATCCTCAGGTGAGGATAAAAAAAATAATAAAAAAATTATTATTATATGAAAGACACATCTTGAAAATGCCTAAAGAAAGTTGTCATTTTTCATGGTGAAGGGACTGGAGTCTGTGTTGATGAAAAAACCTTGCTGGCTGTGGTGACTGGCAGTGGCTGCAGCAGGGCGGTGATGGGGCTGGTGCCTTCCCCTGATCAGCCTGGTCACCTCCCACAAAGGGAGGCCAGACTGTGGCTTAGGCCCTATCCCCAAGGGGAGCAGGGAGCGGGCCTAAGCCATCACTAGGACATCCCCTGAGGACTCCCAGTATGTGAGAGGGGGCAGGCTGGGCTGAGGGACACCCCCCACCCCCAGTGCATGAATTTCGTGCACCGGGCCCCTAGTCTATAATAATAAAAGCATAATATGCTAATTAGACCAGGTGTCCTTCCGGACATCCTTCTGGATGGCTTTCCGGACGAGCCGGGACTGAGAGGGAAGCCCCAGTCCCGTGTGCCTACCAGCGGCCAAAGGGAAGCCCGAGTCCTGGTGCCAGAGGGAAGCTGATGCTGATAGCTGGGGGAAAGAAGGCCTACTCTTGCACAAATTTCATGCATCAGGCCTCTAGTTTAAGATAAACTTATGTTTGTTCATACAGGCATGTATTTTTTCCACTCTGAGATCTGGCTGTTAAAAAGTTTATCAGCACATAAATTGTTATACATGATTTCTGATAATTTTCACATTGTAATTGAATTCCATTTCATTCCATTCTCTTCTTTCTCAGTTTTTTTCCTACAAGTAAATTCTGTAGTGTCCTGAGGTTCTTGTTTTACAGATAGGCTATATTTACTACATAGCATAGACCCTCTTGTAGATTCACAGGAAAACGTAAAAGAGCTGAGAAGTCCTTCAGTAAGGAAACTAGTTTTGCTTTATATTAGAACTGTGTTTCTAAAACTTTTGGTCACTAACTCTTTCCTCTCTCTCTGTAAATATTGATTTCACGGTTTGGAAAATGCTATTTTAGAGAGTGATCAACCAGGCTCATTTATGCACAGGGTCTTTTATGACCAAGTTCTCATAGCTTCAAATATAGTCCACTATTCCCCTTGATCTTGTGATCAGTTGTTAAAAGGCATCTCTATGAATAAGTGCTCAAACTGCCATTTTCTCACCCAGAAGCAAATACACTTTTATGGGTTACAAGAAAATCAGGACATGGGAGAGAGAGGAATGAAGACAGCTCTGGAATCTAAGTGGTAGGAACCAGTGTATTGTCTCTCCAAGGTTCTGCCATTGAAAACCTCCGACTGTTTTTGATTTTATATCAGTATGTCAGGATTTGTATTGACATGATTTGTATGTCTTCTGGGGGAAGACATCAGTGGTTAGTCTACCTGGAGTCACAGATGCATAACATGAACCGAGGGCTGCCCTTGGTGATGAATGCGAGAGTACCCAAACTGTAGGGAAATGGGGGAAGTCTTTAAAGGGAGATCAGGTGCTAGTGTTCAGAATGAGGGAAAAGGATGCTGTGCAGGCAGAACCGGAAGATAACCACTCTAGCAGCTATTCCTGACCCCCTGAATTTGAAGTCAGTGGCCTTTCCATGCACTGCCAGAATTGTCACCTGCTTGTTCCTTTAATAGCGTTCAGTGGGCTTCCTCTCCTTTGTTCCCCCGCTGGATGGTTAGCTTTGTTAACACACTGACACTTAGCAGATAATCCGTAAGCATCCATATATTGTAAGATAGAAGGAATAAAGATATTTAAGTAGATGCATGGAGCATGCTCTGAAATGGCTTTTGTGGCTGGTTGGTTTATGTTACATAATCTAAAAAAAGGAAATTGGAAGTTCTTGAAAGAGCAGCAATATTGAGGAAATACAGAGCCACACTTGAACATAATGTTGTGTAGACTCTAAACTTTTTGAGGATAGAGGAAGCAATATATTTTTTTATATTTTTAAAATACTTATTATATAATTTACACAGAATTTTCTGAATAGGCATTTATTGAATTAAGGCTTTTCATGGGCATTTCTTTTGTATTTCAGTAGTGATATGTTCATCTTAAACATATCCTAATGCTTGCTTGCTTTTTCCTCTTTGTGTATGTGCTGGCTCAGTTTTTAATACCACTAACGACTTTGAAATGGGACATTGACTCAGAATTAGTGACAATCAAGTGTTAATGGTCCTTGCCTCTGTGGTCTATCAGCAGCTCATCTTAGCTGATCATTCGTTCCCAGCAAATAAGCTGGACCAGGCTTTCCCAAGATGTGGCCATTTAGAAAAGATTCGTGGTTGTCACTGGAACCTCTCACTATTCTTCCATTGCTTTTCTTCTATTTTCACATCTTCTTGGCTTGCGCCTTTGATTCAAGGGGAAGAGATCTCTGCCACTTACAGTAGATAGTTAATAAGAGGAATTAAAAAAAGAGAAATAGAATACAGCATGAATTAATACACACCATAATAAAATCATGGAACTTACTTGCCAGAAATGACCTTAGAGATTATGTAATCAAGTTCCCTCATTTCTCATTTTAATAAACGAGGAAACGGAGACCTCGGGAGGCTAAGTGACTTTCCCAAGGTCTGCGAAAGGAAAAACAGTGTGTGCAAATGCAGTTCACCTCCCTAAGCACTGATGCATCTTCCTGTTATTGGGCTTCCCGCCATAGATTCATCTTGATGAATCCATTTGCGAAAAAAAAAGAAGAATCAAAGCGGTAGTGAATGAAAGCAATAAAAATTTCATAGTGCAAAAATCACTGGTACATTTCACACATCTAGATTGGTGATGCTCTGGAGATTGTCATTTCAAAAGATAATAATAAATGAAAAAAAAAACCCAGACAAAACATTGAAAATGACATCATGGGGATCAGCCAATATGCATTTTCTCCTGGAAAGTGTTCTGTGATCCTAATTATGATTCATCTAACAAGGGTGAGGAAGGAGTCAGTTACAGAGATGCTAAATTCCTTCTTGTTGGAGAAACTTAATCCTTAATCTGTTTGCCTTGCATTGATTTATAAGGTACTATTTCTGGGTCTGTTTGTCCTGAGCTTCATTCCTTCCTCCTCTGCTCTGTTCAGTATCATAGCCCATGGACCACTCTTAGGCTGCTTCTCGAAGGCTCCCTTGTTAGCTGGACAGGATTTCCCAGACCTGACTCTTCATCAGTGTGTGTGTGAGAGCTAATTGTTAAACACCCAGATTTCTGCCTACTGGTTGTTAACAATAGTTCGCACCATCATTAAACATTAAATTATCTCCCTGACCAGTTTGGCTCAGTGGATAGAGCGTCGGCCTGCAGACTCAAGGGTCCCGGGTTCGATTCCAGTCAAGGGCATGTACTTTGGTTGTGGGCACATCCCCAGTGGGGAGTGTGCAGGAGGCAGCTGATCGATGTTTCTAACTCCCTATCCCTCTCCCTTCCTCTCTGTAAAAAATCAATAAAATATATTAAAAAAACCCATTAAATTATCAAATTGTAGAGTTAAATAAATCATATTTAAAAGGAAAGGTAATATATATTCCCCAAACTTACCATTTCCTAATTATTTTATGACATCTTTTGGACCGTCTGCTCTTGAGGCTATTTTTGGTATTATATCTAATGGGGGAAACACTGTAATGGCGTGTAATTGTGCATCTCTTCCCAACTTTGAATTCAGGGACTGTACAAACCTCTTAAAATTGGCCAGGGAAGAGTATTTCCACTACAGAAATTGGCAAATGCCACAAATCAGGGCTTTGCTGGGAGAGTCAGTTGTTAATTTGCTATTTTCCAGCTGCATTTGGCTGATGTGAGGTACAGGGGAAGTTTGGAAAGTGGGGGAAAGGGAGCAGTCTGGGTGTTCCATCTCCCCTCTGTGGCCTGCGGGACATCTCCTCCTTTGTCTCCTCCGCTTGCACCTCAGGCATCCTGCTTGTGCTAATCTCCGCTTCATCATCTGACATTTACCATTGAGTTTCTCAGCTCTTCTATCACCCGCGTACACAATTCCCTGCATTAAATTCTTTCTGCTTAAAAAGCTGGAATGATTTCCTTTTTTCCTGATCAGACTTCGTTTGATACACACAGCAAATTTATTGAAATAGGTGTCTTTTGTTTTCAGTAGCATTTTTACATTAGAGTTTACATAATCTAAAATTATATGCAGCATTCGACATGGAAGCCTTCTCTTTATTCAGTTGAAGATTTAAAGACCCAGAAAGACTATGCAGTTCATCTAAGGACCCATAGTAAGTTAGTGAAAGGCAATGCATGCTTCCCCAGCATCTGCTGATTTGTGAGCCACACATTAATATTTTGAACTAGTGTTGATCTAAAATTTATTAGAATTGCTGAATTGGTCCAGTACCTTTCTGAGACCTGATTCCCGCCCCCCCCCCCCAACTAAAATAAATACAAATAAGCCAGTATCAATTTTTGACTTAATAGATCATAGGCTACCTTTACTTAGTTTTTGTTTGTTTGTTTATGATGCCATGGCAGCTAAATGATGGCTAGCATGGGAAAATTGGTCAACTCTGCATGACTGTAAGATATTGAATGGATTTTTGAAAGCTGGATTGACATTCAGCCAGCTGATTTGCTATCTTACAGAAATAGCCTATTGGCTACATAGCCATGTGTCTGGGTTCTCTCTCTGTTTATGAAGGTCTATTGTCATTTTATATATCGACCAGATCCACACACTTCCATGGGACACAGAAGGAGGCAGATGCCAGGGAATGATAGTTTCTCCTTTTCCTTATGGATTTGGGTAATAAAGAGAAAATGGATTTCATTTAGGGAATGACTGAATGGTTTCATATTTCATCTCATAAGGAAGTACTGATTTTCAAATTCTGCTGAATTGGCTTACATTATAAACACTGCATAGGAAACTTTATATCTTGTAGCTCTCTTTTAGTACTATGTTATTAAAATATTATGAAAGAAAGAGGGCTGATTAAATTCGCCTACATGGAGACATTAATGCATGATGATAATTATAAGTTAATGCGCTCATTCACAAAAATATTTTAAGGTGGCATGATGATAAGGCTGCATTGATAACCCTGCACAGCCCCTCATTAACGTCATCAAAAGCCAGGTGAGAAATGGTGTGACACAGTTTGGAGTGGTGTGCTAGCAAGCCAAGCTGACTTTCTACAAGCGTCATACTCACCTTTGGCCACAAGATGCCGCTCAATAATCCATTATGATTTGGGTCTTTTGTTACAAGCTAAATGACATTGCCATTTGTTTTACATGCGCTCCAATTACATATTAAAACTCATAGTGGGTGGGTTGGGGTAGGAGGGTACCCCCACCCTGAAGGCACTTTTTAACTTGTGCGTGGGCAATGGATGAGTAATTTCTTTAAGATATACAAATTCAGACTGAGAATTCAAATGCCACAGAATTGTTGCATCCTGTTTCTGTGCTTATGTGTGTACCTGTCTACACCCCTCCTGCTACCCGCAGTCAACCTTTTCTGTGTAGTCACCAGCACCATCTGCCCCCAAATGAAATAATTTCCAGGTGGCCCCTGCTAGCAACGCACAAAACAACCTATTTATGTAACTATTCAAAATGTCAAAAGAGTACCTCAAAGCGAAAACACAAAATCAGTTTTCTGTGTTTCAGGCAGCAATTAAATAGTCACAATGTGGCAGTCCATAGATGAAAACTCCATTTGCAAAGGCAATCACTGGAAGGAGATACCCCCCCCCCCCCAACTCCTTGCTTAAACTGGAAAACAAAATCATAATGCAAAGTTTCTCTTTGATAGAGATGGCTGTGGGCTTTAATTCTCACATCAAATTTGCCCTAGATTTAAAATTATTCTTTTTATTTATTTTTATCCTCATCTGAGGATATGATTTTATTGATGAGAGAGAGAGAGAGAGAGAGAGAGAGAGAGAGAGAGAGAGAGAGAAATATTGATGTGAGAGAGAAACATCGACCTGTTGCCCCCTGTAGGTGCCCTGACTGGAGAGCGAACCTGCAACCTAGGCTTTCTTATTTTCGGAGATAAGATGGAAGCAAAGCTTCTCTGCAGTTTTTTTATTTGTTTGTTTGTTTTTTTAATGATCAGTGTCTAAACATAAGATAAAGGTGGTCACATGATCAAAAAACATTCTCTGGGAAGTGGATAGGTTAGGCTTAGATAAGAAACAGCTATGTAAGGAAATCTTTCCCATGAATGTGTTGTAGGAAGGTTATTTTGACATTTGGCAATGACAGAGCCAATCTGGCCCCTGGATGAAATAGATCACCTAGTGGTATGGTTTTGATGATGTCAAGAAATAGCCCTCAACATACAGGGTGGGGCAAAAATAGGTTTACAGTTCATTTGGAAAATAATACAATAATCCTATATAATAAAGGGGGTAATATGCAAATTGACTGTCATGCCCTCACACAAGATGGCTGCCCCCATGTGGGCATAAGATGGCCAGCAGGGGAGGGCAGTTGTGGGCAATCAGGCCAGCAGGGGAGGGCAGTTTGGGGGGGACCAGGCCTGCAGGGGAAGGCAGTTGGGGGGGGAGTAGGCCTTCAGGGGAGGGCAGTTGGGAGGATCAGGCCTGCAGGAGAGGGAAGTTAGGGGTGTCCAGGCCAGCAGGGGAGGGCAGTTGGGGGTGAACAGGCCTGCAGGGGAGGGCAGTTGGGGGTGCCCAGGCCAGCAGGGGAGGGCAGTTGGCAGGGACCAGGCTTGACAGGGGAGCAGTTAGGTGTTGATCAGGCTGTCAGGGGAGTGGTTAGGGGCAATCAGGCAGGCAGGCTGGTGAACTGTTGGGAGCCAGCAGTCCCAGATTGTGAGAGGGATGTCCAACTGCCGGTTTAGGCCTGATCCCACAGAGGACATCCGGCAGTCGGACATCCCCCGAGGGGTCCCAGATTGGCGAAGGTTCAGGCTGGGCTGAGGGACACCCTCCCCTCCCCCCACTCCAGTGCACGAATTTCATGCACCAGGCCTCTAGTTAATAAATAATATATAAGAATAAACTTCCACATACTAACAACTGTAAACCCACTTTTGCCCCACCCTGCAGTAAGTCCTTAGCAGTCACTTTCATTTTGGTATGAGTTGGTTTTCACATACTTTGGGCTCAGTTGGCCGAGCATAGAGTTGTAGGTCATGGAGACTGGTGATCAGTGGAAACAAATAGATGAGACCCTGGATGATGGGGAGAGGAGAGAGAATAAGCAGCAGAAAGGGGGAGGGTGAGAATGACCTAGAACTGGAGTTAGAGAATGCTCCAGTGGATCACCGAGGACCGCTGGTAGTCCATGAGGTCGGAAAGGTTGGTGACCGCTGCTCTAGGAAAAGTGCCACTTGCCAGTGAACCACCAAGGACCACCGGGGGTCCGTGAGGTCCAAAAGGTTGGTGACTGCTGCTACTTGCATTGTTTGTCTGGATCCATCCTTAGGCCTGGACCAACTTGGTGGTGAGAGCATCTAGTTAAAGCAATAAAAAAATGAATGCAGAGGCTTATTCTCTGCTGAGTCCTGTGAGCCAGCTTTCCCATTCATATCACTTTAGGTTAAGGATATGTAGCTGGCTCCTCACATCACTGACAGACATATTGCATTCCTCTTTTCATTCTCATTCATTTGTTCATTCTTATAAATCATACATCGAGCAGCTATTCATCTTATACTTACCATGTATCAGGTACTGGGCCATAGACTGCAGATATAAAGATGAAAAACTTCCAGCTGTTGGATCTACAATGAGAAAATCACTGAAACCATTATGTAGAAAAATTCATTTCTTTTCTTAATAGTATCTTAACCCATACGGTGGAAATGTTAAATTTGGCTTTATTTGGTATAAGGCTTTATTTGTTATGAAAACATTACAGTGGGGGGAAAAAAAGCTTCTTTAGACCAATGATGTTCTCAGACGTTCACATGCACAGGAATCACCTGCGAATTTTGTTAAAATGCAGATTCTGATTCAGTAGGTCCAGAATGACGCTTGAAGGTGTGCATTTTCAATAAGCTCCTGGGTGCTGCTGCTGGTCTGGGGACCACATTCTGAATAAGGAAGCTTTAGCTGGACCTACTGTGTGGTGATTGAGATTCCCAGAAACAGAGCCCTTCCTTCCAGTGAAATGAGCCTCTTCTACATCGCGGGGAGGAGGAGAGAAAGGTGTTAAGACAAGCCTCTGTGAGAGGAAGACAGGATCTATTTATGATGAGTCGCTAGCTGCCGCCAGGCTCTCCGTGCGGATTTTCAGGATCAGACATAACGTACAGCGGGAACACCAGAAACAGGTTTTCTCCTAGGAGGGTGCAGGTCATTGTCTGCATCACTGTTTTGAAACATCGCAACCAAAATGGCTTTTATGTTCCTAAAAGAAGAGGAAGAAGAAGAAGAAGAAGAAGAAGAAAAAGGCACTGCTTTTGAAGGGAAAAAATAGTTTTCCGATAACCCCCATTAACTACAGGGGTCATTGTGGGCAAAATGAATGGGATTAGAAATCTGCTAAAAGCTGCAGTCTCTGGTACACGGTGACTGACAAGCCTTTTGCTGAGTAGTTACAAATGGGACTAATGGTTTAAACTTGTTAGTCATTGTCAGAGGCTCTGATCCTTGAGCCAGCCATGGAAGCTATGGCAGAAATCGATAAGGCACCACTTTCTGCAGCGAACTGCTAGACCATATAGATTGCCTGGAGGGAAATGCTGAGTTCCCTCCCAGGCTGCCAGATGAAAGCAGGCAGCTAAATCTCCAGGAAGATTGACCACACTGCTCGGGGCAATTAGGCCTTTCACCACTTTGAACAATGATTATAAATGGGGGAGAGGGTAGGGGTGGCCAGTGAAAGACAGCCCTGCAGGCCAAACTGAAAGCCGGAAGCCATTTTGGGAAGTCTTGTCAGTTTCATGGTCACCGAGGGCATTTTTACCCCCCTTCCCTTCTTCAGATTGTTATACAAGCAATGTTCTGGGGCTGCCGCTTTTTTCCTTTCCTTTATTTTTCTTTAGAAGCTGGAGCAACACTTGATTGCTGATAAACCCTATACCACTGAACTCCATTCATTCGTCCAATCCCTAAAGCCTGGGGCCTGAGAGCACTTCGTAGGAGCGCTTCCTGGTGGGCACATTTCAAAACAATCATGTCCCATTGTTCAGTGCCTTTTTGGGTAGAGCCCTGTGAAGGTGCCAAAATCATCAGCAGCGAAAGCAAGTGCATGTTCGCTCTGCCATTACAGAGGAGCTACAGATTATCAGCAGGCTGCGCAGGGTGCTGGGGCCCCTTTGGCTGAGGGCTGTGCTGTGGAGAGGATCCCCGTATCTGGTGCACGCAAAGCTGCACCCAACATCATTCCGAGAGCGGCCAAGTGCTCCAAGGCTGCCCAGCCTGCAGGAAGCCCTGAAGTGCAACAGGAAGGGAACTGCTGGAGATGTGTGAGGCTTTGTCCTGGTTCTTGGCCCAAAGGCAGCACAGCTCAGCCTTGTACTGAAGAGTGTCTGGCCTCTTTCTGCCTCATCAAATTGGCATTTCTGCTCAAATTTCAACAGGGGGATGCACCTCTTCCTTGTTCTTGTTGAATTCCATTCCTTTTCTATTATTAGCTTCATGATTGTTTGTTTAATCTGTTCCTTTTCTTACCAGTCCCTAGCTCCTGTTTTACTGTTGACTTACGTTATACTGTAAACCATGTTCTGCTAAGCACTGTTTAACTGTCAAGTGGTTGGGGAGGCAAGATGTTGTGGGAACAATCCCCAATGGTTACTCTCTGGAGGGTTGTCAATCAGGGGTTCTTGGACCATTTCATCGCCTGGTGAATCCAGCTCTTGTGCAGAGTGTTGAAGAGTCTACTTTTTGGAGTTTGCTTGGCTGCTGGTAACTGGGAGGTTTGCATCTTGACAATGTGTAGACAAGACTTGAAATGTTGCTATTCATTAGGAGATAAGAGGGTACTTGGGGGACATGAAGGGTCCTTAATGGAGGTGCTCTCTTCTGTGGCAGGGTGATTCAGGAGAACTTTTTTGTTGCCGTAGTCTGTTCATGGAAAGAAGGGCTCAGGCTTTAAGGGGGCTAAATAATAGGACATTTCTTTGCTCATCCTCAGTTCATTAAACATCTATGAGATGCCACTCACAGTCAGAGACCTCAGTCTGGGTGGCTCCCAGGCAGATGGGAAACATCACATTAGTTACCTACTTGCAATCCCATAAGATGGATCACCTACTTATGAAAACAAAGGGGAATTATAACTGCAACCCAAATATTAATCACAATTGTAAGTGGAACAAAATGAAGTAATTTATTTTATTTGGAAGATTCTTTTATAAAGTAAGTGAAGATGACCTTCTCCAACCTCCTTTAATGGCATGAAATGAGAATTCTTTATGCGCATCAAATACATTTAAAAGGTGATAGTGACTTTTGTAGGCACCTGGGGAATTACTGGTTGCTTCAAAAAACAAAAACAAAACAGAAAACAAACAACAACAATAACTAAAGCAAAAATATAATTATCAGAGAACTGATGGGTCCTGGAAGAATTTATAAAATTTAGAAAAACTCAGTTGTAGGGAGATAGTTGCTTTATAACATTACCTATAGCTACAGTATTTCTTAAATCATCATTCTACTGAGGGTGACAATGTGGTAGTCTAAAGTACTGGGCTGGAAGGTGGGAGACATGGACTTTAGTTCCAGCTCTAACCCAGGGCATTGTGGTGAGCATGTGCCCGATCCCCTTGCTCTGCTTTCTTCACTTATAAAATGGAGGACTTCACTAATCAACCCTGGAGTTCTGTGGTCAGCAGAATTCCCTACCACCCCTGCCCCGAAAGAGTCTGCATCTTAATCCCAGAACCTGCACATATGTTATGCTACATAGTAATAAGGGTTTTGCAGATGTTGATTAAGTTAAAGATCTTAAACTAGGGAGAGTATTCTGGATTCTTGGAGTGGACCCCATGCAATCACAAGGGTCCTTAAAATATGGAAGAGGGAGGCAGAGGGGCAGAGCAGGGGATGTGACAACAGAAGAAATTTGGAGTGAATGCAATGTGAGGAGGACTTAACCTGCCATTGATGGCTTTGAAGATGGATGGATGGCATAAGCCAAGAAATGTGGGTGACTTCTGGAAGCGAAAAAAAGCAAGAGAATGACTTCTCCTTTAGAGCCTCCAGGAGGAAGGTGGCCCTGTTGATTGATGCCTCGATTTTAGCCCAGTGAGACCCATTTTGGAATCCTGACCTCAAGAGCTGTAAGATAATGAATTTGTGTTATTTTTATGCTACTAAATGTTTGGTAATTTGTCACACAGTAATAGAAAACTAATATAGCCCTGGCTGGGTAGCTCAGTTGGTTAGTGATATGCCAAGGTTTTGGGTTTGATCCCCAGTCAGGGCACATAGAAGAAGCAACCAATGAATGTATAACTAAGTGGAACAACAAATTGATGTTTCTCTCTCTTTCTCATCAATAAATAAAAAATTTAACCAAAGAAAACTAATATAGAACCCTTTCAGCAATAACTTTCTATAAATCGGTGAGCATGCAGTATATGGAGGGTCCCTGGAAAATCCCACATCAGGTAGTGGTATGCACAAAAGGGTGGCTGCTAATAATTTGAATATGAAATTTAGGGCCAACTGATGAGAAAACCTGTAAGAGCAGAAACCAGTAAGGAGGAAGATAGGACACTAGACCCATGGGGGAAGAGAAGGATGGGAAAGACGTTTGAAGAGGAAGAAGCATACTTTATTTTAGCCTTTGCTTAAGCTGGTGGTATTTGAAACAGTTCTAAGTATTCTTCCTTTGATTGGCAGAATGGAGAGTGTCAACAAATATGGCTTTGGAAGAAACAGAATCTTAGAATTAGAAAGGGCTATTGAGATTGCTCTACTTGTTATGAATGTCAAAATACATTCTACAGCATTTCTGAGAAGTATTAGAATATTGAAGGGCCCTCGCCCTTTCATGGAGCAGCCCCTTCTCTTACCGGGCAGCACTAAGTCTTAAATTACCTTTCGTATATAAAACCAGTTCAATCTTCTCATAATGTCCATTCTTTGGTTTCTTTTTTTTTAATGTGAATGTTTGATGCTCAGAAAACCTCAAGATGAGCACATCTGTAGTGAAGGGCACGTGGGCATGGGCTTTGTGGCGAAGTTGAGAACCGGAGAGATAGGTGTCAAAAACCCCAAGTCATCTGCATATAGACATAGGCATTCAGATTTGTTTTTTTTGTGTGTGTGTATGTGTGAAGAATTTAAAAGAACGGAAAAGTCTGAAATAGCTGATATTTATTCTACTGGCATTTTTACTGCTCTCTTTCCAGTGTCACCAACAGTGCTAGTGTATAGTAGGCACTTGATGAATATATTTTGTTAATGTCAATGAAGGGCACCAGTAGTAAGTAAATGAGAAATTATGAAAAAAACACGCAACTTGAATAATCAGTTTAGATTTATAAAATTGGAAACAAAGAATACTTGGAATACAATGATCGCTTTTTTTTTTTTTTAAATCTTCTGATTTGAAAGTCTGCAAGCTATACTCATAATATCTTCAAAGGGACTTCCTGCTTTCTACAGGACTGTAAGTGATATGCAGAAGTTCTTGCCCACATTCCTTTAGGAAACCTGTGAGGTCGCTGGGAAACCAGGGGATGATTGCTTATTATTGAAGAGTATCCAGCACTTTTTCCTCCCAGGCAAATCTAAAGTCACGTGGGTAGCTATAACCTCCCAGTAACACAGGATGTAGAGGTTACATTGGGCCATGAACAATTAATCAACGTTATGCCATTACAGCTTGAATATGGAAATTCTAAAGGTCGTACATGTTGATAAATGGCCATTTTATGCTAAGATCCATCAAGTGTTTTGGGGCATTTGGACCTATCACTGCACAATCATGACATGGTTATTATCAGACTGCGAACCATCCAAAGAGATGACATGCCTCAGGAAGCAGGATGTGCCAGTGAGCCTGCCTCGTTCTAAACTCAGTGTGAGGCCGGCTTGCTGTAAACGAAGCCATACAGCATGTAGATTAGCTCATGTGCGGCAGCTGCATGGTGGAAAGCAATTATAACACAGAGACAACGCCACACGCAGGAACTAGCACCTCCTGAAATATGATCACCTCCGTTTCACTTTGGAGGGAGATGCCAAACTGAAATACACACACAGCCGTAATGGAAGAGACCTGAATATATTACAGCAGGGAGGAGAGGAGCTGGGGTTGCGCTAAGCAGTTGGCACAGGCTGTTGCTGAAAACTTTTAGTTCCTCTGAACTCTGAAATCGTTTCCTTCCAGACATAGCCCCATCTACTATTCCTTTGTTGAAGGTGGAGGATATTAAAGTGAGGGCATTAGGGTTTTCTTTTTGTTGACTGTACTAGACATGGCAATCACTTCCTTCCCTTCAGCATACCCTCTTCTTAGAGGATCCCTTTCTCAGAAACGAGTGGGCATCAGGCCAGAAGGGCAGACCCAATGGGTTGGATGATTGATGGACACCAGATCCAGGCTGGACCAATCTAACTCTCCCCCACCTCCATACACATAATTCAAAGCTTTATTCAGTATTAGGCTATGTGGTGATGTAAAGCTGGGCATGGATGTGCTCCATATGCAGAGTGAAAAGGAGCCCAGTAGAGATACAGACACATGGACCAGAAATAACATGGTCTGAAAGAGATGTTTCAGTCAGTTTCTGACTTTCCATTTCCTAGTTAGTCCCCCATGAGGCTTCACTGTAACTTCTTCTCTTGGTTTCTACAAGATATTAGAATATCCTCTCATAAGTGCTTCCTTTCCTGTATTCTACTCTGAGTGGTTTTCTGTTTCTGAGACATTGTGTAAATGCCCTTCCCTCCCCCCGACCCCCCCACCCATCTGCACAGCTTTGGCTGAGCACTTACCATGGACCAGAATTTGTTTTGGTGATTTGGGTATATCACCTTATTCAATGCTTTCACCAACATTCAAAGGCAGGTATGGTTATTTCTTTTTATTATGGGGATATAGACTCGGAAAGGTTGGCTAATATCTTTAAAGTCACACAGTTGATAAGTGGAGGAAGTGGTGATTTCTATTGAAGTTACATTTGCATCAAAATTGATTTTACATTTTCTGTGAAATCATTAAACCACCTACTATATAGTAAATGATTTATGCTATAATTTGAGAACAGAATCTATGTTGAATTACTGAATCAACTTGGGAATATGACTAGAAACCAAATCATCTTTATTTAAAAAGCTAACACTACTTATGTTTACTTGAGGGTTGAAAACTTGCCTGAATCTTAAAGAAAATAGGCTATGTGTAATAATGTTCCTGGGGTAGAGAGAAGGGGTAAAAGTTTTAGAAGGGGTAAAAGTTTAAAAGTGTTACCTAGACTATTTGTAACCCATTTTTGTTTACGGCTTGCTGATGGATCAACTCTGTGATGCCAAAAGGGTGAAAGAGGCCCCTGGGTTTTTCTTGAATTGCTCATCTTAGCCTCTTATATGGAGAGGATGATAAGATTGACATTAATTTTATTTTATCTCAATCAGAGTGTTCTGATATCCCTCTTTCCTTTTTTTTTCATGTTCTTTTAAGTATAAGGAAATAAACGTATTCCTTAATTTGTAACATTTAGGATCTTTGTTCTCTGTCATTTTTATTTTGGGTTTTTCTTGACTTGAGCTTTTCTTACCATTATGTTTAAGACTATTCATGATCTGGCTGCGATCATTGTCTTCTTTGTGGCCGTTACTACCTTTTACATGGTCAATATTCCAGCCAAACGGAATGTCTTGGAGTTCCTCATGCATTCCTGTACTCAGTCTGCCCTGTCTGGCTGGTGTTTCCTGCTTCTCAACCCATGGCACCCCCCAGTCTAAACAAATACATTCAATACTCAGTTCAAAAATTACTCTTTCATAGTGAAACTTTGCTTCATTACCACAGATTGCAAGAAACATCTTCATTGGAATGTCCATCGTATTCTAGCTACTTATGATGACTAGTAATCATAACCTAGGTATTATAGTAACTTCTGCACATGCCTTTTTATTACTGCACTGTAAGCAACTGGAGGGCAGGATGAATTTTGATCTTACCTGTGTAACCTCCCTAACACAAAACACATGAAGTAAGTATTCAATAAATGTGTTAAATTAATAGACAAATGAATAAGCAAACCTTTTACATGGGATAATTTTGATGTTATTCAAATCTGGTATTTACACTTCTTGTCTCCTGAAACCCTAAGGCACGGTGTACACAACACTGAATTGCCTGCTTTTCAGTATTACCTGTTCTTTTTAATTATGTGGAAGCAGCCTTAGCTAACCAGGCTGGGGCTCACGATGACGACAATATTTCAGTGATATATGGAGTGTATTAGACAGACAGAATGCTTAGCTCTAATTAATATAAAACCCTGACCACACTGGCTTAAACAAAAGGGTAAATTATTAATACATTTTTAAAAAATGTGGAGGTGGTGGAGCTCCAGGATTAGTTAAATTCATGCCTCAACTACATCAAAGACCTACGTTCCTTACTCTTAGCTTATTGCCTTTGTTTCTATAATAACTAAAGTATTCATGAATTTAGTGGTTCTAATAATCACATGCAGGCGCAATCCGATCCAATGGAAAAGGAGGACAGGTCTGCATCTAAGTTTTTTTGACAGCAATGAAACCCATTGAAGAAGCCCTACAGTCTCCTCCTTATTTCTTATTAGTCGGAGGTGAGTCACATGAGTGTGCTTAAGCCACTTTTGGTAAAGGCATTGAGGTTACCATAATTAGATTATATTTTGAGAATTTACCTCTGATTTCAGAATAGGGTCATCATTACCTGCTGTTCAATGAAATCAGGATTCTGTTATCAAGGGCAAAATGTGTAATGGCATTTGGAAGGCAACACCAGTATTGGCCATAAAAGGAATGAAAATATCTATAATAATAAAAGCATAATATGCTAATTAGACTGGACGTCCTTCTGGACAACCTTCCGGGTGAAAATCAGGACTGCGAGGGAAGCCCAGGTCCTGGGTGCCAGAGGGAAGCCAGTGCCAGCAGCCGGGGGAAGGAAGGCCTACTCTTGCATGAATTTTATGCATCAGGCCTCTAGTTTCTTTACAGAGATTAGTGATCCTCAATGCAGAGGGTAGAGAGATGTTTGCAATCTTGCCCCCTACCACTAGGGGGCATTTGGAAGTGTGTGGAGACATTTTTGGTGATCACATCCCCCACAGGTGGGGCAAGGCTGCCACTGCCTTGTGGCGGGTGTACATACAGTAAGACAGCTCCCCCACCCCCCAAAAAAGAATGAACTAGCCCTGAATATCAATAGTGCTGAGATTGAGAATCACTGACATGGATATAATTGCCCATTGTGGCTGACACACTGTATAAAAGTTTTACTGTTTATTCATAACATGACTTGAGACAGTGAGGACTACTATTCATATATAATATTTTAGTTTGGAGGAATAATATACCAGTTAATTATCATTCATTAAAACAATAGCAAAAAGATTTTATCAAATTACCTGGCTGGCCACTTAGCAAGATCCTAGGGAAGTAAATGTGACTTATAATAGCTAGGTTCTGACAATGAGACTTAAAGAATGAGCCAGGAGACTAACCTGTGACAGGTGCAACCACTATTTTCTATATTGAATGAAGTAAAAAAAGATCAATGGTTAAAAAGGTGGGGGGAATGTTACTTATTTGAGTGCCTACTATTGAAACAGGCACTCCCCAAGGAAATGTAGAATATGTATTATAATAATTTTCTACGTGAGAAAACAATTTCAGTGATATTAAGAGAATGATTTAAAAAGTTTTTATGTTTAAGAGGGAAAAAAAGTTGTTAAATTTTATGATCAGAGAATCATTTTCTCTAATGCTTTTTCCATTTCTGGGTGAGATTTAGTTGACCTTATCACTTAGGCAGCGGTTCTTAACTGTGGGTCGCGACCCCTTTGGGGGTGGAACGACCCTTTCACAGGGGTCGCCTAAGACCATCTGAAAACACATATATAATTACATATTGTTTTTGTGATTAATCACTATGCTTTAATTATGTTCAATTTGTAACAATGAAAATAGATCCTGCATATCAGATATTTACATTACGATTCATAACAGTAGCAAAATTACAGTTATGAAGTATCAACGAAAATAATTTTATGGTTGGGGGTCACCACAACATGAGGAACTGTATTAAAGGGTCGTGGCATTATGAAGGTTGAGAACCACTGACTTAGGGGGAACTTAGAATTTTGAGACTGGCTATTTCCATAAACAGTATTTGTCATGCTTCCTCTCCATTGTTTTACTCCTTTATATTATTCCTGAAATTAAAGCTGATTCTGTAGATCAATCTCTCAAACCACTAGAATATCATTTTCTTTCAAAACTGCAGTCATGCATTGCTTTTTTGGGGGTATTCTATACTGCTTCTAGCACAATGGGCTGCACACTGTAGATATAATGAACATTTTTTTTTTGTATTTTTCTAACTTTCAATTCCTCTTTGTATTAATGGAGAACCCACCATTGTGTTGGGATGCAGAACTCTTATCTCCCTCCAAGAAGGCTGAAAGATTCATACTCTCCCTCTCCCAGCCACCTGGCCACCAGGGTAAGGGCCATGTGGCCTATGCATTTCCAGTGTGATCCTCTCCTCTTGGATGTTATACCCCAGAGATCCTGGAAAACCAAGGATTCTAGACGGTGTAGTTATAAGAGGGAAGCTGTATGGGTCCTTAAGTCACTGATTGGAGAAGACTTCCTGGAAGAATTGCTTGACTCACCCTGGACTGTGTGACATATCAAGCCAGTAAGAATTCAGGTATTACTTTTTACTGCAACCTAGAGAGGTCTGTCCTGACTAATGCATGAAAAAGTATTTGTCAATTAAAGTGCTTTAAAAAATTACTCAGTGAGGATTATGAAGATGAAAGAACAAAAGTTTTATAGTCTTGACAGGACTATTTGGGATTCCAATTTTATCACCTACTAATTGAGTGACTTTAGGCATTGGTTGAAGGGAACTTGGATGTAACTATTGGGCAATATATATATTTTTATTATGCTAGTTAGAGGATATGGATCGAGGGACACTTTACTGCAGGGAAACTTGAGTGAGATAGATACCATTAAAGTCTTCTCAGATGTAAGACAACGTATTTACCAAGAAACCCTCTCATCTCATTTTAGTTTTCCAAAATGGGTTTTCTATTTTTCTCTGAAAAGTATTCTATTGTGTTTCTCACACAAACTAATGTCTTGTGAATTTGGATGATAAAAGTCTTTAAATAAAAATAGGCATTATTCCTGCATTGATGAGCTGAAATGTCATGATTCAAGTCCCGCAGCTGGAGGTTAAAATTCCACTGTTCACAGGATGACCTTGAGCCTTCTCTTGCCCCCCTCCCTCTCCCCTGTGCTTGCAGCACAACCCTCAGGTGGTTGTCCAGTTGGTTATTCAGACTTAAGCATTATTGATCGTTGCCCCCTCATTCTGCATTCTCAAAGCAGTGTGATGGAAATTCAGTGTTATGCGACCGGAAACTAGCATTTCTCAGACATTATTCTTTTGTGCGAAAGAGCTCACTCTCATATAATGTCCAATCTTCCCACAATTATCACATTTCCTTTCCCTGCTGAGCACTCTGAAGCATTTTTGCTAAGTCCTTATAGAACTGCGGTGGAAATAGTCCTGGTCTCTGGTGGTCAGATTTGCAGATTTATCCCAAACTATTGTAACCCCCCCCCAAATATGCTTCACATATGCAGAAAGCCGACTGCTATGCCAAACAGGTAAGTGGGTCATTCTGGGGTGCCCTCTTTGCCATTAGTCTTATTGCAATGGGATTGTGGTGCACTGGACTAGAACGCCCAGCAGCTCCAATTGCTGCCTGCTGCCTCAATGAATTTTATATTAGCAGGCAAATGAAACACTCAACCAAGTGAAAGGACATCAGAATGCCGAGGCTTCCCAGGATCAGAATGTGCTGTGCATTTTGCAAAAGGGGCTGTGGCTATCAATGTGTAGTGACTAATCTAGATGAAGTGCCCCTTTGCAACAGGTCTGTCCTTAAATCATTTAAATTCTTGAAGTTTAGTTGTAGGACAGCAGCTGAACTGAGCCTACAAATTTGCATGCTTCCTACACATAAATGCTAAATGTCAGGCATGGTAATGATTGGGAACACCTCATTTCTGAGAGATTGATAACTTTGTACCATGTTTCGTTGCAGAATTTTAATTTGGTTAGAATAATAAAGCTTCAAAGTAGTCTTCTAAGCAAGAGAGTTCGAATTCATGTTTATGAAAGCTCTTCATTAACCTGAAAATGCACTTCAAAGGTAATATGGGAATAATTGCATTTCCCACCCCTCCCATACTTGGTGTTTTAGTAAATATCACAAATCTTTCCATTTTATACTATTCTCATAAGCACAGCCAAAGACTTTAGCTGTCCAGGTTCTTATTCCCCTTTGTATTTGGATAGAATCCACCATTGTGTTGAGCTGTAGAGTTCACCTACAGGCCATGAGTTTAATTTGTGATAGGAATTCCAGGTGTCTGTATTTCTTTCTGGCTTAAAATAAGAATATTTAGATCAAAGATCCACAACAAAAAAACACTCAAGCGCTCAAGGGATTCCCTAATCACATCTTAGTAAAGGATCTTTAAAAATTTTAATGAGTATATCTTGTGTGAAGACTCTGAATATATGGGGCTACTAAATTTGGAAATCTCATAGATTGTTCTTCATGAAGCATAAGAACTCTATTTGGCTGAGAAATATGCATCTTCTATTAATCTAATTATTGTATAACTTATTGCAAAATTAAAAATTATTTTAAAAGCTATCATTACTATATATTTACAATGATATGTTATTTTTATATTACATATATTTTTTATTAAATATTTACTATGTGCTAGACATAGTATCAAGTGCTTTATAGGTATTATCTCGCTTAATCTTTACTGTATTCAAGATAGCTGTATTACCCCCCGATTTACAGATATGTGAATTAAAGACTATGGAAATCACATAGCAACTAACTTTTGGGGCTAGAATTTGAACTCAGATCTGTTTGGATCCAAAGTCCACATCTTTTCCATTCTTTTCTGCCTGTCAAATTCACTAGGTGACAAAGTGGTTCGATACTGACATGATAACACCAAATTGTGGTGTGGAACAGTTCCAGTTAGGTTGTGTGGTGGCTTTGGGACATGTCAGTTTCACGAGGCTGAAGCACATTTCTAAGAACTCCCTTCCTGTATACTTCCGGCTACCGAAGGCCATAGAAATATCCTTGTGGGAGATTTGGAGGGTGGAAGCAAAGCAGCAGCCATGTTGCAGCTCCCATGCAGTGTCCCTCTCTGCTGGCTCACCTTGTTGGCAGGGGTCAGTGGCTGGGCTCGCACTGCTCACCTTCCCCAAGATCCTCCTTCAGTTCCTCCAACTTCTGGGCTAAGTGTATGTGTTTAGCTCCATGACAAGACCTCCCTCTCTTCCCAGCTTCTGTAGGATGCTCATCCCATCAAGGCCAGAGTCAGTAAAAGACTTACAGGGGCTTTACGACCTCCGTCTGGGATTCCAGTTTACCCTTGCTCTGCCCACTTTATCTTGTCCCTTCCCAACTGCTTTTCCTGCAGGTTTCAGAAGTACCACTGAGGATAACGGCTTTGCAGAGACTGCGAACCAGCCCCATGAATGCCTAACTCAAGTGTCTGTGACAAAGTATATACTATATATACCCACTCTAAACTCCTCCAATCATTCAGTTAGGGCTCAGTCTTTTCATACTTTCTATTGCTTCTCTGATTGAGCCCTGAGCCACTGATATAGGTACTTTGGCAAATGACCTTGATTTGTGGATTGAAGCTGGCACATTTCTTATCTTCTATCTTCCAGGCATTATTTCTGGACCCTGGAAGATAGATTACCCTTCTGTGTAATCTGTGAAACAATCAATCTGTCACTCCATATTTCAGGCCCAAGAGAAAATAAATGTGGGGTGCCGGGGTTCTTGTTCCAGCATTAAGAAGGGTTCAGGAATCTGGAGAAGGCTGTGCGTAGATTAAATAGGAGTCCAGAGATGAACTATAATTTTGAAAGGCATTTGGGGGTCAGAGGAGCTTAGCTTAAAGGAAACTAAGATCTAAATTCTAAGGTCTAAGGTCCAAGGTCTCCATGCTTTTTATTAACACAATTTTTTCCTGAGGCAAGGCAGAGATATACACTTCAAAGGGTATACATAAGGATTGTCAGAATGGGGGAATTAGCCTACGGCTGTTCAGGTGTTTGGCCAGTAGGAGGCAATAACATGTAGATTAAGATGCTCTTTAGCTGTCTGGCAGCCAACAATCAATTTAATGTATCCTATTCAGGTTTGGGGAAATGCCATTTGCCACTCCAGATAATTCAGCCCTGCTGAACATGCTGGAATTGGTTTCCGGCAGTGGGGTATAACAGAGAGCAGGTGGAGAGTACAGACAAATGAACACTTCCAACCCATAGGAGGCAGCCTAGAGAGAGCAGAGCTAGGCTGCCAGGTTTAAGTCCTGGTTCTTATGCAACTTACATGCTGTGTGATGCTGGGCAAGTTCTTTACCCTCTTGGGGGCTGTCTTCTCAACTGCTGAAAGTGATAATATTAATATCTACTTCATATGATGTGTGAGGATTGAATGGGTCAGAAAATGTGAAGTGCTTAGAACCCTGTAAGCTTTATATTTATGTTTGCTGTTATTACTTTATCATAGGAGAGGGAAGTGGTATATCTATCCTTTTCTAGAAGTGTTTTTAATTCCATCCAACTTCTTAGGGAATAAAAACTGATGCTAGAGGTCCTCTGTAGACTTGCTTCAGGACTTTCCTAACCCATCTCACCACCCACTTGTCTTCTTTTTGACTATCTTGCCTCTCTTTAAAATTTTTTTTGGAGGTCAATAAAGGACACAGCAAAGTATGGGGATAAGTGACTAGGAAGAAATTCAAGAGTTTCAATTAACTTCTTTCCTTAATCAAGGCTTGTCATAATTTAAAGAGAATAGGAGACATGACATACTATGAAAAAATAATGATCTTGATTGAAGGGGACTCATGTTAGTGGCACAGCCTCACAATAACCATGGTCTGGATGGAATTTATAGAGTGTGTGCTCTGTGTGCGCTCTGCACTCAAACATAGTAAAAGGAAGTGGAATGGTGGTGGAGAGGAAGTGTAACTGAAACCAGGTTTGGCTGCCTGCTGCAACCAAACTCAAACTTGTGAGACAGGTGCTGGAAAGAAGGAAACAGATTTATTTAAGTGCTGGCCACTCGAGAAGATGGAGGACTCTCACCTTAACATTGCAGTGCAGGCATAAGTTTTTATGAGGGAGAGAGAAAGCAAAACAAAGAGTTTGGGGGAGGGGCTGTGGACATGCAGACAGTGTCCTTGCTGGTTCCAATGTGCCTTTTCCTGGTCTACATCCTTGAATTGGCCATCTGTTTTTCTGTCAGTGAATTTCTATGTCCAGGAGGATGATGTTGAAGGTCAGGAGCTGAAACTGCTAGACTGAGAAGTATAATAAGAAAAAAAGCATTTAACATGCAAACTCTAGTTTTGAGAGAAAAATCAGGTTAGAGTCATAAGCTGGGTTTAACATTTACTAAAGTTAATAGGGTTAGCTTAATATAAGTATAACATATTTATTCCTCATTACAGAAGAACCATCCTCATCCTACCATTGAGCTCTATTATTCTCCTTTAAGAAATTGAGGTTTTTTCCACACACATTATAGTATGTTTTTCTCTGGCCTTCTCTGGAACAGTTCACCTTCTCTGGCTCTACAAGATAGGAGAAACCTTTTGAATGCAGCTGCTTTTTTGGGCTGACAGAGGGGCTTGGGCAGACATTTATTCATTCCATTTAGAAGACAGCCTCTTCCCTTCCCCCTGGAATTAGCTCTTGCCAAAGTGGCTGCTGTCTGGCAACAAGGCAGTCTAGGATGGTCAAATTTCAAATGTCACCATGCAAAGGGCAGTTGCCAAGACTGAACTCAAGGATTGAAATGCCAAATCTTAAATGTCCCTCAAATACATGTTTTGCCAACTAGTGACTTGCGACAGAAATAAGCAGCAATTATGCAGAAGTCCCCCTCCTCCTCGCCTCTTCATTTCCCATCCAGTGTTCCAAAACCATTACACGGAGTACTTTGTGATAAAAAGATGTCTCAGCATGGCCCACTTAGTATTTGGAAGCATAGAAATGAAAGGCGGTAGAGCACATATGCCACAGAACCACTAAATGACAGAATCATCACTGGCCTAGTTTTCTGAGTCACTGTGACAGACACAAGGGGATTGCTTTTAAAGCTGCTGATGACACATTGGGAAGACGATGTCTCTGCTTTAGAAAAGACTTAAAGCCTCTTCCTTTCTGACTTGGAAATAAGTTTTTGGATTCAGACATTTTTTTTTGATGGTGCAGAAAAATAATGAAAGGCAAATGACAGAGTGCTTACCTGAAAAACCATTGATAGAGGCACCTCATCCAATAGCCTATGAACATACCAGTGGAGAGAACGGGGCACATCTTTTGCTACTTAGGGTGCTGGGGATGCCATCCGTTACTGCAGGGGAAATTTCACCACAGAGCAATGAGCCAAAGAAAACATTACTATTTAACTATTATAGGCTGCTGTAATTCAGTCTCCTTGCCATGAACAGCAAATGAGTCAAGCTAACTAATGTAGGAGGTTGGATTCATTTTCTTTTGAGGAGCCCCTGGAGAATTTCCACAGTGTCTTTTTGCTCACACAACCCAGTTCTTCTCTTGCTTGTGCAGTTACTCATCCATCTCTGGATTCGGATGGGATCAGGAGACATGAGAGGATGCACTTTCAGAAGAAGAGGGCCAACTGTTGATGATTCTGAGAGAGACGTGTTTGCTTCTGGGGACCATCTGATGTCTTTAGTATCTGCCCCTTGGAGAATGCTGGTAGCTCAAGTTGTATGAAACTTGCACATACCTCCCAAATGAAAGAAAAAAAAGCCCACTATTTTTAAAACCCTTTTATCAAAGCAAACAAATCAACAAACAGAAAGGAAGTATCTACTACATGCCCTGATTGAGTAATTGTATTGATAAGGGTCCCCGGGACAGTCCCCTTTGGCAATGGTTGCATTATACCCAAACTTTTTTCTTTAGTTACTAGACTGTATACTGTATTAATTGAAACCTGTAGATCTTAAATGAAAAGTAGGGTGACCATGCCGCAGTTTCAATTTTGATGTCATAATGAGTGGGTAGCTTTAGGAACTAAACATACAGGACTCCCCATTAAATTTAAATTCCAGGTAAACAGTGAATACTTTTTAGTTGTAAGTATGCCCCAAATATTGTATGGGTCATATCTATATTAAAAGTGTTCACTATTCAACTGAAATACTTACACTAAAAATATTTGTTCACCTGAAATTAATTTTTAATGGGAATTGAGTATCTTATCTGGCACCCCTAGCACCATAGTAATTTTAAATAGTAAGACTGTAAGACTTAGATAAGTATTTTTAAGGGATTGGATAGTGTATGTGTGAGATGTGTGTGTGTGTTTTTTAATACTTTTGTAAACTAGTTCTTGAATACCAGGCCATACTTGTTCAGAAGGAATCCTCTCGTTGTCCAGGTAACAGAACTGCCAGTGGCCATCCCTACAGGATAGCCTGTGGCCTGAGGTGTTCTAGCCCCTTAGAACAGCAGTTCTCAACCTGTGGGTCGCGACCCCTTTGGGAGTCGAACGACCCTTTCATAGGGGTCGCCTAAGACCATCGGAAAACATATATAATTACATACTGTTTTTGTGATTAATCACTATGCTTTAATTATGTTCAATTTGTAACAATGAAAATACATCCTGCATATCAGATATTTACATTACGATTCATAACAGTAGCAAAATTACAGTTATGAAGTAGCAACAAAAATAATTTTATGGTTGGGGGTCACCACAACATGAGGAACTGTATTAAAGGGTCGCGGCATTAGGAAGGTTGAGAACCACTGCCTTAGAAGATTTGCTGGTGAGGAACCATTTCTCCCCAGGCTCCTCGGAGACCTGCAGAAACAATGCACCTCCTATCAAGGTCTAGCTACAAGGGTGGGCAAACTTTTTGACTCGAGGGCCACAATGGGTTTTTAAACTGGACCGGAGGGCCGGAACAAAAGCATGGATAGAGTGTTTGTGTGAACTAATATAAATTCAAAGTAAACATCATTACATAAAAGGGTACGGTCTTTTTTTTGGGGGGGGGGGGGTTTATTCATTTCAAACGGGCAGGATCCGGCCTGCAGACCGTAGTTTGCCCATGGCTGGCTAGCAGGTCCTGCTGGGAGGGAGGATACTCCATTATATTCCTAATCCTCTTTGGTTAGGAATCTTCTCCTTTTTCCTCACTAGGACTAGGAAAAAAGAAGCTATATCAGGACTTACTTTTGGATGTCTGTATTTTCTATGTAATGGCTGGCCAAAACACAACCTGAAAATTCATCCTTAATTAGATTCATGCAGGCATTCATGCATGTCAGAGTGATGTACTAGCAAGTACAGTAGTGAAGTGTGAAGTTGGGTCACAAAAGAGTTGTTTGATAATGATTTCTAGTGGCTTTAGGTAGATTATTTTATGCAATTCTGAATGAAAGATTTTTAAAAATAATGAGAAAGAACACATTTTTGACAGGTCTTAAAGTGAGAACGTGAAGCTGAAAGTGGGATGTTATTCGACTGTCCCATATTTTCTCTATTCATTAACTCATTGATTCTCTTGGAAAGGGTTTACTGAGCACCTCCTGACTATTAAGCATGGCTCTGAGTACTCAGTGGTGAATATGATGTGGTTTTTGGCTACCTGCAGTTGGTTGAAAGCCTGGCAGAAGAGACATATAAGTAGTTGAATATAATACGGTATGGTGAGTGCTATGAGAGAGGTAGATTTGGGTTGTTTCTGAGTGACAGGAGGAGCTGGTCATAGACTGGGCGGCAGGGGGATATGATAAGTTTCTTGGAGGAGATGATGGCTAAAATGGGTTCTAAGGGGAAGAAGAATTTATACAGATGGAGAACTGGAGAAAGGTGTTCCAGATAAAGAGTATAGCTTATGTGAAGGCCCCAAAGGGAGGGCTCATTGTGTTAGAGGTGCTGGTGGTAATCCAGAAGCATTGCTACAATACAATCATGGGGTCATTAGGACTGGATTTGCATTTTAGAGGAATCACTCTGGCTGCAGGTTGGAGAAAGAGGAGGGAAGCAAGACCTGAGTCTGGTGAGCAGGGTGAAGACAGTTTCATTTATCCAAAAACAGTCATGCGTATGGTCAGAACAAGGTGTTAGAAGCGGGGAGGAAGATATGTGGGGGGAGCTTGGTTTGGGGGATTTAGAACAGATTGGCATTTAGTGGCAGTGCAAATTGGAAGTGTGGGCCAGAGAGAGGTGTCAGTGACTTGAGCACTGGGGGCTAGGCGTGCTGACACAGAAGGGGAAGGAAGGACAGGTTAGTACTGTGTGTGAAGAAGCAGAGAGGTGTTGTATTGCTTCAGAACTTCCTCAAAGCAAGTAGGATGACCACCTACCTCAATTCAATTATACCCAACAGCCGTTTTCTGACAACTTAGTGTGGGTCAGAGACTGGGGGCATGAGGATGATGTCAGGACTTCCCCTGCACTGTGGAAGCTCATGGGAGACCATGGTCTGCTGAGGGAGAGGACACACACATCTATGTCTTAACCACAATATGGTGTGGTGTAGTGTTTGTGTTGATTAAAGTGGTTTTCCATTGCTTCTAACAGAAAACCTAATTCCACTGGATTTGAGCAGTAAAGAAAAATGTATTTCCTCGTCTGTAACTGTCCATCTAGCTCAGTCAGGTTCCTGTTGGGTTGGATTCAGTTGAGGATCCTATCCCAGTCTCTCACGCTCATCGTCCACAGTGTCAGTGTCATTCTAACGCTGTCTCCTACTCAAGTTCACATGGGGTTTCATTCTTCTTTTTCCTTCTCCAGGCGCGCTCTTAAGAGCAGGGGAGCTGCTTTCTCCACAGTGGGCAGCACATCTCTCCTCTTGCATCTTTGGCTTGATTTGGGAATGTGTCCGTAACTGAATCATTAATTGCAGCCAGGGATCAGGATGATCAGTTTGAGCCTGAGCCTCAAATCCTCAACAGTGTGGGTTGCATATGGGGTATATGAATGTCCAGATAATAATCTGGGAAGTGGCCAAAGCAAAAGGCTTGCTGAAGAGGTGAGTGCAAATGCTATGAGAGCTGTCACCTCTGCTGTGTACAGGCACTGAGGGATAGAGTAGGGAATGACAGATTGTCCCTGGTCAGGTCATAGAGAATTTACAGAGGCAGGATAACTTTACTGGGTCTGAACCCTGAAAGATGAGAAGTAGTTTTCTAGGTGGAGAATGAGGAGTGGGGAGAGGGGCGGATGTTGCTACCTATGGAGCAAAGATAGGACACGTTGAAATGCATATCGGAGGGTCTGTATGTGGAGATGGTGGGAGATGAAGCTGAAATTATAAATCTGTGTTAGGATTCTAAGGATCTTGAACACTTTGCTAAGAGGACCCAGCCTTATCTAGTAAGGAATAAGGAACACACCACAGTGTGTGTGTGTGTGTGTGTGTGTGTGTGTGTGTGTGTGTACACGTCTACCTCCATAAAGAAAAGGTCACGAATCCATACCATCAGGTCAGTCGGCATGAGTGGCCAGAAATCACAACTTGAATGAGGCTTTGCGTAGAATTCCCCCTCAATCAAAACCTGGGTGTCTTTGCTCCTTTGGAGGCTAATCATCTCTGGAAAACTGAGGCAGTATATTGCGCTTGGTTGTCACGCCCCTCTTTGTCCTTTGGATGTTGATGGGCATTTGCTAGCCTAATGCTTGAAGCTTTTTTGAAAGCTCTACTGGTTGGTAGTCAACCTGTCCAGGCTCTGAGAACCTGTTTTGGATCCTCCACCTCCCTTCTCTGTCCGTTGTAATACATTCTTCCTGGGATCTATTTCTTTACTTGTTTCACTCTGAAACTACATCCTGGTTTCTCTCTGACTATTGATCTTTCTGCTGCTCACTTTTCCTCCTCCCACGTTGTTCCTCACAACTCTCTCTACTGTTCCACTTTCACTGCTCACTCCCAGCTTAGCAGAGGCTCATATTCCCTTCAGGGAGACATATGACATAGTTTTGCATTAATGACAACTGTTTTCTTTCTAGAGTAGGCTCCTTACCCTCCCTTATGGATTTTAAAGTACAAACAACCTCAGCATTTCAGTTTAGCACATTGGTTTCCTGGGAGGTGTATTTTATTTTCAACCTTTTTTGGGATGAAAGTGGTAGAGTATGGGAGTAGCCTTCGTAGTGTTGCCTCTGTCACTGAGGTATAGAGCCCTGCCCTGGGGACAAGTATCAGCTCTAGCGCTCACTGCTTGATCTGCCTAAGCCTTTATAATGGAGAACATGCCATTCTTTTCCCTTCAGTCTTCCCGGCTCAGACCCACCTTTCCACAAAGTGTCCCCCTTTGAGGCTAGGAGTCTTCAAGCTACATTTCCCAGGCTCCTGTTGGCATCTGCAAGTAGGAGGCACTGCGGAGGGACTAACAGACGGGAGGAAGAAAGCGGCTGTGGCTTCAGGCTCACTCCGTGTGGTGATTTCTGGGGTGCGGTGATTTCCAACTCCAGGCACAGCAGCACCGTTTCGGTGTTTCCAGCTGATCTGAGGAGACACTTCTTCTGTGGACCTAACAGTCCAGGCTTAAAGGCTTCATTCAACACAGTGCCATTAGTAGCATCTGGACCTCACCTACTTTCATTTCTGCAAATCCAACCTCTTCTCCTTCCTGCTCTTACAGCCTTTCAGCACCTTTTAAATCAATTTCCTGAATTAAATTTTCTCCATTTGAAATGCCTACAATGATTTCTATTTTCCTGACTGAATATTCCAAAATACAATATGGCAAATCAAAAGCTAAAACGGCACAGCTTATTTTCTTTGTTCATGGTAGGTTTCATTACCAACTGAAGGAAATCTTTATGATAGCCCTTCTTTCCAAGTCCACACCTTGGAACAACTGTGCAGGTGTCAAACATAAATCCGGCACTATCTTGGTGTGGAAAACAAAATGCCTTAGATCAGCGCTTCTCAACCTTGGTTGCACATTAGAATCACCCGGGAATCTTTTTAAAATCCTGATTTCTGGGCCTCATCCTCCAGAAATTCTGTTTCTTTGTTACTAATGTTGTGGCCCCACCCCAGAACAAAGAAACAGAATTTCCGGAGGACGAGGCCCAGAAATCAGGATTTTAAAAAGATTCCTGGGTGATTCTAATGTGCAGCCAAGGTTGAGAACCACTACCTTAGATGGAGGTCAAGGACAAATTATCTTACAAGAAAAACCCAAGAGGTTAGAGGAGAAACACTGGTACAGAGAAAAGAACACCACACGTAAAATCAAATTCCTGGGTTCAAAGTCTGATTTGTTCATTGACTAACCATATACTGATGAGAAAGTCTTGTAATCTCTCTGAACCTCCATTTCCTCACTTGTAAAATGGTGACATCACCAGCAAATTTGACTCATAAGGTCATGATGAAGGTCAAGTGAGAAATGTGTGTCCACATTGTACAAACTTTATATTGCTCTAAGGACATTATTATGGGGCATATTAAAAAAGGCTGGGTTCCTACCCTCAGGTGGATGCTCATCTAGTTGATTTTATAAACAATTATACAACTATAGGCATTTAAATGTTTGAAAGTTCAATGCATGAAAGGTGATCCTATATAATAAAGAGCTAATATGCAAATGGTTGTCACGCCCTTGCACCCCGGCACCGGGGCTGGAGGACCTGAGGCCGGATCAGGGGACCTGAGGCTGTGCCCCCTGCCCTGGTGCTGGGGCTTGGGGACCTGAGGCTGTGCCGCCCTGCCCTGTGGGGCTTGACAGGGGTGGGGCCGGCCAGGTCTGGGTCTTGCATGATTTTGAGGTGTGCGTGGGTGGGCGGAGACTTGACTCTGGGCCCCAGACTCTGACAGGAGGGGGAGATTTTCATATACATTTTACTAATTTTCTTTCATCTCTGGCACTTCTATTATAGAGAAAGGGCAAATAACAATATTAAAATATTTCCTCTAATTCTCTTTTAATGTGCACAAATTTTGTGCACTGGGCCACTAGTTCTTAAATAAGATCAGGCATCAAGTAATTCCTGATACCACTCTAATTCAGATAAATTGCCTAGAAATGCCTCTTCCTTTGGGGACCGCAGTTTCTTTATCTGTAACTGGGGACCAGAATGCTGACCTGCCTCCTGAATGTGTTGTATGCATTAATGAACTGCGTATGATTGAATTGCATCCTCAAGATGAGCAATGTAAATGCCAAGTGTTCTAACTGGTAATAAAGCAGATATTTTCTTGATGGGGTCATCATGAGGATTAATGATTTAATTGCAAACAAGTGCTCTGATATTCTTAGCTGAAAAGTACCAAATAATTTGGAAGAGGAATATTATCAATTAGCTTCTGCTTTGTTTCTTGAAAGAGCAACTCCAAATCAGGCTGTGCTGATCTGCATGTACCCGTCTGCATTGTCCCAACTCCTTTTAGAACAGTAGGAATTGAGCAGGGATTTAGAAATGGGGTTCAGAAGGAGGTCTGTACCAGAGTAATTAGGAATTTCTGACATTTGTTCCATAGTAGGCTCATGGGGTCATTCGAGATGATTTATTCACAGTTGTTAACAAGTATTATAACTGGGAATTAACCAGTTCAAACACTTTTCTATTGATGAGGACAACACCTAGTCTTTACTATTTAGCAACTAAAACTGTCTATGTGACTGTCATGTCCTGTACTCCAACAGCACTGGCTTCCTTGCTTTCCCTCCTACTCTCTGTACTATTTTATTTTGCTTTCTGACTTGGGCATTGTTATTGCTGGTTTTTCAAAGGTCTGGGCATGATCACTTTGGTCCTTCCAAATCTCAGATTATGCTTCCTCCCTGAAGAAGCCACATTCTCAGGACTCCTCCTTGTCCCTAGACCCATTCCTTTCTGTCACACCAACCTTTTTGGTTGTCATTCGTATTTACTGGTAAATCAATTTATCTTTTTATTGGCTTAAGGATATACCATCTGTTTCCTTCCACTAACACATAAATGTGTGGAGGTGGATTTTATTTATTTATGCTTTGCTTCTCACCAGTGTCTAGCATAGAGTAGTTCAGTAGAGTTGGTTAAAGGAATGAGTGATTTATGCTATTTTTGCCTTGAAAAAAATTGTCCCACTGGTCATCAGTAAATTAGGTTAACTTTGAAGTATTTATAATAGAGGGTTGGGTGAAAAACTGAAACTTTCTCTTGGCAAATTTCTATAAGATCATGATTTTCAAAACAGATTAAGAATAACAGATAGTACAGAATCCAATAATGCCAGACAAAATCCTTTGCCCAACCTAAACCATCATCATTGACATTTTATTTTCTCTGAACTTGATTCTGTGACTATGTTTTGGGACTTTTGGTCCTTGAGAAATGGAAAAATGAAGGTATATTAATGTCCTAGATCAGAGGTCAGTCTTCAAGCTAAGATCTATAGTCAACTGCCTTTTTTGTGTGAATAAAGTTTTATTGTAACACAATCATGCTCATTCAGTCTATATTTTCTATATCTGTTTTGGCACCACCAGAGCCTAATTCAGCCAGCAAAACAAAAAATATTTATCTTTCAGAAAAGTTTGCTAACCCCTTTTCTTAGTGTTGTTTTCAAAACTCTTTTTTTTTTTTTTAAATATATTTTATTGATTTTTTACAGAGAGGAAGGGAGAGAGATAGAGAGTTAGAAACATCGATGAGAGAGAAACATCGACTAGCTGCCTCCTGCACATCCCCCACCGGGGATATGCCCGCAACCCAGGTACATGCCCCCGACCGGAATCGAACCTGGGACCCCTCAGTCCGCAGGCCGACGCTCTTATCCACTGAGCCAAACCGGTCTCGGCTCAAAACTCTTTTTAAAAATCTCTAAATTGAAATATATTTGACATGTGACATTGTGTAAATTTAAGGTGCACATGTTAATTTGATGTTTACATGTTGTAGCATGATTCCCATAGTGGTGATAATTTTCCCAACTCTTTGAGAGTTAGAAAAGTTACAAGAACTTTCAAGTATATAAATTGACTCAGGGAATCCTTAGTGGTAGGTTCTGTTTGAAGGAGTTTTGTGCTATAATTTTCCACCCTTTTAAGAGCAAGGAAGTAAATAAACATAGGGGGGGGAAAAAAAACTAAGCTGGCAAAACAGAAAAATCTCTTAAAAATATTCTTAGGCAAAACTGGGAGTTTCACTACAAAAGGAGCTTTGTTAGAATAAATGAAATGCTGTAATTGTGCTTTTATGCTAACTTAAAAAAAATCTCCACCAGAGGATATGTTTTATTGATTTTAGAGAGAGGAAGGGGGTGGGGGAGAGACAAAGAGAGAAACATCCATGTAAAAGAGAAACATGACAGGGGATTGAACCCACAACCTTTTGGTGTATAGGATGGCATTCCAACCAACTGAGCCACCTGGTCAGGGCTATGCTGACTTGTATTTGTAGGAAGGAAACTATCATCAGCATGCAGATTGGAGTCTCCTGTTTTAGATTGGGGAATCTGAAGGAGAGAGAAGGGGAAAGATTGGCCCATTTTTAACAACAAAGCATGTTGTTAATTATAGCAAACATGATTTTCATTGTGTGTCTACTTTGTAAGCTATGGATTGTGTGGGTGTCTACCTGGAAGATACCTTATTCTTTCAGTGGCCTCCAGGCAGGAACTAGTAGCTCTGTTTTACAGATAAGTGTCTTGGGCTCAGAGGACCGCAGTCACTGCTCAGCGTCCCAAGGGTGATCAGAGGTGGCCCAGAATTCGAATCCATGTGTATTCGCTCTTCCCTCAGAGAGCAGCAGTTAGAGAAATAGGGGCTGCACTTTAGACACAGGAAAGCAGGTTGTATACATCAATCCACTTTAAACGTGCACAATTCTATTAGTCAATTAGGGTTCTAAAAAGCTGGGGGGCCCGGCCAGTGTGGCTCAGTGGTTGAGCATTGATCTAGGAACAGAAGGTCACAGTTTGATTCTGGGTTGGAGTACATACCTGGGTTGCGGGACTCAATCCCCAGTGTGGAGCATGCAGAAGGCAGCCAATCAATGATTCTCTCTCATCATCGATTTTTCTATCTCTCTTTCCCTCTCCCTTCCTCTCTAAAATCAATAAGAATATATAAAACAAATAAAGCTGGGGAAACATAAAATACATACATATGTATGTATGTATGTATGTATATGTATACATATATTTATATATTTGTGTATATATGGAGGTGAACAAAAGTAGGCTTATAGTTTATATGGAAATAATACAAATAAATAATACAATAATCCTATGTAATAAAACCCTAATATGCAAATTGACTGAACGCGAATGACCAGTCACTATGATGCACACTGACCACCAGGAGGCAGACGCTAAACACAGGAGCTGGCCCCTGGTGGTCAGTTCACTCCCACAGGGTGAGCGCTACTCAGCCAGAAGCCGGGCTCATGGCTGGTGAGCACAGCGGTGGCAGAAGCATCTCCTGCCTCTGTGGCAGTGCTAAGGACCTGTCAGCAATGCAGCAGTGCTAAGGACCCGCGAGGAGGGCACCTAAGCCGGCATTCGGACATCCCCTGAGGGGTCCCAGACTGCGAAAGGGTGCAGGCCAGGTTGAGTGGCCCTCCCCCAGTGCACGAATGTCATGCACTGGGCCTCTAGTTAATAAATAATAATATAAGAATAAACTCTGTTTCATGTACTCACAACTATAAATATACCTTTGCCCACCCCAGTATATTTATATACACAGACACATATATACATACACATACATATGTATAAGAAAGGCACATGTGAGTGAGCCCAGGCTAGGAGCTCTACAGAGCGAGTGGCCAGCTGGCCACTGGCCACTGACTGAGGGAGCTGCCCTGACCTGAAGCAGGAAGGCAAAGCACCTTCCACGCTGACTCCCAGGTCTTTCTTTGGAGGCGCCAGCTGCTGCTTTGATCGAAGGGGAAAGAGCCAGAAGAAAGTGCTCTCTCTGGCACTTCCCTGTTAATTAGAAATGCCTCTAGCAGAGTCGGCTTCCTGCAAGTTTTTAAGGCGAAACACTTCCCTTTGCATTTTCTTTGCAAAGACAGCTTTTGAGAAAAAGTCTCCTTTTAAACATCCCATGACTTTGGTCAGAGAGCCGAGAACCTGGTATGAAAGATTTCAGCGCTGTCAGAAGCTTCCGCCAATGAGAGTGCTCCTGTCACTCACACTGGGGCTTGCTCAATATTTCTCGTGTCCCCTGCTTCCACCCTGACAGCTTCTAAGTCTCAAGGGGCTAAGGGGTTTTCTTTATCTTTCTGTTTCCTCTTCAAAGTGTGAATACTTATGGGGAGTCTACGGTGGGGGGGGGGCAGGGGGGGCGGGGAAGAATAGATAAATAAACAACAAGAGTTGAGCAATTTTGTGCCTTTTTGGTTACTTGACAGCATTTTAAATAAAAATATTGGCCATTTGTTCAGCCTTCCCCCCTCCTTGCTAATATTTAAAAGCATCCAATTAAGATTTTCTAATGTGTCCAATGAGTTAAACTGTCCTATGGTATTAGAAAAATATTACCCACATAAATAAAATACGTCAAAGCATTAAAAAGCTATTACACACACTGAACATAAAATGGCAGAATAATGATGGATCCCGCCATGCAGGAAACATATTCAAAAATATTATCTTCCTGGTAATGAAATGCCATCCGTTTCATTTTAAGCTAAATACGTTAGACATATCAGTGGAGTCTGTGCTGACACAGCAGTGAGTTGAAATTGAAAATCTGAAATTATATATATGATTGGACACAGTGTTAAAGTAATTTATAGGGAAAACCACGAATGTGCTGGGTCTGCACCTTCTGGTGAACTCATTTTATAGAATCAGATAGAGGAAAACTCTACCATTTCTAATGTGCAGTTAGAATGGCAGCCTGCCAGGGCCCCAGCATATTCAGTATGAAAAGGGAGAAGAAAGACAGACAGAGAAGGGCTGGGAGGGGCTGGGGAGGCGGGAGCAGTCAGGGAAGCGGGGGTGAAAGGGGGTGGGGGACAGAGACAGGGAGAGGCAGGGCCAGGGAAGCTTGCTTCAAATTACAGCAATTCTGCATAAGCCATCAAGAAAACGGCATTCGTTTTCATTGCCTTGACCTAATGGGATACAGCGGCTGCAGGAGCTGTATTAGCTGTCAAGACAAGTGGGAGATAACAGGAGAACCCGTGTGGGGGCAGGTTTCAGGGAGGCTGTGGCCAGGTGCTCAGTGACACCACTCGGGGAGGTGACAGTTGAGCCCCTGGTGGAGATCATCTGACCCCCAAAGTTCAGGGGGGCTCCAGAGTGCTGATCGGAAAGGAGGCGACGGAGGGCCCTCACAGGCCCGCTCACATCGCCTGTCTGGCTGGCGGCTGTCTATCTCTCTGCCCTACTTTTTTCTTTATCTTTTTCTATGTTGTGCCTGTTTGGGCACCGAGTGCAGTGGGGAGCGGAGTTAGCTGGGGATGAGGAGAACAACAAGGCTGCGCTTTTGTGTGGAGATGTGTGACGAATGGGTACCCTGATGTGCTTTTCGTCTTTCATTTATATCCATAATCCTGCTTGAAATGTGGATTATTCATTCATACCGGGCCGGTCTCCTCCTGCAACGCCAGGGAGACACCACTGTGAATTTCCATTTGGTGGCTGCACTGGCTGAGGCAGAGGTGGTCTAGTTTCTCCAGAAGTGTCCTTTATGACCTTCCTGATTTTTAAAGAGAAGAAAGGGTTGAACATGAAGGACAGAAGGAAGGATGTTTTTCATCCTATAGCAACTACCCCTAAGGAGGGAAATGGAGAGTGGAGGCAGGAGTGTTGATGACCTCGAGTAAAACTGAGATAAAATGTCACCAAACCCTCTATCTTTCTTTCTCCCCTCTCTTACCCAATAGCCTGGGGATGTTTGAAGCCTGAGAGAGATAACTAGAAGAGTAAATATTTACACATCTAGAATTTATGTTGGCATCTTACTTTCTTAGTATGCAAGCTTTTATTCTTTTATTTCAGTAGTACTGATTGCCAGTTCTTGGGGATTTCTCCATGGCAGACCCTAGGCCAGGGGTGGGCAAACTTTTTGACTCGAGGGCCACAATGGGTTCTTAAACTGGACCGGAGGGCCGGAACAAAAGCATGGATGGAGTGTTTGTGTGAACTAATATAAATTCAAAGTAAACATCATTACATAAAAGGGTACGGTCTTTTTTTTTTTTTTTTTTTAGTTTTATTCATTTCAAACGGGCCGAATCCGGCCCGCGGGCCGTAGTTTGCCCACGGCGGCCCTAGGCTTACAAGCATGACTTCACAGCCTAGGACCCTATACCCAGGGGTTATTGTGCTTCCCATTTTGGTGATGAGGTTTACAGGAGATCAGGTGACCTTCTCCAAGGTTACAAAGACCATGAATACTTCAGGCTAAAAACTCTTCAAAGCAATGGTGAGGAAAATATTTTCTGCCCAGCTGAACAGCAGTCATTGTGGTGACTAGAGGGGTTAAATAACTTGAGTCAAAGCAGCCCCTTTCTGAACCTTCCAACTAGCCCAGCCGCTCTTGTTGCCTCCCCTGCCTTTCTTCCTAGCACCCACTATGGGTTTAATTCCTATTTACGTGGGCCTGTTATTGTCTATACTAGATATGAGTTCATGAACACAGAAACTGTGTCTGTTTTGCTCACTGCTATAACTTCAGACCTTGGGCCAGCGACACATTCAGCAGGTATGAGTTCAATGTTAATTGGTTGAATAAATTAATGGATAGATGGGTAGATGCATTTTCATTGATAACATATAATAGAGTTGGAAATTCATAGGTCATTTCTGAGAAGATTTATCATTTTTAATTGGTTCCTGTGTTATGGTGGACCTCTCCAGAGAAGATCATAAAATTTTTTTAAAAAAATGTGAGGAAGTCCAGTGGGACATCTAGTCTAACACTCTATCCAGTGCCGATTACGCTTAACCATTAAGATTCTGCTTTGATACATCCAGAGATGGGTTGCTCACTATATCACAAGATATTCCATTGCTTCATAATAGTGGTTTGCAAAGGCATTTTATTGAGAGAATCAAATATCCTCCTGGAACTGTCATCATACTGCTCTCTGCTTCTCTGGAGCTCCACACATCAGGCCTTTTTACACCTACACAGACAGTCCTTCAGATGTGTGAAGACAACTATCATGTTTTACACTTGCTTTTCTTTTGCAGGCTATATCTACCCATTTTTTTTTTCCAGCCTTGCCTTCTGGGCCTAACACCATCCTGGTCATCCTGGATAGTCAATGTGCCCTTTAAAATAGTTAACAAAATAAAAATAGTAGACACTCTATTCCAAATGCAATCGAATCTTTCTGTGACTATTGCTTTATTTCAAATGAAATCCTAGTATGATGCAGTCCTATTCTATATAATAAAAGCCTAATATGCTAAGTGTCCAGTTGACTGGTCGGCTGTTCAACCAATCAAAGAGTAATATACTAATGATATGCTAAGGCTGCTCAACCACTTGCTATGACATGCACTGACCACCAGGGGGCAGAGCTCCTACCAGTAGGTTAGCTTGCTGCTGGGGTCCTGCCTATTGGGCTGGACACTCCCTGGAGCCCTCCTTCGGTCCCTCCCTGGCTGGTCAACCTCCTGCATCGCTCCCCAGCCCCGATCATGCACCAGTGGGGTCCCTTGGCCTGGCCTGCGCCCTCTTGCAATCCAGGACCCCTCAGGAGATGTCGGAGTGACGGTTTTGGCCCTATCCCGCAAGCCAGGCCGAGGGTCCCCACTGGTGCACAGATTCTTGCACTGGGCCTCTAGTATTATATATGTATTCATAGTAGCCAGACCAGAGTGTTGAAATATATAAAATGTATGGCCAGCTAAAACTTATTCATTTAATTCATTCATGCACTCAACAAGCATTTCTTAAGCCAACATGATATACCAGTCACTGGGTAAACATTGGTAATAAGATGAATGAGACATGATTCTTGTTGCTGGCTGAGGACCTGCCAATCTAGTGAATAAGATGTGATAAGTTAACACTTATTGTACTTTTAAATCATAGATGCATATTTTAAAATATTTTATCACTTTTAGAACTATTGTGCATTTTATAACCAACCTATAGAGTTAATACAGCATTTGATTTTATATCCCATTTATAAATCATTGGTGTTTTTGAAAACATAACTTTATAACTGAGAGATAATGGCAATTGCAATATTATAAACTTATCTAATACCAGTACAGTACGTGTTAGGTGAAGGTATGATACAAAGAAATGACAATAATTTCTGCTTGGATGGACAGAAAAAGCTTCACAGAAGAGAGAGAAAAAAATGTAGGCCTTGATGGGTTGCCCATGATTTAGTCCTCTTGTGGTAAGAAAATTACATGGTAGGAGGAGACTGACTGCCAGGCTGGGTGGAGACGCTGGGGCCGTGGGCAGTGCTTTCCTGTGAGAGCGTCAGGAGGAACACTGGGCTTCATTGTTTAGGAGGCTTTCCTCCATAAGAGAAAACATGATGAATATTGTAAAGAAGGGTACATAATTGCTTCAAAAGGTCACAAATGATAAAGAAAAGAGGGCAGCTACTGGGAGTTGTATACAGAAAAATCTGGAAGGATATCATGAATGTACACCCAAGGGCAACATTTGTAATGTAACATGTTTTTATGTTTACTTGGTCAACTCCTACTCATCATCAAGATTTGTCTCCAATGACACTTCCTTTGGGAAACTCTTTTTAAGACTCTCCTGACATCTTAGGGCAGACATCTGAGCGCCCTCCTCTGCACCCAGGACCTGGAATATCAGGTGTAAAAGCTGGTCAGGTGATTCTAATATGAAACCGTGACTATGAGTCAGTGCTGAAAGGACAGAGGGAGACGACTAGCAAAGGGAAGGAAGAGGCCTTACAGCATCAGATTCTCTTATAGAATAAGAAAAAGGAGGAATCCATGGAGAATGTGAGGTAGAACCCTGTTCAGGACAACAACCTGACAGGAAGGGACAAAGCAAAGGGTAAGGAGGGCTTCCCCTCTGCTACAGTTGTGAGGCTTTTCAGAGGATCTGGGAAGATACAGACCACTGGAGCAACAATGAGGACACTGTTTCTGAAAGGAAAAAGAATACTGAACTAGGCAAACTCACTGTCTAGGCAAGACATGAAGGATAAAAAGGAAAACATTGAAACAGGTTGTTTCTGGGTGAAAGTTTGCTTAATTGAGGATTGAGGGTTGAATAACATGAACTAGTAATTGGAATTTTTAAAGAATTAGGATTGATTTGGGAGTTATTGCCAAGGGAAAGGGCACATGCTGTGGCTGAGGCTGTACAGTGACTCCGCCAGGCAGAGACAGTTACTGCTCACTGACTTCCTGTGCTCATTGCTCAGTTTCTTTGTGTTAGGAGGGGCCAGCAGCAAGGATTGCCTATTGGTGGGGAGTGCAAGAGACTGTTCATTTCTGGGCTGAAGCATTGAAGATGTGGCATGAGTCCTCGCTCTTCCTTTCCCAGCAAAATGTTGAGATAGTGAACCTCCATTCATTTAGACCCCTGAGTGGCCCGTGGAGCAGAGCTTGCTGCTCCCTCTACTGATGGGGACATCTCGTAAGTGAGAAACAAGCGTTGTGTTAAACTACTGAGGATGAAGGGTTAACTTGCCAAGGAAGACAACTCACTTTATTCTGAACAACCCAGTTTGGTGTAACGGAAAAGAAAAGTCATGTTGGATGAGGGCAATGTGGTTTGATGAAATGAGATTGAACTTTACAGCTTCTCCAAATAAGATCTGGGCAAGAATCAAATAATTTTAGAACTGGAACACAGTTAAGAGGAATTATGGTAAAGGAGACTGAACACTTAGCTGGCTTTTGAACACCCATTTTGATCTCCCTGAAAAGAGGAAGGAGATATTAAATTCTATTATGTAGTAATTCACCTGTGGGCTACAAACTCAAGTGTTTGTAGGATCCTTGAAACAACCACTAAATACATCCATTAAGTGCCTACTGTGTGCAGATCGATAAAGTAGGTACTATGGGAAGATGTGAAAACGTAATATTATCTCTAACCTTGAGTGTTTTTCATTTCAGAAAGGCAGGACTAACCCCTGAAAATGGTGTGAGGATAAGGGGATGATTTATTAGAAAATGTGAGTTTTAAAGTGAGATTTTTTTGAATGTCTAAATGCAGGGGAAAATGGCATATGTGAAGAAAGGCTTGAATTACAAGTAAATAACACTGGGGACTTTTTAAAAGTGTTACAAGTCAAAACCTATAGCCTACAAATTTTTACACAAATAGCATTTTCCGTGAGCACATTTTACAACAAAATTGGTCACCAGATTTTCAAGATGGAAAACACACACACATATATTACTTCTTTATCAAGTTAATGTGAACTTAATGCTTTCCAGAAGCTATAATGGTATTATAGATTACTTGGTGTATTTTTCCCTTTAAGGTTTGCATTTTTTGATTGACACAAATATAATTTTTAAAATTAAATAATTTGTAGTATAATTGATCCCTTCTCCATACCATTATAAAGCACTAAAAAACATGGTTTTAATCCACTTCCCAAAATGTGACGATGCAATTGGAAAACGTTCACGCATGGATTCTAAATGAATCATTCTCCTCCTGCTGATGACAAGAAAGTGAAGCACCCCTTAGTTCATTTTAGCACTTGTTTTGCAAGTTTACTTTCACTACTTGGTGAAGACAAGGACTCGATTATTAATAGTGTGTATCCTTAGTGTTAGTAATATGTTACTTATTACTATCATATTTAATTTTCTTAGTTTTAAAGAGCCTATTCTTCACAATTTAGCTGGTTGTTTTTTTTAAAGGGAGTTCTTATGTGTTATTGATAAAAAGCATTTTTAAAATTTACACTTGGAGAATATTTATAATAATGTCAGGCCACTTAAACCACCCAAATAAATAGATAAGGAGTTAGTGTATACAAGTAGAACATTTTAATTGCTGTATTCTATTTTATTTTATGGACCTACCATCATTTAAATTTCTTACTCTAAATTTAAAAACCAGTAAAGGATATACATATGTATGTGTATTTATTTTTACATATTATATAAATATTCACAAGCACACATAGAAATAGAAAAAACACAAAAATGCTAACAATGCTTTTTCTGGGGAAGAAAGCGGCTTGGGAATGTCGTTTATACATTTTTTTTCTTCTCTCCACATTCAGGATTTTACAGCCTCTTTACAATCAGCAGGAATACCTTTTTAAAAAGCATATTTATCATTTCTTGTTCCCTTTATTTTTATTATAAATACATGAAACATTAAAAACAATTTTAAAAAGTAAAACCCTATAATCTGATAACCATAATGCTATTATTATAATTTTTATAGTATTGCTTTCCCATTTTCCATTCAACTGTATATATCTGTGACAGAAATGGCATAAAATTGCATCTGTAAGTTTTTGAATAAGTAATATATTTATATAATACAAAATTCAAAAGATACAAAGGATTTACAACAAACCGTATGTATATATAATTTTTTACATAATTTGTACATTTTTCAGTATCTCAAAATAAGGCTGCCTCATTCTTTTTCTAATCCTCACCCAAAGATATGTTTTTTTAAATTGATTTTTATAAAAAGAGGGGGAAGGAAGGGAGAGAGAGAAACATCGATGTGAGGAACTTTGATGTGTAAGAGAAATATCACACATATTGATGTGTTGCCTCCTTTACTTGCCCACACCAGGGATCGAACCTGCCACCTTTTGGTGTTCAGAATGACACTCCAACCAACTCAGGTACACTGGCCAGGGCTTGATGTGGCTTCTTCTTTATAACCTTAGTGGTAAAACTTCTGTTCAGCTAGGTTTCAGGAGATTCTGAATGATGTAAATGATGGTTGTTCTGTAGTTTAGTTGTAATTTTGACGTGGTTGTGGGAGGATGGAGTACCATGTTTACCTATGCCACCATTTTGACCAGAACTCCTTGAGTTATCTTTATCTTGTTGATTTTAGGAACATTTTTTATATTAAGTATTTGTTTATATATCTTTTACCATTTTCAAATGACTCTTTGTCTCTTTGTAGAAATGCTTTACTTTTTAATATTTTTATTATTTTTTATTGATTCCAAAGAGGAAGGGAGAGGAAGAGAGAGATAGAAACATCAGTGATGAAAAGCATTGATCAAGGCTGCCTCCTGCATGCCCCCCACTGGGGATTGAACCCACAACCCGAGCATGTGCCCTGAATGAGAATTGAACTGTGACCTCCTGGTTCATAGGTCAGCCCTCAACCACTGAGCCACACCGGCTGGGCATAGAAATGCTTTATTTTATACTTTCACATTTATTAGTATTTTACAGCTTCTAAGGTTTATATCAGACTTTCAAAGGTTTCTCCTAATTCTGAGGTTAAAATACTTAATTTATTTTCATTTAATTTTCTTTATTTCCAATGTTGATAATTCTGGAATTTATTTTGGCAGAGGATCTAACATACTTTTTACACAGATGGTACCTAATTATTAAGTACTATTGAGTAATAATCTTTATTCGATTGGTTCATAATTCTACCTTTATCATCATGTAAAAGTATTTACAATATAAAAAAAAGAAATAAAATTTTTGGAACAACTTAAAGTAACGATTTTTTAAGTTCCTGAAAGGATACCTTAATAATAATTATAAGATAATTTTTAAAACAATAGGCATCATTTTTCAGATAAATAGAACTGATGGAAAAAATGTAAAGTGAATACAAATTATAATCAGGGAACATTTTATCTGCCATTTCCAAGTGCTGGTCTGCTGATTCATGCCAGGTCAATTACACAAGAACCATTTGGGAAACTTACAAACAGGGTGTGAGAATTCTAATCTCCAGGCTGGGCTCCAGGCATTTATAGTTTTTTAAACTCTTCCCAGATGATTTTGACAGTATAGCCAGAATTAGAAACCATTGGTTCACATAGTCATATAAACTTGTTTATTCTATTTTTGTTATGCCTACTTCATATTAAATCCATGATTTACTTTAGGAAAAAGATATTAGATTTACATAATTTAGAACTCTAGTATGTGGACATGTCTAGTGTCCATTCTCTGGTCTTCTGAAAAGCATAGTTGGTAGTATGCCTTACCAAGTGTTTTTATTCTCTCCTGTCTCATGTTCTATGTCCATATTGACTCAACTGGGATTATGTCCAGCCCTCTCTTAACAACTCCTATTCTTCCTCTTTAGCCCCTTCCTTGGACAGTGACCAAGAGAAAAATCCTGCTCAGATGCTCTGTTTTTTCCAAGAACCTAAAGAAGAACAAGTTTTAAACCAGAAACCCCCCTTTCCCCACTTTTTTTTTTAACTACAAAAGGAGACATATATATATATGCATGCCTAAGCAACCAGATGGCCAGATGACCGGACGACCGGCTGGCAGCTATCATGTGCACTGACCACCAGGGGGCAGAAGCTCAGTGCAGCAGCTGCTCCTTGGTGGTCAGTGCACTCCCACAGCAGGAGCGCCACTCAGCTGACAGATGGGCAACAGACGCCGGGCTCACAGCAGGTGAGCTCAGCTGCAGCGGTATGGGGCGAGCCTCTCCTGTGGATGCTCCCCCTGTGCACCAGAGCTGCGGTGGCAGGTGCAGTGGGGCCAGGATGAGCAGGAGCAGTGGTGCCCAGCCCAGGCTCTGGCTCCTACCTGGCCTCCTGCTGCTTCGTGCACTACTTCATGCTGTGTGGGATCCACATGGACAGTGGGCTGGAGCCTGACGAGTTGGCGGGTAAGGCTGGGCTACAGTGGCGCGGAGGTCCACTGATCTCCACAGGCCAGGCCGAGGGACCCCACCGGTGCCCGAATCTGTGCACTAGGCCTCTAGTTAATTATATATTACCCCCATGTTTGAAATGATTTAGTCAATCAGAAAGTAGCATTTAACATGTAATTGCTTCATATTTCCATTGTATAAATCAAATTTTTACATAAGAAAATGTCATCTCCTGATCAGAATTTATTCCTCTCTTGTTGATAAAAGGCTACCATAAGATCACTACAGCTGATCTGTCTGCCCTCACACACAAGTCACCCCATCCACATCACTTTTTTCTTCCAACATTTCTCACTCTTCTCTGTTTCCAAGAAATGCCAGGTTTACAATTCTTTGTACCTTTTAACTTGCTCTTCTCCTTGCCCAATATACTACCTCTAGCCCCGACTTTGATCATGATGAAATATATATTTGAAAGTGAGTACTTCTGTTGTGATATTAACTGCATCATACTGTACTTATTTGTTTATATTTCTTCCCATCCACTAGAATATGAATGCTCTTTGCTCTGGCAATTGGCAAGGAAGTGTCACTCAAAGAAACATGCCATGAAAACTGGGGTTCTGGGGTAGACCCGGTCCATAGCCAAAAGTACAAGTACATTTCATTTAATAGTGAAGGAGAAGCCCGTTAGACTCCCAGTGTGTGCCGCACTTGGGTTAAAGCTATGCTTTTCCATACTACCAAACTGATCAAATAACATAAAACTGGTCCCAAGGCAGCAACTATTCTTGGAATACTGGTAAGAAATAAATGCAAACACTTTTGGAGGGTATTTTTAATAATCTAGGCCACAGGAAAAAATATTTCCACTTAACATAAATTTAGCCTAAAAATATTTATGAACAATCTATCATGAGTTAGAGTGAGCAGACAAAAAAAGTTTAGCATGCCAAATCCTGATGATAAGGCAGGCTTGAGAGAAAATAAATCACACACACACACACACACACACACACACACACACACACACACTGCAGCATTGGTTCTCAAAGAGTGGTCTTCAGACCAACAGCTTCAGCATTAAGAACTTATTAAAATTCATTATTTTGGGCCCTATTCCCAACCTACTGAATCAGAAGGTCTGTGTGTGTTACCTGGCAATCTGCATTTTAAGGAGTTCTCCAGCTCTGCATTTTAAGAACCACTGCCCCAGCATAGAGAAATTTTTTGTGTATGCTTACGAGGAGAACATGTTCAGATTGTTGATAATACAGAAAAAAATTGGGAAAAATTTGTATTCATTCAACAGAATATTCTGGAGACATTAAAACTTATGAACTAGGTCAGGGGTGGGCAACCTTTTTGTGAGTGTGTGCCAAAACCAGTAAAATCTCTGACTCAAAATTCTTCTATGTGCCAACCCTAATTTTTTGAGAACATGTTACGCCTACTTGATATCTCTTAAGGTGTACGTGTGTGAAGAACCTTGAAGAAATAATAAAATTCATTTGAGCAACAAAAACACAGTATATGATGATGAAAAATACATTTATTTTTTTAATGTATACATGTACACTGATAGTCCGACAGAAAACTTTATGACCCCGCTTGATATTATCAGTGGGACCTTTGCTGCTGCATCACTGATGACAGATTTTACATCAGGTTTATATTTTGTGACCTTCAGAGATATGCACGAGCTACTACTTTCATCCGTCAGGCTACTCCTATTATGAGACTTAACAAAATTCATCACTGAGAACAAAGATTCACAAGCATATGTGGATGAAACCAAAACACTGGTCAGAATTAGGAAGGCAGGGAGAGTTAAGGCAGAGGCATAGAAATTGCTCTTCCCCTCTCTCGTCAATCCATGTCTACGGTGTTTAAGATAACTTGTTATGTAAAATTATTTATTTATCTAAGATGCACCTACACTGAATTTATCTGGAAAATAAAAAAGTCGATATTAAGAAAAAAATTGTAAATGGAAGATTATGAGAGGGTTTTGTGTGTCAGCAAAAGTTACTGGCGTGCCATGTTTGGCACGCGTGCCAGGAGTTGCCCACCCCAGAACTAGGTCTTAATGTTTTGACATGGATAATTCTCAAAAGCAATGTTGAGTAAAATATATAGGTGATGATAGTCCATGCAGAATAGTGATTCTCAAACTGCAGGGATTTTGTCTTCCAGGAGGTATTTTTGTTGTCAAAATTTGAGGATAGATGCCAGGATGCAGCTAAGCATTGTATAATGTGCAGGACAGCCCTCCTCCCCAAACAAACGGTTATCTGGCCTATGTTAGACTCAGTGATGTGTAGGTCCTAATCCAGAACCTGTAAATGTTTGCTTTAAGGCAAAAGGGATTTTACTGATGTGATTACATTAAAAATATTAAAATGGGAGACTAACTTGAATTATCCTAATGTAATTAAGTATAGTCGCAAGGGTCCCTATTCTAGCAGCAATAGGAAGCTAACACTCCCCCCCCCCCCCCAAAAAAAAAAAATCAGTGGAGCCAAGATTGAGAAGTCCTGGTACATAATAGCATTTCTATAAGTTAAAAATTATACCAAACAGTAAGTTACATTTTAAATGAATTTCTATATATTTGCTTAATATTGAAATTCATGCATGGAAGGGATACATACCAACTTCCAGATTGCAGTAAGCTATGGAGGGGTTGAAGGAGTGGAAGGTGGAGGATATGACTGGGCTTTAGCTGTGTCTTTAGACTTTGGGAAAGGGGACTGTTTGCCAGGAGAGCCAACCATGTAATTGGAGGGACATGGGGGAGGGGATGGAAATTGAGTTCACTGACCAGTGATTTAATAAGCCATGCCTATATAAAGAAGCCTCCTTAGAACTTCAAAAGGATGGGGTTTGGAGAACTTCGAGGTGGTTGAACATGTGAAGGTTTGAGGAAGGTGGTGCACACTGGAGAGGGCATGGAAGCCCTGTGCCCTTTCCCCACATCTTGCTTTATGTATCTTTTCATCTGATTCCTATCCTTTACTATCCTGTGTAGTAAGCTGGTAATCTAGTGAGTAAACTAATGTCCTGAGTTCTGTGAGACGCTCTAGCAAATTAATTGAACCTAAGGAGGGGTTTGTGGTAACTTTGATTAATATAGACAGCTGGTCAGAAGCACAGGTAACAACCTTGGTTTGCAATTGGCATCCCAATTGTGGGACTGTGCCCTCAACCCTCTGAAATCTGATTCTATCTCTGGGTAGATAGGGTCAGAATTGAGTTGAGTTGTAGCTCACCCAGCTGGTGCTGGAGAATTATTTGGTGTGGGGGAAAACCCCATACAGAAGAATTGGGTGCAGAATGATTAATCCCCATGAACAGTTGGACAGGTTTTACAATTGACCCCTAGGAGCCTCAAGTTTCACATTTTTAAATAACTATCTCTCAAAGGAAGCAAACTTACATTTCATCTCAATCTTATAAGGGTTAATTCCCAGTTAAATTTTAAAATTCCTAGTGAGACATTTTGAATTTTTCATGTCTGTGTTTTCTAAACCTATACTAGTAGACACAAATTCATTCCAATTGCACTTTGGTCTCTATAAGGTAACAATGGATGTCTCTGATCTTTTGGGTTTTGTTCTTAATCTTATTTCCTCAGGAGAATTCTTATTTTTGTAAATACTTTCACAGTTGTAAGAAATTGTTCATTATTGGAAAATTAAAGATTTGGATTACCATTTAACTTCCTCTATTGCTCTTAAAATGATGACTTTTACTTTTGTTATTTATTTTCACTGAAGGATATAAGAGAATTGATTTTTTTTTTCTGGCACATTTTCATGTATTTATATACTAACAGATGAAGTATGCTCTGGTTTTCAACCAGCTGAGCTTTCAAAGTATTTTTCCAGACAAATTTTTAACTCCAAAATTGTGCAAATTATTAGAACTCCATGGGGATATGTAGTGCTTCTCTAAGATTTTGGAACCATCCCAGGAAGAAATCTGTAGCTTTAGGTTCCAAAATTCCCATGGCTTAATCCGTCAGGAGTAATAAAGGAAAAGGAGGTAATCTTAACGAGCAAGCTGTGCTTCACCCCATACAAATGCTTCCCGTTTCTATTCAGTCTCATCTTAGAAAATAAATACTTTCCTCTAGAAACTAAGAATGAATCAGAATGACTTATTGATTCCTGCAGAAGCCCACTACAGATAAATTCATTCAGACGTCGCTCCAGGTTTAAGTTTGCTGGAAACTATTAGCAGAATTATTGGATGGGATTTTCCTAATAGTACTTCCAGCTGAAGTGTTGAGAGAGACTTGAATTACACCAGAAAGGGTCCTTGCAGCACACAAATAACAAAATAGAGTTATTTTACCTTGGGCCAGAGGACACCAGAGAGAGTTATACACACAAAAACCAATCTAGCATCCTACGCTGGCTCAGGAGATGCTGTACGTCCCAGGTCCCTGTATGTCTGGTGAAGGTGAGCCTGAACTGCCTCACGTTTGGAGTGCGGCATGGCAGAAGGCCACTGAGTATAAGCAGAAACTCCCAACCCAGGGACTTGGCTTAACTTGCACAATCTCTTCTCTGAGATTTATTTTCTTTTATATGTAATTGGGCTCAGTGACTGTAATATTTCTTTCCTTCTCAAAAATTCTATTCTTCCCAAAGACTTCTTCTGAGCTAAGTCCTCATCAAAAGAGCACATAGCAAACTTCTAAACCTTGCAGAACAGCCCTACGGAGCATGACTAAAGGTGGTAGTGTAGCATTTAACTTTTTTGGACTCTCTTACCATGTTCTTAGGGTTTGAGTTCCACTTCCTCACTCACCAGAGTGTGACATGGGGTGGGTCTTGTTGAGTCCAGTGTTTTCATTTCAAATGGGGGTAATAATTATACACTCTTCCTAGTTGTCATGAGTATTAAATGAGAGAATCTTAGAACACCCTTAGCACTATGCATTTTTTCATAGACAATATGTACCATGTTTGTAACAATCAGGATTAATCAAAGAAATACAGTTTAATCAGAATATGGGATTTATCAAAGAGGACCAACTTAATACAATTCTGAATGGCTACCGCTTATGTATCTGATGTTGGTCTTGAAGTCACCAGGAAAAAAATATCAGGGAGGAAAGATGGATACAAAGTGGGGGAGATCAAGGACAAAGGAGAACACTCAAGGATGAGCTGGGACCATTCTCCTTACCTCAGACCTCCCACTGTAAAGATGTGAGTGTCCTGTGGGAGCTAAAGGAGCAGCATGCTGGATTACTGCCCCACGCCAGCAGAGTGAGGCAGCCGATAAGCAACCTGTGTGAGCTACCACTGTGCTTGGTGTCCTGCACTGCCCTTCTGAGCACAGAGACCATACGGCTGCTTCACTTCTGCCTTCCAGATCTGTGTACCATGCCCCTGGTGTCCCATGTGAACCCACACCATGTAAGGAAGGAAATTCTGGGAAATCTAGGCTCCAGCTCAGCTAAGTTGACCAGTATTAGTCCACTGCTCTGTTACCATTGTTTTTTATCTTCAAAAAAACTATTCTAAAATGCCTACCTAAAATTGCTTCCCCCCAGCCCTGGCCAGTGTGGCTCAGTTGGTTGGGCATCGTGTCATGGATTGAAAGGCTGCTGGTTTGATTCCTGGTCAGGGCACATTCTAGGATTTTGGGCTCAGTCTCTGGTAGGGAGCATGCAGAAGGCAGCTGATCAATGTTACATCTATGTTTCTTTCTCATTCCCTCTTCCTTTCTCTCTCTCAAAAAATCAATAAAAAATCTTAACAGAAAAAAAAAATTGCCTCCCCTGCCCCAAGCCATTCTTATCACAATCTATCTGAAGCTATCTTATTTGTTTACTTATTTAGTATTAACATCCTTATAGTGTCTTGTCAGACTAGAATAAAAGCTCCATAAAGGTAGGAGTGTGGCTGTCCTTGTCATTGCTATATATGCAGCACCTAGAACTGTGCCTAGAATATTGTAGGTACTCAAGAAATTTTTTTAAAATATATTTTTATTGATTTTAGAGAGGAAGGGAGAGAGAGAAACATCAATGATGAGAGAATCATTGATTGGCTGCCTCCTGCCCACCCCCTACTGGGGATTGAGCCCGCAACCTGGGCATGTGCCCTTGACTGGAATCGAACCGGGGCCCTTCAGTTCACAGGCCAATGCTCTATCCACTGAGCCAAACCAACTAGGGCTACTCAAGAAATGTTTAATGAAGGCGGTCGAACCATCATGTGAATCAAAGTTGGAGTCTTTTTGGAAATTTTACATTCTGTATCTGATCCCAATGTTTAGATTGTTGTAAAAGGTATGCAAAAATTCTGGACCATATTATGTGCTCTGCTAAGCTTTCTGTATGTTGAATGAGTTAGGACAACATTGACTGCTATAACAAATAAAGTCCCACGTTTCAGTGGTTTCTCATAATACACATTTTTCTGAGCTCATGAGTGCTTCTGTTTGATGGGTGCCTTTCCTTCTCAGAGTGACTCTGAGCTAAGCTCTTTCACATGCCCACCCTCCCCCAGAGGACACTGTTATTCTTTGCTTCCAGCAAATAGAAGCTGGGGATGAGGCACACTGGTTCTTAAGAGATGCGTGCTGTTTATGTACACATCTCACTGGTGAGAAGCGGTCACATGTGCCCTGGGATGCTAAAGGGACGAGGAAATGTAATTTCTGCCCGGTTAGCTGCTTCCCATGGACAGCACCATGTGGAGAGGGCGACACAGTTTTATTGGATAGTAGATGTCTCTGCCACCATTATATTGTTTACTTAATTTTCACAGTAATCCTATGAGTTTGGTGGTATTAATGTTCCCGTTTTGCATTATGAAGAAATTTATATGAAATGATTTTATGTAACTTGTGCAAGGTCATACAATTAAGAATAACAATTTTGAACCAAAGAGATTAAAAAACAAACAAACCCTGCATTCTTAACCCCATCATATACTTCCTCTTGGCTCACAGGAAAGTTTTAACAAAAGCAGTTGATGGACTAGATTCTTTGAAAATTTCCAATCAGTTTCCCATAGATAGAGTCAATTAGAGAGTTTCTACAATCTTTAATTACTTACAGGTCAAATTCTCAAAAAAAACAACAACAAAAAACAGCAGGTTTAAAATTTTTATCGATAGTCTCATATCATCATATCATTATCTTTTAGTAGGTTGATCAATTAATGTTGCCTCAAACCTAGAAAAGACATTTAATGAGTTTGAATCTAATTTCTTAAAATGGATACTTGAATGGAGACATTTGAACCACCAAAGAATTTGGGTTGTTTGTTATTAAAAAAATCAATAAAGTTACATTTGCACTGGACATTTTGGTGAGTTGAGAGGAGGAATGAAAACCTGGGGGCCTCTGGTTCTGTTGGGCCAGATCAATGGTGCACAGTATGTGAGCATTTCTTGAGGAATTGCCAGTGTGTCTGTGTTGAAGGAAATCAGAGCTGAACAATGCAGGTGGGTCTTTAAAACTGGTTTAAAATCAACCCAAAGTTGGTTTTTACTAAAGAATTTTAGCTCATTGATTATTTATTTATTTATATATTTATGTTAGTCCTCACTAGAAGATAATTTTTTTCCATTGCTTTTCAGAGATAATGGAAGGGCAGGAGAGGGATGGGGAGGGGAGAGAGAGAGAGAGAGAGAGAGAGAGAGAGAGAGAGAGAGAGAGAGAGAGAAAGAGAAAGAGAGAGAGATATTGATGTGAGAGAGACACATGTACTGGTTGCCTCCTGCTTGAACCTCCAGATTGGGGTGGGAAGTGAACCTGAAACCCAGGTATGTGCCCTTGATTGGGAATCAAACCTGAGACCCTGCGGTGTGGGGGCTGGTGCTCTAACCACTGAGCCATCGGCCAGGGCTGATTATCCTCTTAGATAAGAGGTTGAATATGGAATGGATGCCAAAGGGATGTATCAAAATCTATATGTAATATATAGCTTCCTAAACTTAACAGATGCTTTAGAAATTGCAATCAGGACCTTTGGTTCAGTACCATGTGGATTTCTAGAAATTCTTCTATGCTTCCTACTTTAGAAACCAAAAGGAAAAGAACATATGTGAAATCTAAGGGAACATCAGAATAAATATTTATAGTCTCTATATATGCACATTTATTTGTCACTCAAATAACATGAATTCAAACTGCCATAAATAGGAAATACCCAAGACCTTCGTGTTGCTTAGTATTGGCTGCATGGGCTTGGCTTGACAGGTGCAGCTTTTGTGACCTTAGAAACAAGCAAGTTCCAGATGGAAAGAAAGTGAAATCCAGACTAAAAATATTTTCATTTTGTGATGAAAAAAATATGACAGTTTGTCTAGCAAATGACAGCGAAATGGAAAAGGAAAAACGAGTTAGAAGAAGAAAAGTCTATGCTAATGATTCATAAAAACCATCCAGGAGAAGCCAAATGTGTGATACTTGTTAAAATTATGCAGGGATCTTTTATCCTGTGGAGTTTATTGTTGGGCTAATAATAATGTTAATTTAGCAGAGGAGTTGACTTTTACAAAGCAGCTAGCTGTGTGGCATAGCTGAGAGCTACGGAGAGCTGCCAATAATAGTGAGACTAGATCTGGGTTCAGATTGAGCTCTGCTTTGTCTGCCTTCTGTCCTTGAGGAAGTAGTTGAGCCTCTCTAAGCATTAGGCTTCTCACCTGTAAATGGAGGGTCTGTATTGATCAAATCAACTAATTGTTTAAATCTCTCAGTATGGTGTTTGGCACATATTAAATGCTCAATAAATGACTATTAATTATTTTCAGTAAAGTTTTACATATAAAAATATATATTAAATAATGTAAAACACAACTCCATAAAAGTCTTTGCTTTCTAGAATATTTGCAATTTTCTGGGTACTAAGTCCTTGACATAGCTTGTATGCCATGATGTTTACTTGGGACCCAGGATTCTGGGTCTCCTTAGCCAGGCAGACTCCTCTATTTGTTTTGAATGACACTAGAAACCTCCTTAATGGAGGTACCTTGTAGGAGGGTGTGTGTGTGTGGGCGGGGGGGGGGGGGCACTCGTTCTTAAAGACTTGCCTTGTCTATAGGAACAACTAAGCATCCTTTGCAGCTGTCTTGGGTTAGAACATTGAGGATGTTGGCGGTTAGCAGGTTGTGAGATCCAGGAGGTTATGAGAAATTAAATTCCATTGGTTTTATTTCAGCTTCATTGTCCATATGAGCCAAGAGGTTTCTTACTACAAAGCTTCACCTCTCATAGACTTACTCACAGGAACAGTTTGCAAAAGCAGAGCCAAGGTTGTGATCAACAAGGATCATACTAATTATCGAAATTGTTTGCCTTTCTGAAGCTCTCTCGTTTTTGCGTGTCTAACCATCAGGCGTCTATTTCTTTCCTTTAAAGTGAATACATCACCCCTGAATTAAAATGCAGCAATTATTTATGACCTTGCAGTGCGTTTCTTTTTTCTTGTCTATGTCTGATATTACAACTTTTGATGGCTAGGCAGTTAAATGAGAAAGACAATCTTCTGTATCAAGATTTAGACTGAGGCAACTTACATTCCTAATGGCGTAAGCACTTTTGTCTGGTACTAGTAGAGTGGATACATATGAGGGCTGTTAATTTAGCTCTAATGTGGGCTGCATGGGAAAAGCAATAGGGGTTCTATTTAGTTGGTAGTAAACAACTTTGGAATCAATGTGTTTTCCTTTACTGAAGACTTGCTTAGTGCATTGGAAAAAAATTCTATTAGTTTGCTTCATTTAGTAGTCACCACGCAGCCTGTGCGCGAGCCAGTGGCACCCATTAAGGCCGGCACGACTGTTTGTAGCAAAATGAACCGAGCCATCTGAATTCAGCCCCAGTGTCATCATTTAGCAAGCCAGACAGAGCCATGATTTAAGATTTTCCCGACATTTTATGGCAATTTGTTTCATTTGCCACAGGCCTGTAATGATGCAAATTGCCATAAAGTGGGATAATCAGGCAGTAGAAGTGTCATAAAACTGCAGGAGAAACAAATTTCCATCTTGGAACTTTGCATGCCGATTGAATGTGGGTGAGCATACTTGTGGACCTGGCTTTGCTGGTGTTATCTGGTTGCCAAGCTCTGTGCCAAGCAGAAATGATTCTATTTTGTCAATTTGTACTCATTGTGAAGCCAAAGAATGGGAGTGAAAGAGGGCCTGGAAATATAAGGGAGCACCAGGCCAACATTTTTCCTCAGGTGCCTGGGCTGTGATCCTGGGAGGGACGGTCCAGGGGAGAGGATGCCAAATGTGTGCTATTAGGTAGATGGAGGAGAAATTAAGGGCTGTTAGGGATTGGAGTGCTTTGGCCTTCTGGAATGTCATGGCTCTTCTGATATGTTTTGGGATCCCTGCCCTGCCTTGATCAGCCCTGCCTCTCTTTTGCCATGAACAGCCTGTCCCACAGTGGGAACCAGCAGTCTGGAAATGACATTGTTAGACCAAAGCTCTTCGGGGCCTGCTGAGAACTGGGACATGATGGAGAAGAAAGAGCCTATTCTCACATATTCATTGCTTGCTCTTGGAAGCAAAAATGGATTTTTTTTTCACTGCCCGGGAAATAGACTCCCTTTGTCTTTCGGCTTTATTGTTTGTATTTTTTCTTTTCCTGGCCACATTTCTACCCCATGGATCATTTACATGTTTCAGGTATCATGAATCATCCCTTGAAGAACCAAGCAGCCTAAAATTTCCACGTGTCCCTCTATAAATGATAATGGGGTTGTTTTCATTTCTCCCTTTACTTGTGTGTCATCCCTTTTGTTTCCTCTTTTGTAACATTACATTAATGGCATCAGTTTGAAAGTCCCCTAAGGACACGTTGCATAGCTTCACTCCTGCTAACTGAACTGGTTTTGACAGATATTCTAATAACATTCTAGCTCATTGCCAAGTGGTAAGGGTAACAGCTATAATCTTCGCTTCCTTTTTAAAAAGAAAATATATCCCAGGAAGAGTTTCTCTAGAATTTTTTCTGATTTTATTTAATAAACTGAATTTATCATGGACTTTCTGATGAACAATTTTGTTACCCAGTTTTGATGCTGTTGCATCCTAAAAGGCAATAAGGAAGGTGATGAACTCTCTTTCTGGCTCTCACAATGGCAATATTTTATCTATAGCTTTAACATACTGTATTTTCATGTTCTTATGTTTCCTATCTAATTCAGTGTATGTTCTGTGATGTTCTCTTTAATATACTTAGATGAATTTAATATACTTAGAATATGAAGGGTATTGCCTGGTCTCTGTTAATAATAGCTAATGTTGAGAACAAATATTTATGGAGAGTGCATGATACACCTTACATTGTAGTATTCCTTTAAATGCATCACCTCAATTAAGTTAAAAAATGAGCCTATGAGATGTTTTCCTCTCAAATTATCTTTCCCCCCAATTTTAATCAATCAAAGATGAACAAATGGATTGATTTCCTTTCCAGTAGAGGGCAAGCTCTATTAGGTTCTATTTTCTACAGATGATGATGTCTTGCAGGATACTCAGGAATACAGAAATCAACAATGAGACCTTGCTTTTGTGCCTATCCAAATGTGCCATTTGGGGGGTATAGGAGAGGCTGAGGGTGGGAAATAATTGGATGGGAAATTTAAGAGTTCTGTTTTATCCATGTTAGCTTTGAGATGCATGTCAGGCTTCAAAGTGAAGATGTCAAAGACGTGGTTGTATACATAAATCTAAGCTCAGGGGTGAGGTCAAAGCTGGAGAAAGAAATTCAGAAGTTATTGTTATTAAATTGATGATGGTATAAGTAGCTGCTCACAAGGTGTTCACTTGGTCAAGGGCTGATGGTCTCTGCTAGCTCACTCTATCAGCATGTCTGACACTTGGTAGATCCTTAACAACTGCTCATGGCCCTGAACTATATACTAGAATGCTGCAGAGTACTAAAGATAGGTGCCTAAGTTCCAAGCATTTTGGCTACTTCCTACCAAAAAGTATCTTCGTCTTTAGGGTCAAATTCTGGGAGGTCATACAGGAAAGAGGCAAAAAAGAATTTTCTCCACTTTGTGTTTGGGGAACATGTCCTCTTGGGAACCCTGAGAGAAGTTTCTTTTTTCTTCCTTTCTGTATTTAGAACTTACTGGCTTCTAAAGAGAATTCAAGCATTGGGTCTTTAGTCCTACTAGGTGACTTTAAAAGTATTTCAAACTCTGAAATTTTAAGCCATATAAATAAGTGCTCCTCTTTAAAACAAAATATTCTCAGTCCTCACACCTAAACATCACGATGGGTGTTGGCATCACAGAACTGCAGTGACTTGGACTTGTATCCTGATGTCAGTGTTCTTTTTCTTCTTACTATCTAACCCTAGACATTTTTTAAAATATATTTTATTGATTTTTTTTACAGAGAGGAAGGGAGAGGGATAGAGAGTCAGAAACATTGATGAGAGAGAAACATCGATCAGCTGCCTCCTGCACACCCCCTACTGGGGATGTGCCCGCAACCAAGGTACATGCCCTTGACCGGAATCGAACCCGGGACCTTCCAGTCCGCAGGCCGACGCTCTATCCACTGAGCCAAACCAGTCAGGGCCTAACCCTAGACATTTTAATTTCTGCCTCAATCAAGCAATATCTGTAGTTTAAAATATCACTTAGCATTTGTTCAGTAATCTGTATTTTAGTTTGCGATCTTGGGACATAAAAGCACAAACAATTTAAGTAAGGCATGCGAGCTTAATATTTCTCTTTATCCTTTTGAACACCAATTCAAATCGCGAACTAGTTCCTACTTTTACTGGTTTTTCTTATTGTTGGCACTCTCTGTAAAGACGGACTGATCATATATTCCTTGGTTCTTTTCCTCTTTTATTTTCAAAGTTTTATCTCCTTTCACATATTCTTTTGAAATCCAAGTAACTGAAGAGCTTGACAAGATGTGGAAGGGACAAGCATGTGCTTATGACTGTATGGCTGGTCCCGAGGGAAAGGAAAACACTACTCAGAGTTGCCTTAAATTTATTTCTATTATGAGGCCTTTTCTCATGGCTCCATAGAGAAAATTCCAGCTGAGGTCTGCACTTAAGGAGGTATTATATGGACTCTCATTGACTGGGCTGAGAAACATTTAAAAAATACATTCACTCCATTACCCAGGAAAGATATTAAGACATCTTTCAAATTATCTAATCATAATCGTTAGGATGAAAATGACTGATTCCTTAACATTTTACAGTAACAATCTAGGTTTCATTTAAAATTAATGTCATAGATACTTAGGCAAAAAATGTTTGCCTATTTGTTTATATGTTAATTACATTACATCTATTTCTTTTTACATAATGCATTTTAATTTATTCAGATTTATTCAGTGTATTACAATTGAGTTATCTCTATGGATTTTATAATTTATGTAATAAAAACTTTATAAGAATAGAAATTCTTCGTTCCTACTGATATTTACAGCAGATTTATGGCTTTCAAATAATAGCCCCAGAAGTTAAAATTTTAGTATCATTTTATTATTATTCTTTAAACACCACTTCAATAATAAATCTTGCTTTAATGCTTGTATTATTCCGTTTTCCATCATACCTTGATAGTGTTCAATAGTGACCAGCATGTGCATCCAATGTTGTCTTACTCTCTCTTTAGAGCAGCCATGGGCAAACTACGGCCCGCGGGCCGGATCCGGCCCGTTTGAAATGAATAAAACTAAAAAAAAAAAAAAAAAAAGACCGTACCCTTTTATGTAATGATGTTTACTTTGAATTTATATTAGTTCACACAAACACTCCATCCATGCTTTTGTTCCGGCCCTCGGGTCCAGTTTAAGAACCCATTGTGGCCCTCGAGTAAAGAAGTTTGCCCACCCCTGCTTTAGAGGAATCTATATTAAAGTTAGAAGAGCTTCAGAGTTCATGTCATGAAAATTGAGGCTGAAGAGAGCTGCTCTTTTACCCAAGTAGTTTTATCCTACTCTTATCATACTGTTAACATGGAAAGTGACATGTTAACATCACCTGCCTCAGAAGTCACAGACAAAATCTAGACAGACCAATTGAGTTTACAAGCATATATATTCAACCCCTATGTGTATGAAGTTACCTAAAAGGATATGACCCAGTGGATGGGAAACTGAGGATGTGTCCTACAGAATTTTGGGATATAAGCAGTGGCCTTCTTGGCATATGCCTCAGTCTTTTCTTGTGTCAACCCAAATTCCTACACATATCCTGTGCTGTGTTTATTTCTAGTAGCATGGCTTTCACAAGGAGGGCATGGCCAGACAGCTTGTTTAAATACAGAACACAGGCAAGGCAATGGAAAGAAAAAGTGGTTTCAATAATGTAACTCAGAAAGGATGATAGATTTTTATGACTTCTGAGCATTGGGGGAGATTTTCTCATTGTTCTCAGTCTTCACTACTCTCCTCAAATTAAAAAGTCAAGAACAGCTTGAAAAAGGGACTCCCAATAGTGTAACTCGGAGCGTGAGCAGCAGATACGCTCCCTGGATCAGGAGAGGCACCTTGGTTGCTGGGTTTTGCAGGGAGCACATCAGCATTTCTAGCCTGTGCACAGTTCTGTGGAGGGCGCTACAGAGCCATGGGGAGCCACAATGATAGAAATGTCATTGTTGAAGGCTCTGTCTTTAACGTCTTTGAGAAATTGCAGAAAGCCATATTGAGTTTTTTTTGTCACTATTTAAAACTTTGATGTAGGAAGATGACATCGCAGCTGAGATTACTTAGAGGAGGACAGGTGGACAGGTGTATCTCACCTGCCAATTGCAGTTACGATTTTAGTGCTTAGAGGAAGCATATCTTGCAAATAGTCCCTCATTATTATAAGGTCTTGCCAAGACACGTTTGTTTCTGGTGGTGACATGGGTCCCACTGGCTCTAGAGAAAAGTGTGAAGCAGACAATATTTGTTATTAAAGACCCACCCATCTATTAGGTAACTTCTTTTCCTTCTGCCTCAAACTCACTTCCCAAGGCTGTTCTCAACAAAGGGATCATGCCAACTTTAAGTGTAAAAAAACCTCTTAGTTTCCTTAGCATATTTGTACTTTATCAGAAATGGAAATCTTGAACTAAGAGAATGAAATGCTGGTAGGGTAATTTTTGAGCAATTAATGCTCAAATGAGGATTTTTTTTTTTTTTGTGGGGAGAAGAGGACTTTATTCTTCCCTTAAAATTATGCCATGTTAAAAATAAAACAGAAATCAAACAAGTTAAGTAATCTCTGAGTGTTTGATGGGTAAAGTTTATATTCATTTTAATTTTAAACATTTCAACAATATTTTCACTTCCAGAAAAGTCTATGTCTATGTAAGCTTCAGAAGTTTAAAAACATAGTTTCTGTGTAATAAATTTTCATTTTTTTTCCATTTAATTGAAATCTGTTGTATTTCCTCTAGTTCCTGATTCTGGAACTGAATACAAATCTACCTTTACATGTTGTCTTATTTGAGTTATCTTTATAATTCTAGTCTTGGGAATAGAGGATCATTATGTAATGTCCAGTCACGTCTAATGCCATTGCTGACTTGATGCCTATATTCTTAGAAGTCCTTAACCTTGTTGTGCTTCAGTTGCATCCTTTACAAAATGAATAGAGCATGTCTTTTCAGGATCTCCCAAATAGGAGAGAACCCTGAGATGCCAGAAGCAGACTATGGGTACCAGGGCTCATCTGTGAGTCACAGCCAGAGAGAGAAGAAGCATTGGTGGGTGGGAGCAATGATAAAGCAGAGAGAGACTTTGGACTCTGATGGATATAAGTTTAAAGTATGGTTCTCCCACCTATTCACTGTGAGAACTTAGGCAAGAAGTTAGACCCTCTGAAGATGAGTATTTTTGGCATTGTATTACATAAATAGGTGAAATAACATCATTCATAAATTGAGAATCATGATCACCTATAAGCAAAACATCAAATTCAGTATCTAAGATGATACTGAATGATACTAAACCTGTCAGGGTGAGAAATGTAGATTTTGAGTGTTCAACCTCAGACTTCCATCTTGGGAATCAGAGACTTTCAGTTCCAGACCTGGTAGGTGACCAAAGTAGGTTTTCATCTGTTAGACCTGTGAAGACTGGAATAGTTAGCATGGGTTTCATGGGCAAGTTGAAGCTTGAGTTTCACTATAAAAACTGGTAGATTTTATATAAGCCCATGTTTTGGGTTTTGTCAAAATGTGCACATCTTTGTTCCTTCAGGTGAACCAATCAAAATTCTAATAAAGATCCATTTCCCACGAAACCCTTCCTTATCCTCTTGTCTGGAAGTGTTCTCAACCTCATTTGAATTTCCACATGCTTTATTGATGTCTCTCTCCACACAGGCTTGTCATTGGCAACCTTGTTTTTGTGTTTGAACAACTGTGAGCTTTTTGAAGGCAGGCGCTAAATCTCAGGTATCTTTGTATCACTCCTTAGCTGAGTGATTAGCACATGAAATGCTTCAAAATATATATTGTATTCAACTTTCCTGTCTTTCAACTTGCCCATTTTGAATATTTACTGTTTGCTAAGAACTATCCTAAGCAATATTCATTCAAATCAATTCTCCTTCCTTGAACCCAGCAAAAATCAATAAAAGGATATTTTCTAAATGATAGCCACTAGAAGAGAGCAATATTCACAAAGAATGTTTCAGTTATGGATCACTGATTGGTCTGAACATATCTATGTGGTTCTTTTAACCTCTGTGCCAGAAACACTTTTCTCCCAAGTTAACTTTCCCCTCTTCTCACCTTTGAAGCCATTAGCTACTGCTGTCCTTGGAGGTTTCTCTGATTTCAAAACCTCCCAACTTGCTTCAATTTTCCAAGTTCCTTAGATTTTATCTCCATAAGTGTTATAATTGTGTGAATTTAGGATGAGTACAGATATCAGATGTTCTGCTATATTTCTCATTAATTTTCTGTGGAGGGAAAAATTCATTTTGAGAATGAGTATATGCTTTTTAACAATTATTACTTGATAGATAAAAAAGCTACATTTCCAAGTCTATACAGAATGTTATCTATTATTCAGAGCAGGGCTGTCCAATAAAAATTTCTGCAATGATGAAAGCGTTCTATATCTGCACTATCTGATATAGCTGCCACTAGCCACTTGTGGCTAATTAGGCATTTGTAATATAGCTTATGTAACTGAGGAACTGAGTTTTAAATTGTATTGAATTTTAATGAATTTAAGTGTAAATAGCCATAGGTGATTAGTGGCTGCTATACTGCACATTGAAGATCTAGACCAATGACAGAATACTTCTTACATATTTCTATAAATAAATAAGTGCCCTTGGTAACTGGTTTTGGGAAACACTACCTATATTATATTATCCCCATGATGTCTTCCCGTTATTGAAGATTCACAATGCACATGAACATGATAAAGGCTCTACAAAGTCTTACTATGAAAGTAAACAATCTGTTTATATTAGTTTAACCTGGAATTTTCTGATCGCATTTGACCACTGCACGCCCCTTCCCCACCAACAATGCCTGTGAACAACTTGTGACCTCATTCTGTAGAACCCTTTGGGGAAAAGTCTCCTTCAGACCAAATGCCTGTGTGATACCTTTAGCTAGACCTATTCTTCCCTCTATTTCAGTGAAAGCACAAGGATGATTTCAGAGCTAAAGGGGAACCTTCTCTCAGCTTTGTAAGATCTCCCAGGAGGTGGGGCATGATGTTTGTCCCCTAGACATGAAAGTAAGGAGACGGAAACTACCCTTTGCAGAGGGATGGTGGGTTTTCTAGCTAAAGCTGTGCCTGAGCCTGGATCACATTTGGTCCTGGGAACCATGACTTGTCCTCACTTTGTCCTAAGCAACAGGTCGGCCTCCCTTTTTTGTACCCGTTGGAAACAATCCCCGCGCCCCACTGGAGTTTCTGTTGTCATGGGCTTACTCCACTGGCAGTAACACGGGAAGGAACCTGGTGGTGACGTTGAGTTGTCCTCCCCCCTTCCTCTTAATAGACCAGCTAGTGATGCTTCAGATGAAATTGGTCTGAAGGCTGAGAGCAGGTCCATTATTGGGAGCATTTGCTTTAAATAATGAAATCCAGGAATGCGTGTGGCAGAGAGGCGGCCAGTTCTGCCGCAAAAGGCGCTCGCTTGTCTGTTTCTTGCATTCTGTTAAATATTTCTTATTTCCTCAGAATGCACCACAAGGACCATTTGACTGTCCCCTCTGGCTTCTGCATCTTGCTTCCAGCATGAACAGACAGGTAATAACCGTTCAGCAGGGCCATTACCTCTTCTAAAGACTATTATCAAAATGGTCATTATACATAATGGAGATTATTACAGGCAGCCTGAGAGGTCTTTTAGATACATCTCTCCAGTAATAGGTGGCCCTTTTAGCCCTATGTATCTGTGGGGATAATACCGGGGCACAGAATCCATGACAGATGGTGATTTTTAGCAAAACCCTGTCAGCTTTTAATGTATTAATTGGATTGTGGATTTAAATTGTATTTATGCAGAAACTCCCAAATTTTAACTCTTGACAAATACACAGCATGCCAGGAACATTCTGAGAACAGGAGTTAAATATATATATATATATATATGTATATATATATATATATATATATATATATATATATATATATATATAGAATGCATTGTGCATGTTTTATACTATGCAATCAAATATGCAAGGATACTGGCATTAATGAATCTGTTGAGAACAAACACTTTTATAATGAAGTAACTGGTCTGTAGTCAGCCAATCAATACGTATTTATAGACCTTGGGCTTCATGCCAGGAACTGGAAATATGGTGGTTAGAATACACAGAGGGAAGCTTAGACACTTAGAGTCTAGCAGCCTGTTTAAAAAAAAAGTCAAATTTTAACCTTTTCCAGCCCCAAGACAATAAACCTCCTTGTATAGCTTCCCTTTATCCTCATCGGTTTGATGTAAATAGGTCCTGTGCTAGCTAAAAGTGTGAATTCTGCTCTGTGATACAGTTGGTTGCCTTTGTGCCTTAAAGCCATAACCCCATTACTGTTTGGTTGGTAAGGTATCGTTCCCAGGGATAAATCATTACTGGCCTAAGTCAAATGTAATGGGGATGTTAATATGGGAATCTTGGCATCTCAGTACTAACTGAAGGCCCCAAAACAAAAGCAATAGGTGGCTAATAATCTGTCACTCCAAAGTGGGGGTGGGTGGGGGTGCTAGGTCATGGCTGTGCATTTGCAAAGGAAGTATAAAAAAACTGAGTACACTCTCTTCCAACATCCCCTTTTGAATGTTACAGGGTTGAGGTTAAAGTGATAAGGAACACTATTTTTTTGAAAAGTATTTAGGGAGCTACGCTGTTTTGCTTTCTTATGGTGGTAGAACTTGCCCCTTGCTTTACACCAAGTGAGAGCATTTTGAAAGGATCACAGAGATCTTGTTATTGGCAACCGTGATGTTGAAAGAGCGGAAGGCACTAGTACTTGGCCCTGGCCTAAGAAATTTAAAGGCTGAGGACTTTGGCTAGCAAGCTACTCTGATAGCCTAACAAGGAGAGATGGCTTCATCATAATGTGCAGCCTTAACAGGCTGTGGTGCCAGTGATTCATGAGTGCTTCATCTGGGCCAATGGAGTCATTCAAGAGAAAGAGTGGTACTGTTCTGGAATGAACATACAGGGCCTTGGCCCAAGAGGGCCACCTGCAGGGGTGAAGGAGCCCTAAGAGAACGTCTCTGTGGAGAAAATCTCTGAAAACCAGGTGATGAGGGGCAGTTGTATGACCAGATAGAGGAGACAGTGCAGCCTCAGATGCCTCAAAGATGCCCCAACATTAGGAACTTCCTTTGCAGCACATTTTGCCAGCTCTTTCTTCTGTGTCTTATAGTTGAAAGCTTCCTATTAAGTACATTTGCTAAAATAATTTCCTGTTGATAGTCCCCCTCTCTCAGGCTTTCCTTGCTTGAGATTCAGTCTCATTTTTTAAAAAGTAAACAACAGAATTTTAGTTCTCACAGTTCTAGAGGCTAGAAGGCCATGATCAAGGAGCCTTGTCAGTCCCTGCTTTGGAATTCCTGTACAGTGTAGATTTCTGCATTCCCCAAGCCCCCATTAAAGAGGAAAGAATCTGCAATTGGTCATTATTTTGCCCATATGTTGTTTTTCTTTTTTCACCTACACCCCCTCCCTACTTTCTGACAATGATAGCCAGATTTTCCTTCTGTTAACCTGTGAGGAACACCCCTTGATCACTTTCAGTTACTACAGTTGACTCTACCCATGATTCCAAAGGTAGGCATGTATCTCAAAAGTGGCCTGTTGGTATATTCAACTATGTTTGACACAGTGATTAGTTCAGAGCTGATCTGGGGGACTTGTACTGAGACTATTTATATGAGGAACCTTCTTTTTGCAAGGCTTGCTTTCAGGTAGGAAGTAAAGGAGAGGCACTAGTGGTTTCCATGCTCCTTCTAAATTTACCTCAGAAGAAAGTAGAGTCCAGAGATGGGTCAGAAAGATTTGCCATGACACCATTTGAGCATCTGTATCTAAACGTGGCTGAAATTATATTTACTGTACTTATGAGAAAGAATAAATTGCCTTCCCCCTATTTCTATAAACTATTTTATATAGGATTTTGTTACTTAAACCAGATAAAGACCTACCCAATAGATATTTATATTATGGTTAAGTTGTATTCACTAGGAATTTAAAAAAGTATTCATTATATATTAATTACAAAAAAGATTATTCCCCATTCCCACTTTTGAAGTAGAGAAAATTTCAAGCATACCCAGACTAGAAAGAATACCAAATGAAAGTTTCAAACAAGCATACAGAAAATGGAAAGAATAGCAAAATGAATTTTTTAAAAGACTCCACCCATTTTTCAACAATTAACTCTATCTTTACTGCACCATTTAAGAGTATATTTTAGTTATCATGATGCCTTATCTAAATGTATATATATATATATATATATATATGTGTATATATATATCCTAAAAATATAAACAATTATAAATAAACACACTATCATTACCACACTTAGGAAAATTAACAATAATTCAATATATTCTAATATGTTTCCCTTCCCTCCCCTCTTTCTTCTTTCTTTCTTTCTTTCTTTCTTTCTTTCTTTCTTTCTTTCTTTCTTTCTTCTCTGGTTCATATTTAAACTTCTCTAATTTTTCAAGAATGACTTTTATAGATGATTTTTTTTTTAATAGAATGAAGTTCCAATCAAAGTTCACACTTTGACTTTGATTATTAAATCGCTTTAGTCTAAAACTTTTCCCCATTTTTTAATGACATTGACCTTTTGAAGAATCCAGGCCAGTAGTAGTAAGTAAGGAATGCTCTTTATTTTGAATTTGCCTGATTGTTTCCACATGATCTCTAACTTGTTCCTCTAACTCAGTGGTTCTCAACCTTCTGGCCCTTTAAATACAGTTCCTCATGTTGTGACCCAACCATAAAATTATTTTCGTTGCTACTTCATAACTGTAATGTTGCTACTGTTATGAATCGTAATGTAAATATCTGATATGCAGGGTGGTCTTAGGTGACCCCTGTGAAAGGGTTGTTTGACCGCCGAAGGGGTCACGACCCACAGGTTGAGAACCACTGCTCTAACTCATGAAATGCTGGGTAAATTAGAAATCATGTCTAAACATCTACACTAATAAAAGAGAAACATGGTAATTGGCGTACGACCGCTACCCTTTTCATTGGCTAATCAGTGAGATATGCAAATTAACTGTCAGCCAAGATGGCGACCGGCCGCCAGGCAGCTTGAAACTAACATGAGGCTTGCTTGCCTCAGTGATGGAGGAAACCAACGTTCCCCGCCTGCGGCTGCAGGCCTCTGAGACTGCAGTTTCAAACATTGTAACAAATACCGCCGGACTTCAGCCAGCAGATTCGCAACATTGTATGCAAAGGCCAGAAACCTACTTTCAGGAGTGGAGGCCTAAGAGCTGGATCCAAGCCTCAAGCTAAAGCTGGCCCAGAATAAAAAAAAAGGAAAAACGGAGCGTTTGGGAGTTCAGTCACCCCCAGCCCAAAAACAGCCCTCAACCCCTCACCCAGAATAGCCAGGCACCCCAGTGGGGACCCCCACCCTGAAGGGTGTGTGACCAGCTGCAAACAGCCATCATCCCCTCACCCAGGCTGTCCAGGCACCCCAGTGAGGACCCCCACCCTGATCCAGGACACCCTTCAGGGCAAACGAGCTGGCACCCACCCATGCACCAGGCCTCTACCCTATGTAGTAAAAGGGTAATATGCCTCCCAGCACCAGGATCAGCGGAGCTGAGAGGCCTCCCAGCACCGGGATCAGCATGACAGGGGGCAGCGCCCAAACACCCTGATCGGCCCTGCTCTGTGTGTGACAGGGTGCGGCACCCCAACCCTCCCCCCCCCCCCGCCCACCCCGGGCCCTGCTCTGTGTGTGACGGGGTAGAGCCATAACCTCCCCATCGGCCCTGCCCTGAGTGTGACAGTGGTGGCGCCCCAACCCCTTGATCGGCCCTGCTCTGTAGGTGATCGAGGGCGGTGCCCCAACCCACTGATCCGCCCTACTCTGTGTGTGACAGGGGACGGTGCCCCAACTCCCCTATCGGACTTACTCTGTGAGTGACAGGGGGGAGCTCCTCAACCCCCTGATGGGCCCTGCTCTGTGCGTGACAGGAGGGAGCTCCCCAACCCCCTGATGGGCCCTGCTCTGTGCATGACAGGGTACGGAGCCCCAACCCCCCGATGGTCCCTGCTCTGTGTGTGACAGGGGGCAGTGCCCCAACCCCCGGATTGGCCCTGCTCTGTGCATGACAGGGGGTCGCGCGGCAATCTCCCCATCGACCCTGCCTTGAGTGTGACAGGGGGTGGTGCCCCAACCCCCCCAATCGGCCCTGCTCTGAGCCCGACCAGGGGCTGCACCTAGGGATTGGGCCTGCCAGCAGGTCGTTATCTCCCGAGGGGTCCCAGACTGCTAGAGTGCACAGGCCGGGCTGAGGGACCCCCCCCTACTCCCCGAGTGCACAAATTTTTGTGCACCGGGCCTCTAGTCCTATATAATAAAAGCCTAATATGCTAAGTGTCCGGTCGACTGGTTGTCCATTCAACCAATCAAAGTGCAATATGCTAATGATATGCTAAGACCGCTCAACCACTCGCTATGATGTGCACTGACCACCAGGGGGCAGATAAAGTTAGCTTGCTGCTGGGGTCCGGCTAATCAGGACTGAGCAAGATGGGCCAGACACGCCCTGAAGCCCTCCTGTGGTCCTTCCCCAGCTGGCCAACTTCCTTCATCCCTCCCTGGCCCCGATTGTGTACCAGTGGGGTTCCTCGGCCTGGCCTGTGCCCTCTCTCAATCCAAGACCCCTCAGGGGATGTTGGAGAGCCGGTTTCGGCCTGATCCTGCAGGCCAGGCTGAGGGACCCCACTGGTGCATGAATTTGTGCACTGGGCCTCTAGTTTTATTATAGTCAAAATAGATAGTATTTTTTCCTCAAGAATATTTGATTAGAATGTGATATTATAGGTGATATTAGAATACATTGGGAGGCATAGAAGGTCGGTTGCTTAATATTAATGATGCTAAACTTGACTATTTGCTTGAGGTGGTTGTTGCCAGGTCTCTTATTATTTAAGTACAACTTTCCCTTTATTCTTAGTAAGTAATCTGTGTGGTTGTAAGGTGATAATTCAGCATCATGAAAATCCTAAAATACTTACATTTATTTGTTGACCTTCTTTTGTAAAGAAGTTTTCCTCCCTCCCTTCTTCCCTTCCTTCCTTTTTACCTCCTTTCCTCTCCTTTCTTACTTCCCTCTCTTCCTCCTTTTGTACCTCCCTCCACTTTCTATTAAAATGTTGACAAATTCACTTAGTTTTTGTGTTTCTTAGAATGTCTTGATTTTTGCCCCCCTTTTGAAGGATACTTTAAGTGGGCTTTAAATTCTAGGATGTCATTTTTTTCTTTCAGACTTTAAAGAAATCTTTTCATTATCTTCTGGCTTATGTTGTTTCTGCTGAGAAGTCAGATGTCTGTCTTATTGTTACTTCTTTGAATGTAAAGTGTCTTTTATCTGTGACTGCTTTTAAGATTTTTTTGTTTTTGTTGTTCTTTGTTTTTAAATTGTTTTACTGTGTTGTTCATAGGTCTAGTTTTTCTTGTATTATAAGGCATGGTAAGAATTGTGGATGTTTCAGCCTGGAATTGTTGAGATCCCACTATGTCCCTTTTTGTTTTAACTCACCCAGTTCTATTAGTTAATTCATTTTGCTATTTATTTCTGTATTATTGTTATTCCATAATTGAAAAGAATAAAAGTCCACAAAATATCTTAAATAAAAGTTGGAAACTCTTATAAAGATCATCTTGTTATAGGTTGCAGTTGGTCCTCAGGAAGAAGGATCCATAAATTTAAATGTTAGATATGACTTATTCATTAATAGAATGAAGTTCCATGTATCTAATGCCTTTTCTTCTCATTTTCATACTTCCTTTTTATTCCTTTTACTGCAGACTTGCGACTATGCAATGTACATAGCAGATAATAATTGCTTATGGCTCTTAAGTTTACATGTCCTCCATTGAAGAAACCAGCCAAATGACATATATAATATTATATTTCTAATTTCAATTGCCTTTGTGGGGTGAAGGGCCCATCCCAGATTCAATCAAACTAGCCCATCCAGGCCAGCCAGGCAATGCCACATTGTAAGAACATGGCTTCTGAGCAGCCCATGCTTTAATCATATGTAGTGTGTGTGTGTGTGTGTGGGGGGGGAATTTGGACATGCAAGTCAGTAAGTGTGGGCTACATCTCT
>NC_138087.1:46217615-46230115 GCF_964212035.1 Myotis nattereri
CCTTTCACGCTACATCCCTCTCAGGAGGTGTTTATCACTCTGTTCACCAGCAGCCCTGCTATTACCGAGGGGCCAGAAGAACCCTACACACTCGCTTGAAAGGTAATGGGAAACGTGCTCAGCTTTCTGGGCTCACAAGTGCAGATGAAGGTTATCACCAGGGCAGCTGCGAAGCCCAGGGCAGGAGGAAGGTGGTCACTCTACGTGAACAGCTTAATTTTGGAAATCCATACAAATCATGTCAGAGCCATGATAATCCATCTTCTTTAGCTCGCAGCCTTTCAGCAGTCATTGCACTGTAATAATTCCCCCCAATTCACCTGTGATCTCTATAAATAACCAGTGTGAGGGAGGAAAGAGATGAGTTTGGCGTAGTGTCTGATGAGCATGCCAGCGAGGAATTTATCTCTGTCTAGTAAGCAAGATGCCATTTCTCTGAGGGTGGGCGGGGGTGTGGCCACAAACAAGCTAGCAGGAGGACAGCCCTGCGACCCCAGCTCCGTGCTCTGGTGTCATTTGCAACCAGCTTGACAAGAGAGGTAGTGGTTCTAGTGATTTATCTCAGAGCTTGTGACAAAAAGATTATGGAGCAGTACCATGTCAGCATGTGGGAGGAACAGGAGAAAGGGGACTGTCTTATCTTCAGGTACCTCATTCCTTATGGGAGCGCACATAATTAGAGATTTCTTGGCTGTACCATATTTGCCACAACAACCACCATTTGATTCTAGCTTGTTATTCATTTTTTTTCTGGTTAAGTATTTTTGTTGTTGCTAGTAGTAGTAGGAGGACTTCCAGTGTCCAGTCTAGGATACAGGGATGTTAAGTAAAAGAATCTAGGTCTGGAAGGCTGGTATGTCAGGACAGGGGAGGCGGTCGAGCTTTTGTGTCCCCAGCTCACTTGTGGCTGATTTCGCTTTTTTCAGGATGGTGCTGCTTCAGGGTGTCCCGCTAGTTTCTCTCCTCATCATAGCAGTGTGGTACAGTGGAGGTCAGAGGGCACGGATTTAGGGTAGGAAAGACTTGTGTTTAAGTCATAGATCAACCATTTTGTTGTGGTGGGAGTTTATTTAAACGTTTTGAGCCTTGTTTTTATTACTTGTATAATGGGTATATTATCAAGTCCAGGGTTACTTTGAAAATGAAAGAACAACTTGTTTAATTAAACTTCTTAGTAATTGCTAACTCTTTCCATTCTCTCCAACTTAAGGTGACTTTATCTTTCCCTTTACATGGCTAACGTAAATTTTAGGTAAGTAGACAAATCTTTTCCCATGAGATGGGCAAGTACAAACACTCTAATAGCTGTCCCCTAAGGAAATAATGAGAGATAATACACATACCTGAGGCCAGGGATTTCTATTGCAGCATTTCTTAGAGTAGTGACATGCTAAAAGCAACTTACATTTCTAATTTAGGAATGCTTATTGCATATTAATAAGATGAGATTATAAAAAAAACAGACATTAAAATAATGTTTTAATGCACTAACCATTATCTGTCTGTCATAGATGAGGGACTTTTCTTACTTATACCATCTCCCCTTATATTCTCCCTCTTTTAATTTTTGATGCTTATATTTTGTTATATTTTCCAATTTGCATTTTGTTCTAATTATATTTTATATTCTTTTATTGAGTCTTTATTGTAACTTTAATTTATTTATTACTTAAGCCACCAGATTTCGGTAATAAATAACTCTTGAATCCCCCACTTTTTAAGATCAAAATATTTCAGCCCTGCTATTCTCCTCCCCATATCTCTAATTCTGTCAGCTAAGCCACTACTTCTCCATTGTCAAGGCTTATAGTGTGTATCTATAATTAAGTCTTCTATTCTTTGTCTCTAGGTTAATTCTGAACATTGAAAACCACTAAATGGGATTTCCAATATTATGATTATGTGAATATTTTACACTTCAGTACCAGTTAGCATAATTCGATTCACAGAGAATGAGATGATGCCCTATGTTACTAAAACAGTGTTGCTTGAAGGAGAAAATTCCTCACAAGGTCAAATAAATTCTTATCTTGTCCTACTTCAATTGTTCAAAGTCTTGCCATGAATTTTCGATGGCAGCATATGTAGATCATAACTTCTTGAGAATATTCTGTTTTGTCTATCGTTTCTAATTACCTTTATATTCTCAAGCTTTTTTCCCATATTACCAAGCCTATCCAATTTCTTAATCACATTATTGATTGAATGCTGAGTTTTAAACAGACTGCTTTCTAGGCCTGCTTCATAGCAGTATCATGAGCTTTGCTTTGATGGCTATCCCGGGTTAGCTTTTTTCTCTTGTATTCCTTTTTCATTAGGCCACAACTTCATTCCACCATATCTCCCCCTCCTCCAAAACGATGAATGGGAGGTTAGCTTTTTAAGTTCTTGCAGGAATAACCAATTAATTGAAAATCTCAGTTTAGTGGGTCAATATATACAAGGCAATTATGTTTTGCTCATTAATGGTTTGTCAGTGTTCCTTTGCCATCCCTGGATTTAAATCCTGGCTCTTCTGCTTAACTACCATATTTTTCCGTGTATAAGATGCTATTTTTTTCTAAAATTGTTAGATTGAAAATCGAGGAGCATCTTATACACAGAAATCAGCCGATGGAACCTTGCGGGTGCGTAGCTGCCCATACTTTGTCATACTTTCTTCCAATCATGAGCCTTATTGTTACTGATGTCATCTGATGCTGTAATTAGAGGTGGAAGTGGAGAGTGCGCAGATACAACAGGGACTGGAGCATTCTGAGCCCATAAAGATGTCAAAAAGTAAAAAGATAAGTACCAGTAAGTGATTGTCTTTACTCTGCAAAATTCAAACTGAATGTAATAAACTATGCAAAAGAGCATGGAAATAGAACTGCAGAAAGACAATTTGCACCTCCTCCCATTGAGTGTATGATCAGACAGTGGAGAAAACAGGAAGAACAACTCCTTCAGATATCAAAAAAAGAAGGCCTTAAAAGGAAAACCAGCAAAATGGGCAAACTTGGAGCAGAGATTTAAGACTTGGATTATGGAGCAGCACCAGAGTGGCTTATGTGTGTCAACCAAGCTTATTCAGTGTCAGGCAAGAATGTTTGCAAGTGAAATGAACATTGTTGATTTTACAGGAAAGGCAAAATGGTGCTTCAATTTCATGAGGAGATAAGGGTTGGCCATGAGAACATGAACAAATATAGCTCAGAAAATGCCACCAGTTTATGAGGATGATCTCACATATATAGACAGTGTCTCAGAAGACAGAAGTGATACAATAGAAATTGAAGAAATTGATGCCTGGAACTAATAGTGATGAAGAAGAGAGCAGTGATGCAACAGAGGCTGAATAACGTGATATGCTGCATAATATCATAGTGCATGTATATAAACATTACCTGCGGCAATTACTAAATAAAAATGTGTTCTGTTTTATGTTTAAAATGTTGATTTCTTAATTTGGGGTTGGAAAAGTAGGGGGCATCTTATACATGGAGGCATCCTATGCACAAAAAATACGGTAATTGTGTGGACAGCGTATTTAAGATTTGAGCCTTAGTTATCTCAAATGGAAAATGGGGATGATTGTAGGATTGACTGCATAAGATTTTATGAGGATTAAACGAGATAATGCATTTTAACATAAGTAAAGTGCTACACATGTAATAATACACATTAAATGTGAGCTACTATTTTAAGTGTCTACTTGAATCACAAAAATGTAAAACCCTAGGGTAGAACAACACTACAGAGAAAGTTGTTTCCTCTCATTCTGTAGACTGAAAAATGGCTCCCCCCAAATATCCGTGCCTTAATTCCCAGAACCTGTCAATATATTATGTTACAAGAAAAAGGGACTTTGCAGCTGTAATTAAGAATACAGACTTTGAGAGAAGGGGTTATTCCTGGATTATCCCCATGGGCACAATCCTAATTACATGAGTCTTTAAAAGCAGAGAACTTTCTTTGGCTAGAAGTTGGAAATTCAGCAGAAGAGGAAGTCAGAGAGTTTTAAAGCTTGAGGATTGGACATGGCATTGATGGCTTGAGTTTCAGGGCTCATGTGCAGAGAATGTAGAGAGATCCCTAGGAGATACAGGCCACCCCAGAGGATAGAACCTTAGTTTTACAACCACAAGAAGCAGAAATCTGCCAACAACTTGAATGAATTGGGAAGTGTATTTTTCCCAGAGCCTCCTGATAAGAACCTAGACAGCTAACACCTTGATTTCAGCCTTGTGAAACCTGGATCAGAGCAACTAGTTGAGCCAGCTCAAACTTCTGACCTCCAGAACTGTGAGATAATAAATTTGTGTTGTCTTTCGTCACTGTGTTTGTGGTAATTTGTTAAGGCAGTGATAAAAAACTAACACAATACCCAAACCTCTTAGCATCTCCTTCCAGACTCTGTGAAAATTAGCTGCAATTTCAAGGATGTTTTCACATAGATTACATTACTCATCTTAGGAAGGTCTATGAAGAGATTTAAAAATATAGCTAGAAGTTTATCAAAAGGATGTAGACAAAATTAGATGAGCTGAATAGAATAGGATAAAGAGTTTTGGATAATGCATATTATCCAAAAGGTAAGATTTGGGGAATTTAAGCACTGAAAGCAACATTTATGACTATCCTCTTTTATCTCTGTTTTAAGATGAAGAAACTTAAAATGTCTAATAGACATGCTCAAGGTCAAATATCTCATTATCTGTCCTAGGCTAAGACTGGCTTATGAATTCTGGTGATGTCCTCTTCCCACTCCTCACGCTCGTCACACCTAATAGATCCTAGTCACATGCTGTGCCATAGAATAGCAAAGTGCTGAGGGAGGTGACCAAGAATGTAGACAGTGTTTTTTATTCAACCAGGAATCTTGAAGATAGGCTTCTTTAAAAAAGAAGGCTGGTGTATATTGTGGTTAGAGCATCAGCCCATGCACAGAAGGGTCTTGGGTTCTATTTCTCATCAAGGGCTTACTAGTTTACCTGGGTTGCAGGTTCAATTTCCAGCTCTGGTCAGGGCAGGTGCACGAGGCAACCAAGTGATATATCTCTTATATCAGTGTTTTCTCTCTCTCTCTCTCTCTCTCTCTCTCTCTCTCTCTCTCTCTCTCCCCCCCACCTTCTCTTTCTCCCCTCCCTCCCTCCCTTCCACTCTCTCTAAAAATAAATAGAAAAATATCCTTGGGTGAGTATTAATAAAAACACAAACAAACACACAAACCCAATGTTTTAGATATGAATATTCATAAGGCTTCATTCACCCTCCAGATAGGGCTTAAATATATGGAACCCTAGCATGGTTATATTTTTCAAGCATTCTTCAGTACATGTAAACTACCATGACTAGAGGTAGACAAAAGTCATTGAAATGTCAGATGAGGGATTAGGTTAGGTGACTGCCAAGATCATTTCCTGTCCTAGAATTGTTCAGAGCACTCAAGGTAGTGATTTATGTACGTTCACTTAGAAGGAAGCCATGCAGACCTTGACCAGTGTCTGAAAACAATTTCCCAGCCAGCAACGCAAAGAGATAATTCCATAGTCAGCCATGTTTATGGTATATTGTCCCTTAAATCACCAGCAGATATGTCACTACATTATAGAACCTTCACCCAGGTTCATATAGGAAAGGTGCTATTGCCTTAAGAGGCATTTATGAGATGTATGACAGCAATGGACAACAGAGGACCTATTTTTCTCTTTGCAGTGCTGAAATCTGGCTTTCTTTTTGGATGCTATTAAAATCCTAATAGATGAACATAACATGATGGTGAGTAGGTTTTTTCTATTGCTTCAGAATTGGTGATAAGGGCTCAAGTTGAGGAGGGTTTTAGTACCCCTTATTTAAACGGGGACACCAAAAACTGGGACTAGATTCCTCTCCAGGGCTTAATGGAAGAGGCACCATCTTCCCATCTCATTCAACCATCTCTCAACCCCAAGTCAATAAGACTGGGCCTTATAACAAAGTACCACAGACTGGGAAGCTTACACACAGAGATTTATTTCCACTTGGTTCTGGAGGCTAGAAGTCTGAGATCAAGGTGTTGGAAGGGTTGCTTTCCAGATGGATGTCTTTTTCCTGTGTCTTCACATTGCCTTTTCCATGTACTGACCCTGTGTCCAAATTTTTTCTTCTAATAAGGGCACCAGTCATATTGGATTAGGGCCTCCCTTAATGACCTCATTTAAATTCATTACCTCTTTAAAGACCCTATGTCCAAATACAGTCACTATTCTGAGGTACTTGGGGTTAGAACTTCAACATATGAATTTTGGGGAAATGTAATTCAAACCATAACAACTAGGAAAGAGAAGGAATCATTTGAGGTTTGCAGTCTTGGAAGAAGTGTTGTATTCAAGGTGAAAAGTGTTTGTTTTATTGCCTTATCATGGAGAGCAAAGGAGTAAATTTTCCTCATAAAGCCAAGGGAGGGATCACTCATAAAAATAAGGGAATATTTTAAAAAGTATATGTCATCTCATTCCCTCCCTGAACTCTTGAACAGTTGCATAATGCATGGAGCAGTGCGTGGAAGGGCGTTCATGGGAGAGCTTGACATGCATATTCATGTTTTGGGGGTGATTATGAATGTGGGGAATGGTGCCTCCTTGTCTCGGCTTTTTGTATGGAATTTATTAAGGCTTAATTTTGACTGAAATATGTCACAGCAGCAGTACAGAAGGGATACTGATATAATGTCTTTAATGAAAAAGATGGGTATCACTCCCATTCCAACTTTTTGCTGTTCTTGGAGAGCTCAATAGAGAACCACAGTTGTTAGCATGGCAACACATGAAGGTCTAAAGAGGTTAGATATCCTTGTCCTGCCCAGGTGACATCTAGGCTAAGCACGTGGAACCCTACTCAGGGAAGGATTTCAAGGTAAACATCACTGATGAGGCTGCTGGAGAATTAAATACACACTATCTTTGTTAGTGGTTCTCAGCCAGGTGAGTTAGCCCTCCAGGGGACAACTAGCAGTTTTGGTTGTAACTACTGGAAGGAGGCTGCTACTATATCTAGTGAGTAGAGACCAAGGATGCTGCTAAGCATTCTACTAGGCACAGAGCAGCCCACACAACAAAGAATTATCCAGGTCAAAATGTCACTAGTGCTGCTGTGGAGAACCCTGATCTACATGGAGTTTGGTCCATTGGCATGGGTCCCACATTGCACATGCTGCCATACTGTGGGCCATCACCATTGCATGGAACCAACTGCGTCAGAGGGAGACCAGTGGTGCCCCCTCAGTGCTGACAGGTGGCCAGTTACCTAAGAATTTCATTGCATCTCTTATTTCTCCTTCTCTGACTCAACCATATGGGTTAAGATCAGGGAAGGGAAGAGAAAGAAGTGATTGGAGGTACACCATATTCTCTCACTGACATGGTGGAGAAGGAAGAGTATAAAAGCAGAGTATGCCCTCCTCTCAACATTTGGCTCCTCGATCCACTGATCCAGTACGTGATGCAAGGAGTTGTTAGCTTTCAGTTGGATGTGAGATTGAGATATTAATGGGGCTGGATCTTTCGGAAGTGCCTAAAAAGCCATTGGATCTGCCTAAAAGTTCCTTAAATACCAAAGAGGGGAAACAATGTTAAATCTTGGAAATAGTGATGAAAAGAAATAAAACCGTTCCTTGATTGTATCCCAATGACTCAAAACTCCCTTCAAAGGAGCAAATATCTCAAGTAAATAGGCTTTACCTGTGCCAGAAAAGAGCTTTCCTCATGATGTCACCAGAAGATGACGTATTCCAAGTGTTTGCTAAGTTGGACCCCAACTGAGATGATGATTTATACACGTATAATATCTTATTCATCTGGCCACGTGGAATAAAGGGAAGGGGATTTATTTTGGAGTAAGAACATCTAGGTTCAAACCAAATTTGGCTACTAACAGAACTGAAGTGTGCTCTTTACTTAGTTATACCATATAACTTCCTTTTGAGTCCAGTTTCTCCTTCTGCAAGGTGAATGAATAAATCTGAATTAGATTATTATTCATAAAATTTGTTTAGGATTTATTTGGGGGAGGGGATTACTGCTTATTTCTTCCTGATTTAGCAGAGTTTTCATAATTGTAATGTAATGGTAGCTACTTTTCCATATGTTTTTATTCATATACATTTCAAAACTGAGCAAAACTAGTGTATGATGATGAAATTTCAGCATGGTGTCATGAAGAGATGGCTTCTAGAAAGCTGGTTGTGTTTTTCCCTTTTCTGGGTGGTGGTCCAAATGGTTTTCAGTTTAAAAATTCATTGAGCTGCAGAATGATAATTTGTGATTTTTCTCCAAGTTTAACTACTTTCAAAATGATCGTTGCCTCAGTGCAGATCTTGAGCTATGGTAAAAATAAGCTACTTTTTATGTTTTTAAAAGATGACATATTCTTTTCTGAGTACTATTGAGTATAAGAAACTATAGTCCTAGTTTAACTTATGGCAAGAGACCCATAAAATGTTTTTTGAGAAATATATAAGTTTAAGTGATTAAAATAGGAAAGATAGTGATTGTCATTGTGTTGGGGTCATTTGAGAGATAACATTAGAAGAAACTATAAAGTCTGATATTATTTCCCCCCCACCCCCCATTTCCTATCCCTTTTTGCCTCTTTTGGGCTCATTAATTCTCCTGTGTGGTGAAATGTCATTCATGGGAGCCTAGTACTTGGCCTGTCCACCCAGGTGCTGTCAGCAGGGCAGCCATTTGAGGAATGATGGCTCACTAAAGTTGGACACTTAATCTGTTACCTGATTGTGGGAATAAGGAACATTACAGAATGAACCTCAAATGGTGGAGATCTGATGTGGAATGGAAGGGGATGTCTTTGTGGAAAGAAGTTCCCCTTCAATCTCAGATCAGGTCTCTTTTGGGAACCACTGCACCCTCTGCTGGAGGCTGGTCAGAATTCCCACAAAAGCTCTTATGCTGGAAAGAACCTTGTAGGGAAGTTTATTTTTGCTTGGATTGAATGATCAAGCAGGGAAGAAAATCCCTCCTGGTTGTCCAGAGGATCAGGAAGGGAAGAGGAACAACATGAGGGCTGGCCATTCTTTTGTTGTGCCCATGGGCACAATAATTATGAAAAGGAATGTTGGTAACTGCACAGGAGGGAAGTGCACCCAACTTTCTCATTGATCAAGATTTACCTTGCATGCTTTTCATGTGCAAGGGATTGGGGATATAGAATTGTTAAAACATAGTTTTTAGCTTTAGGATTTTCTCCTCTGGGGAAGCAGACATGTGGACAAATGGACATGCTGGCTAGTTTATGTAATAGTTGATATAGTGGAGTTATAAACATGCTGTAAATAAGTGGATAGTGAATAGCTTGAAAAACTTATAGTATGTTCTGTATAACCCCATTTATGTAATATATATATATATGATTCCATTTAAATAAATACAGTAGGGCCTTGACTTACGAGTGTCCTGACTAACGAGTTTTTTGAAATACCAGCTGTCTCTCGGCTGATTTTTTTGCATTGAGTTGATGGACTAATTTGAGTTAACGAGCTCCTTAATGAGCTCCTTAATGAGCTCGGTCTCGGAACGAATTAAACTCATAAGTCAAGGCCCCACTGTATTAAAAAATTTTTAAATATAAAAACCCTAAAAGTAGTTTATTGATATTTTACAATCCTATCTAATAATAGACAAACATGGTAATTGACAGTACCTCCGCTATGCCTCCCATTTGCTAATCAGTGCGATATGCAAATTAATCACCAACATAGATGGCGACTAATTTGCATACTGCAGGCAGGGCGGGACAGCGCCATCCCACCTGCCCTGCCGCCATCCGGGCCTGCTATCTGCGACCCAGGGTGGCGGGCATCCAGTGTGTGACTTGACCTGGGGTGGCTGGGCGGGGCAGCAGTGATCCGCCGGCCCGCCCGGGCGTCCCGTGTGTGACCCGACCCGGGGCGGTGCCCCAACCCCCGGATCGGCCCTGCTGTGTGCATGACCTGGGGCGGCGCTCCAACCATATGCACGACCCTGGGTATCGCCCCAACCCCCCGGATCAGACCTGACATGTGCGCGACCTGGGGAAGCGGGGCAGGCACCGAGGGATTGGGCCTGCCATCTGCCACCCAGAGAGCGGCCTAAGGCAGCAGGTGGTTATCTCCTGAGGGGTCCCAGACTGTGAGAGGGCACAAGTGGGGCTGTGGGACACCTCCCACCCCCCTCCCCCACCAGTGCACAAATTTTTGTGCACCGGGCCTCTAGTTAATTATAAGAACACATTTTAAAATTTAATTTTTAAAAGTACAACTTTTTAAAATGTACTCATTGTAAAAATAGAATCAGGTAATGTATAAAGATATAAAAGAGAAAGTAAAAAGATTTAAATGAGAAAGTGAAAAAGTAATTCTTTTTCTAAATGTACAAACACAAACTACTTGGCATATATCTTCTCAGGCCTTTTCCTAAGCACATCCACATGCATATAAACATATATTTGAGTTCATGCTATACTTTTTCATTTAAGATCTTCTTTTGTTCATATTAATACATTTTATTTATATAATTGTCTTAAAGGAAATACATATGATATACTGGATTGTTTATTTTGTCAGCAATATTGAAATATAATTAACAAATAAAATTGTGCATATTTAAGGTGTACAACATGATTTGATATATGTATTGTTTTTAAGCAGAGGGGGGTTTGAAATGAAAAGCGTAATTTTTTCTGCTCATTCTCCCTCAACTTCAGTTTCAGTTTGCAAAGTGCTCTTTACCCACTGCTATTTTTAGTTGCTCTTGTGATTAATTGTATAAATCTAAACATTATACTTATGTGCCTACTCTTCTATTTCTTCTCTTGCCCTTGTAGTCTCCAATTTCTGGCAACTCTTCTTTTAATTTTACAAAGTCATAGAGAAACATTTACTTTCCTTTGTGAAACCATAATTATTACGAGCTTTGTCTTTAGCTTTTACTGAAGGCTGAACCAATAAATAGTATTTGTTTTTATGGCCATGTACATATTATTCACTGCAAATTCAAATAAAGATGTTTGATTGCATTTCCCTTTTTTATGTTCAATGCTATAACATTTTTGCCATTTGAGGAAGAATGTTACTAGTTTCAAAATCAAATGAATTTGCTTATGTTACAATTTTGCCATACTTTAGCACAACTCATATGTAAACAATGGTAGCTCTTAGTTTTTTTCCTTTTTATTTAAAACATGCTTTGAAAATGAATTTATTGTCTTCCATTTATTGCTTTTCATTGCCCAATGGTTGTCAAATTAATAGTGTTGTTTTCTTCTTTGTTTGTATATATATGTATATGTGTACATATATATATTGAATGTTTTTAAAAGTAATTCTTTATTGTTGAAAGTATTACGTATGTACCCCTTTTCCCCCATTGACCCCCTTCAGTCCATTCCCACCCCCCATCCCAGGCCTTCACCACCCTATTGTGGTGGTGTATAACTCTGTGTCCATGGGTTATACATATATGCTTACAAGGCCTCCTGTATGGGGATCGAGCCTGCAACCTGGGCATGTGCCCTGGTTTGGAATCGAATTGTGACCTCCTGGTTCATAGGTCGACATTCAACCACTGAGCCAGGCAATAGTGTTTGTCCCCCCCCCCGCCCGCCCCCCCCCCCGCATTCTCAATATTATCCAGGCTCACATTTTGCACACCTGGTATTTTCTTCCCAAAGAACAGTCTTCTGGAGCCCATCAACTTCCGGCTGTAATCTGAGCTGGTCACTCTTTTGATCTGCCTACAGCTCCTACAGTTGTTAGCCCCAGAAAGTATCTTGTGCTCCTGGGATAGGGTAGCTTCTCTCTTTAGGAATTATATATTTTCCCTTTTTTGATGTCAATGTCATCCCCCCCCCTTTTATTTTTTATTTTATTTTTATTTTTTATTTTATTTTTTTAAAATATATTTTATTGATTTTTTTACAGAGAGAAAGGGGGAGAGATAGAGAGTTAGAAACATCGATGAGAGAGAAACATCGACCAGCCGCCTCCTGCACATCTCCCACTGGGGATGTGCCCGCAACCCAGGTACATGCCCTTGACCGGAATCGAACCTGGGACCCTTCAGTCCGCAGGCCAACGCTCTATCCACTAAGCCAAACAGGTTTCGGCCCCCCTTTTATTTTTAATCTGTAGTACATACTTAGATATTAGAATAAGAAATGGTGCTTGGTTATCAACATTCTGTGTCCAGGCACATCCAACCATGCCTTTACATTTCCTTCATGCTTAATTCTTAATTTGAATCACTATGGAATTTTAGTTCCAGTATCTTGTAGAACTTGGAATATATCTTTATTTTCTAATATTCAGGGTTGCTGATGACAAGTCAGATGCCAGTCTGATCCTGTATTTACTTATTTGTTTTGTAGATGAACCATCTTTTGGCCCATGCTGGGAGCTGCCTGAAGGCAGGAGCAGTTGCCCTGGCCAGAGGTCATGGCATCTGAATCAGGCCTGTCGGAGTGAGATGACAAGTTGTGAGAGACAG
>NC_138087.1:46835115-47152615 GCF_964212035.1 Myotis nattereri
AAAAACAAGGAATGACAATATTTCTACTTGTTCCCACAGACTTTTTGTGTGAGTACCACTGAAGGCAGCATTTGTGTCATTGACTTTCTTGGCAATTTCCCACCCCCCTCCCCCAAAATAAATAAATAAATAAGATCTAATTTTCAAGGGACCCAATTGTGGATGTTGACTTAGTAGCTGACCTTTTTGCCATTTTCAAGTTGATAATATCTCTCCCACCAAAAATAACTCTGGAGCCTTAGACAAGTTTGTGTTTCTCTGTGTTGTAATCTTGGGATAAGGAGCAAATATATAATATTTTCTATTTTAGTATCTCATAGGCGGAATAGAGATTACAAATGAAATTGTTATTATCTTATATAAATATGTCTTTTTAAAACTATTATTTTGGAGCATTCCAAAAGATAAATTCCAGGGGCAGGACTTATAATGTAGAGGTTTTGTGCTACTGCTGAGGCCTTTTCTTCATTGCATTTTTAACAAGAAACTTTATTGAGATTCCCAGTGAGGTGAAAGGAGTGGTTTCTCTGTCCAGGACTTAGCTAGATGCATAAGAAAGAATTATCTATAAGGGCCGTTCTCCTGGCTTGCCTGTCTTTTGTCAGTGATGACAAAATCTTAATATAAACCTAACGTAATTGGCAGGTCAACAGTTGATAGTACTAGAAGTATACAAAAGAGATTATAATATAATTGCCCCAAGTTTGCAAACTGGTAGATGAAAGAAGTGAAAAACTTACAGAATCACACAGACTTTTTCTTACTTTTTCTTCACCAAAACCTCATTATTTCTTCTACTTTCAGTGTCTTAATCACATAACCACCACTTAAAATACAATTTCTAGGAAACTATCATATTCTTTAAATATGCACTTCAAGTTGTGACCTTTACCATATTTCAGGACAAAATTGTGTGTGTGTGTGTGTTGTCTGTGTAGCACTTAATCTCTAGAATGCTTGACTTGAATAAGGAAATTGTCAAGAGCGGGAGTGAATGTTGCTGAAATTCACATTACAGACATTTCTTTAGGATTCTGATGGTGAGCTAAACTCTCATCAGCTTTGCAAACTGATATTTAGGATCTTAAAATGAATGAAATGTTTTAGTTAGGAGATTTTCACATATATTGGAAGGATTATTGGAGGTAGAACTTACGTGTACAAGGTGTGGCAAAAGTTGATTTACAGTTGTGAGTACATGAGATTTTATTCTTAAATTACTTATTCATTATTGTATTATTTTCCATATAAACAACTGTAAACCTATGTTTGCCCCACCCTGAATACACACATACACACAGCTATATATACATATATATACATATATATGTGTGAATATATATATATATATTCTGCTAATGGCTTTCTCCAGGTGCAAGTATGGTCCAGTATTTCCTCATCAGTTTTTTCTCCTGTTTGCAATTGCTCCTGTGCCTTACTCTGAGTAGCATTTCCCACCAGCAGGTTAATAGGATGCAACACACAAAAAGGGCCAGTGAATCTGTTTGTTACAGTCTACTTACTAAAGCTGTGGCTACAATACTCCAGTGCTGAAGTCAGTGAAAAGGCATCATCCAAATACAATCCAAGGAAAATGCAAGCTGATACAGCACAAAGATGCTTTGTTTAAGAATGGCAGAAATTTCCAGCAACTATCTGGAAAGAAAAAAATGCAGGATGGGAGGGAATGTAATCAAATAACAAAACAAACCCAAACTAAAAAGAGAATCTTTATAAACCAGCACAAGGACACTTTGTTTTTAAGTGCACACAATGAATTTTAAAGATCTTTGTTCAGAAGGGAAATAAAGTATTATGAAGGACTGACACATTTGATGGATGGATGGTTTCTGAAAAACCACATTATCAATTACTTTTTCCTTGTTTGGCTCCAGTCCAGTAATTTTTATTTGAACAAGCCACATGCTAGCATGGTTTTGATTGCAGGAAGCGACTGGTTGTTGTTAAAGGCTACTATTTCACTGATGGGCTTATCTCTTCCTCCCCCCTCCCCTTTCCGATGGGACAGTGATATGAAAGGCACAGCTTCAGTTGTTATAAACAGAGTCAGGGATTGTTTGACAGACCCACCCGTGTTTTGCTTTCAGCCTTCTGTGGTACAATCCGGACAATGTATTCGGCAGTGTTTCAGAACACAAACACTTGAATTCGGCTTATTTCTGTCCTCCACTTTGATATGAAATTTTGATTTTTCTGACAGTCATAGTGCTCATAAATCTAAGTTTGTTAGCAAAATAACAGTTAATAACATGATATTTTTTTTCTTTTCCTTTTCTATATTTTTTATAGTAGACTACTATCTCAAGTGAGCCTTGCTAAGAAAAAGGATCTTTATGAAATAGTCAACCTAAAATGTGTCAAGGGTCTGCTTCTCAAACAATACGGTGTCTTGTTCTAGCTTTACTTATTATTCATCTAATCAAAACAAGGGGTCCCAGATTGGAGAGGGTGCGGGCCGGGTTGAGAGACACTCCCCCCTTCCCATGCATGAATTTCATGCACCGGGCCACTAGTTAAAAAATAAAAAGATAGGCTTATAGAGTTGGTCATTTGTTTATTCATCATAACATGAAAACAATTTGAATTAGGTTTTAATCTTGTTCAATGGAGGGAATATAAACTTAGCAACCATTTGTTGACGCACTGGTTCATATCAAAATCCTTCTAAAGAAGATCCCACAACATAGAGAGATACATAACATGTGTCATTAACCACAGCTTACGCCCTGAAAATAAAAACAAAGTAAAACAAAACAAAAAACCTTTTAGAGTAAAACAGTCCTGGATTTAAATCTTACTCTCCAATTTGTAGGTTGGGAAATTTATGTAAGTTAGGGGACCTGTCCAAGAGTCCATGGACTCACCTTTAAAATGAAGATGAGATTAAGATTAAGATATTCTATTAGATCATTTATATGACATGTTTGACACACTCAATAAATGTTAGCTGCCGGTGGGGCTGATTACATGTAACCTAGCTGTAGAATAAGTACAGATCATTCCTAGGATATAACAGTTCTTTGAGTCAAGGTTCATAATAGAAATCAGAGGCTTTCCAGCATCCTAAGTCTTGATACTGAAAAGATTAAAAACAAAATTACACATCCCCCCACCCCTTTTTTTAAACCACTATTTAAATTTCCAGTTGAATGGGCCAGATAGTACTTTATTTGGTAATTCTTCCTTCGTAAGCTATGACTTCACATATATTTGGTTTTAATAATTAGTAAAGTTCTAGTTGTGCATGCAGTAGCTTTACAGATAATGAAAATTTAATTAAACTTACTTTGATGCAACTTTGATGATAAATTTTCCTAAGCATTGCATAAATAATTCAAAATGTATGTGACTAACATACTTCATTCAACAAAAAGCGAACTTTCAAAAGCTAACTGTTAAATATGGTTGTTTGTGTTAGGCTATTGTAAACATTCTAGAACAGACAGAAAATGTAAGTTAGCATACCTTTTGCCAGTATAGTTATTACTAGGTAGCATTTTTAGAGCTTAGAGTACATTTCTGAATCTAAGTTTTACAACATGATTCACATGTTTACTGTTTTGGGAGCAAGTTGTTAGAGAACATTGATTGCTGCATAGAAGTCTAAATGTTATAAAAAGGTTTCTGAATACAATTTGCAATAAACATTTGACAATTCTTCATTTTACACTTTAAATGTCTTATTAACTTTTACTTCTACATGACAATTACCATCATAATAAATCATTTGCCACATGATTAATTATATATTTTACAATTTTCAAAGAATATAAAGGCCTCCAAGGACTTAAAAACAAACTGTTTCCTTTCAAGAAAGCATAAGTGCCAAATTTCTTAAGCCTGCAAAGGAAAAAGAGTCTATGCTGCTATTTAAATCCTTGATGAATGTCATTCCTGGAGATTATAAGATGATTTCCAGCATAGCTTCCCTTTAAAAATCCTTAATTTCTATTTAGGTTATGAAAAACTGGATAAATTATTTTTTAAAAGTCTTGGTTTGGATTACAAATTGAGAATGGAGAATGAGCGAGTTATTTCTGCATTTCTCTTTTATATACAGATGTTGAAAAAATCCATCAGATTCAGAAATCAATCCTAAGCTACAAAAGCAGCACACAGTAGTAACTGTATAATAGAGAGGGATGCCTTATTGGGACCTTTCCTATGAGATGAGGGCAGATGAAGGAAGATTTGCTAGATGGAACAAAGCTGGGTGGTGTCTACGACTGAGCAATTGAACAGGACTGACATAACCAAGGGACAGGGATGGTTAATAGTCTACTTTCCTTTGGATGCCCTTCTGAGTTAACTTTCTCCATCATCCAAACCTTCAGTAAAAGTGTGCTTCATACACAGTTTGTATTGAGGGTGTTTTCGAAGAGTAGAAGAATATCCTAAAGTGTAGCCTGGTATAGAAAAGAGACAGATAAGCAGAGGCACAGAGTGGAGATCAAGCTTTCATCAGAAGCAAGAGATCACAGCCAGTGATGATTCAGAGAAACAGAGCTCCTCCAGAATCCCTGAGCTACAGAGAAGGCTGTCGGGTCTCTGAAGGTACGTAGCTGATGATGAATCATTCCTGTTGAAAGCTGTAAGAGCAAGGAGTCCAGCAGGCTGGAAGATGAGGGAGTCCAATTAGCTGACATATGGGATATGCTGATAACACCTTTCTGACTACATATATTTTAAGATATTAGCTATTATTTTATATCAATATACATATAAATATAGATTATAGAGTTGATGTGTACCTGTATTATATACACACATGAATCGGGCCAGTCACTTTTCTCTGACTTACAGTGTCACATTTGTAAGATGGTTGCAATACTTGCTCTCCCAACCTAAAAGGGTTTGTAAGAAAGGAAGAGGCACGTGGAAACACTTTGTAAAACACAAAGCATTACAATTGATCTGAGTCATTTAAAGGAAGTTGTAGTGTAGTGGAAAGAAGTGGAACCTGAAAGCTCAACTTTGATTTCCAACTTGCTTGCTTACTAGTTGTATACTTGAAGAGGCCAATGGTTCCTCTGACCGTTAGTTTCCTAGTCTGTAAAATGGGGATTTTAATACCCATCCTTGCTACCTCTCAGTGCCTTTACATTTCACCAGATGTAATAATATGTGACAGCACTATATAAACACTCATAATCCATATAGATATAAGGTATCGAATGGTTACTTTTGTGGACATATTTATAAAAATCCTATATAATAAAAGCCTAATATGCAAATCGACCGAACGGCCAAACGACCAGTCGCTATGATGCACACTGACCACCAGGGGGCAGACGCTCAATGCAGGAGCTGCCCCTTGGTGGTCAGTGTGCTCCCACAGTGGGAGCATCACTCGGCTGACCAGGATGAGTGACTGCTCCCACAGCAGGTTGATCCCCGCAGGCCACGCCCCCCCCCACCAGTGCACGATTTTCGTGCACTGGGCCTCTAGTCTATAATAAAAGCATTCAAATATTGTTCTATATAAAATCAAGCAGTGGAAGCAGCGGGGTATCTCCATGAATGAAAATTTCCCAGAATATTATAATCTTTTCTAAAAGTATTAGTGCACTGGACTAGATATTATGCTGTGAATGATGGCTCATTCACACTATTCTTACAGGATTTCTATTATAGGAAGTCATGTGATTTACCAGAATTGTTCCAGGCTACATAATATTGAGGACAAGTCCTGAATTAAATTATAGCAGTGGGAACCCACATCCTAGCATCAAGACTATAGATCCTTTCTGTTTTGATCACTTTATAAGAGAACTAATCAATTTTCAACAAAACGCGTCTGCTTCCACTTTCCCCAGATAATATTCATTCCAGAAGTTCATTTCTTTGGAGGCATTAAAAGGGGGCAGGGGGAAGTGATCAAGCTTAACAGATGACCTTGAATAAAAATCCATTCTCTACAACATTCTCAGGTTATAAAATGAAACCTTTTTAGAGCTATAAATATGTGCATTTAGCGGAGATGGGTTTAAAGATCATACCTCCTTTATGGGTGAGATACCATATGAATGAGATTAGAATGGTTAAAGGGACTAACCAAAGTTAATCAGATCATGGTAGGTTATGAATTGAGCCCCAGTTTCAGGGAAAATAATACTGGACTTACATGAATTTTCTCTCACAAACCAGTGTGGTATCTAGTTATTCTTTCCTACACCTACCTCATTCCCACGCCACCCATTTCAGAAAGTAAATACACAGTTTGTCTCCTGTAATATCTGCCCTACAGGCTATTGTGATAGTTAGCAGGAGTGGGAGCCTGTGTGAAGTCATGGAGAGAACTGCTGAATAGGTGTGAACCCTGCTGATAATGGAAAGTAAAGGACTAGAGCTTAAGCACCATTCATCTCTCTTGAACTATGCTGATCACACCTTCAGAGACTCCCAGGTTGGAGGTTGGAGAGAGGGAGGGAAGGAAGAAGAGAGCCAGGTTTGCTTCCTGCGGCCTTGGGAATCCTCAGGTTTAGCTTTTGCCCAGTGGCAGCTGCAACACAGTCATCTCCCTGATTCATCCTCTACCCCCACTTAAGCAATAAAACATCTGCTTGAAAAAGAGTAAAGCATGCAGGTGAGTTGGGTAATGCTTACATTGCATACTTTAATTGAATATCCACTTGTGGAACTCTGGTTTTATACAGGAATGAAATAAGGAGGCAGGGGACCCAAGTTCTGATCTCAGCTTCAATACAAGCTATATAACCGTAGGTAAGTAAACTTGTTTCTGAGCCTCAGTTGCCTAATCTTCAAAGTGGGAATAAGACTATCTTGTTTACTTAAAGGTAGGATAATGGAAAAGAAAAACACTCTTAAAGATACCTTCTAGATTCAAGGAAAGTAAAGATAACATGAGTTCTTGAGCAAGAGAGTTATTTTTCGTAATGTTTTTCTTATATATAATGTGCTTTATCAGCTTTGAGTATAAATAACTTCAAAGATGCTTTAAATATTGACAATTAATTGTTCAGACTAGCTAGAAGTCCTGGATTCCTCTCTGACACTCAGGATGACTGCGGATATAAGGTGTGACTATTGAAGACAGGGGTCCTATAAGACCTTTCCCATCCTTACGCACTCAGCCATTTTTCCCAAAGCACACTATTAGTGCCAGATGAGTAAGCCCCCAAGGGGATGCCTATCTGCAACCATGAGTTTTCAGAATAAGAAAGACCCACAACTCCCTGCCTATAGCTACTCAGGCGGAACCTGGTCAACAGGTCCATTCTTCTGTAGGCTTCACGGTGAGTTATAGACAACCTTCCACACCCCACCTTGTCTGGAAAAAAGGCCTCAGTGTCCCTCTTGCCAGCAGGCTTAATTAGGGACCATCTCAACGGATTCAAACAATGTAGCATTTAAATAAAGAGAGTTGTTTTCTTCCAGAAACCTCCTTGGTCCCTATGCAAATTTGTCCACCTTACCGCCAAGTCTAGTGCCCCCACTCAACAAACAGCAATGGGTGTCCACTTGCCTTTTATCCATCAAGTAATGAAAGAGGTATCTTAACAAAAAGACAGCTAAACATAGAGGCAGTCGGCAAAGATAAGGCTCAGCGTAACCAGACAAGTTCAGAAATTTGTCTCTCTCATGGACATTGATGTACTAAATCTTTTAAAATAATGGGTATAGGATACAGTTATGTCCACTTTCTCATAGAAGGGAAGGTGGTGTCAAGTCAATTACGGTTCTGGAAACGGATCGTGTCCTTGATTCTCTAAGATCATTGCTATTCCAGTTGTATATTCAAAGCAGAGCTTGACATTTCTGAATTGCACATTAAAATTTACCCATCACTCACTAGTGGGGATTAGGCAGTGGCAGTATCACTGCTCAAAATAAAAATAATGGTTATTCTTTAATATGGAAAAAGGTTTTTCTCAATATTAGGCCAAATGTGAATAAGGGCACTCCTAAACCACACCTTTGTAATGATCCTGTTACTCTCTGCTTACAATCCTTCCTCCCCCAACAATGGCTTTCCACTGCACTCAGAATATAAAACAAATGCCTTTATCAGGTATAAGAAGTTCCATATGATCTGGATTCAGAGATATGACTGTGAATTGATTTTACACTATTTTACTCTGGCACACACCAGTCATTTAAAAATCCTCACATTCACCAATACCTCCAGAGATGGAGCCTTTGCACCCACCTGAAATTCGCTTCCCAGTGATCTCTGCCATGGTGGCTCTTTTCTGACATCCAGGCCTCTGCTTAGTGTCAACTTCTCTGAGAAGATTTCCACCACTCCCCATTTGTCCAAGATCCACCATTCATTATTTCTACCCCCTTACCCTGCTTTATTTCTCTTCAGAGCATATACTGCCGCCTTCATATTATGCTACTTGTTCAACTGTTTGTCTACTTCCCTTTATCAGCATGTAAGCCCAACAGGGAAGAGACTTTGCTTATGCTGTTTACTATATTAGTCTAAGTTTAATTAGGAGAAAAAGCACATAGTAATTTGAGCAAGGAAAGTTCAGTATAAAGAATGATTAACTATAACCAGAAATGGGAATAAAGAGGGACTGGTGAGTAAGAAGTAAAGAGAGCCCTAAAGAATATAGAAAGAGCAGATATAAAGAGCAGCTGCTACCCCTGGGGCCGATATAGAGGACTCAAGAAAGCGCCTCCCCAAGACCTACCCGCCCCTATGGCTGAAATCTAGGTCTTTTTTGAGGATACACAGCTGGAGCAGATGGACCCTGCTGGAAATTGGCCTTCTGAAACTTGCCAGAAATCTATACTCCTGAACTTACTGGAAATCCATTCTCTGGGGGGCCAGGGAAAGCTATGCAGGGAGTTGTGTCATCAGAGGTACTCAACTCCAAAACCACTTAAGGAAGCTGTTGGCTGCTGGGTGCCCCTGATTGCCACCTGTGCTATCGGAACCTGTCTGGCTTGCATACCAGAACCAGGAAGCAAAACTCTTTCCTCTTGTAATGTTTCTTTAGTGCCTCTATTGCCAAAGCTTTGGCACCAGCTGGCAAAGGAAACTACTTAAGAGGCCCAGATCCATTTTCTCAGAGCAGGCAAAGAGGATGCATTTGGAACTCAGAGATAATAAATAAAAAATAGCCACATTTACTGTTCAGGTCCCTTATTCTGGCACATATTTGGTGCTCAAAAAATATTTGATGGAAGAATAAATGATGTGTAACATATAACATAAGCAAAAACAACATGCTTGCTTGTATACTCCACGTTAGGATTGGAATCCCCAGGCCTAGTTTCCAACGTGAATGCTGTTGCTAAGCTCTCCCATATGGAACTTCTGAAGCTCCCCACTGTGCGGTAGGGATAAAACAAGCACCCAAGTGACTTCACATCTCGGCTCAACAGTTTGTGAGAAGCACAGTGAGAGGAGACAAATGCAACCATGGGCACCCCTTTTGTTTGGGCCCAGGCTGAGCCACTGGTTGCTTCACTTGGCATCTTTGTGAGACAACGCTGTAGATTATGTAGATCTGTCTTGTAGGCAAAATGTGAAACACATCCAAGTGCTGTATTTTAAAACTTTTACAAAAATAAAGAAACATCCTCATTTCTCTAGACACTCTTCTGTTGACACAAACTGTTGAGAAAGTTGAGGAGGCATGACCCTGGCTACAAGTGATTTGATACTTCCTAACAGAGCAAAGTTTTCCCCTTTGTCCACTGACCCTTTCAATAGCTCCTCAGGAGCTTTTATTAGGATTCTCATTCCCTGTCCTGGGAAAGGACTGCAGAGAATTTCAAGAAGTGTGGCCCAAAAGATGAGGAAGCTTTCTACATTGACACAATGTGGCATTCACTCAGAATGCCTTCAACAGATATTTACTGAGTGCCAACTATGCGCAAGACATCATTCTAGAATTTGGAATGCAGCCATGAACACAACAGGTCCCTCTTCTCATGGAATTTGCTAAGATTCTGGCAAGAACAGGTAACATGGAACTTTCTACAGAGGCACTGTGGGTGATTTAAGAAACGATTGAAAAGCTCCAGTGGCAACGAATTACCAACTGCAGACTAAAGCATGGTCTTTGCTGATGCTCTTAGGAAATTCACTGTTCTCGTGTAGAAATGATATCATTCCATCTTCTAATTTTTGGTTCTTGCAAAGGTTTCAAAAACAATGCTGTCCAATGGAAATATGTGAGCCACATAAAGTAAGTTAAATTTTCCTAGTATCTGGGTTAAAAAAGTAAAAAGAAATATACAAATTAATGTTAGTAATATATTTCATTTAACTAATTATATTTAAAAAATTAGAATTTCAACATGCAATTATCATACATTATTGAGGTATTTCCTATTTTTGTACTAACTTTCCTATTTTTGTACTAACTTCAAAATTGGTGTCTGTGTATTTACAGCACATATCATTTGGGACTGTCCACATTTCAAGTGCCCAATGGCCATGAGTGGGGGATTGCACAAAGAAAGTTCAGAAAACTGCCCACGGAGCCCTTCATCCTCTTATTTTGGGGATGGAGAAGATATTTGCTTAATTGAAACATTTTGTGACCTCAAGTTCCAGGATTTTAATAATAATAAAAAGAACTTATTAGAGGAAGTTGAAGACCATCATGGCTTTTGCCTCAGCCCTCCATAGTGCACAACACAGAGAAAGGCTCATATAATGTGCTAGGTCATTGTTTGATCTGTCCACTAAGGCAAGGGATATCATTAAGGAGAATAGTTTTCCACTAATGATAAACCATCTTGGCCAATGTCTCAAGTGAGAGTAGGCAAAGGATGCCCAGAAATGAATGTCCAAAACCCAGCCAGACTCTTAAATTAGCCAATCCCTGGCTTGACTTTTTCCGAATTCCTTCCTCCCCCCAAAGTTATAGGCTCACCAGGAAAGGCTGCGAGCTTCCGGCCTCCTCTGGATGAGGACTAAGGGTGCAGGCGTGCCCGCCCCAGGCTGACCCTTCTGGCCACCGAGTTCTCGCCCACCTACTTAGCTCCTTCCCCCTAAGCGTGCCCCTCCCCAGCCTCTGGCCCCGGGCCACCTCCACCTTCCCAGCCCTCCTCCCGCGGCGGTGGACCCTCAGATCCTCAGACCTTCCATCTCTAGGCACGCGTCCTTTTCAACCAAGACCAACCTGACTAGTTCCTCCAAAAATCCGGAAAAAGGGGCAGTCTTCTTCCTACGGAACTGGGGGAGGGAGCATCTCAGGGTGCGCAGGGGCGTTTTCTTCCCAGTGCCTGGGGCTGGCCCTCAGTTGACACTGCTTCAGTGCGAGCCGACTCAGTCTGCGGGGTGCGGGTAGCCCCCACCACAAAGTTTCTTCGGGAGCCGAGCGACCCCTGCCACAGGCCTCCAGCCCCTCCACCGCCCCCCAGTACTCTTCGGCTACGTCCCCCACCCCTCCCCTCATCCTCCCCCCGACTCCCAGGCGAAGCATTCTGGGGCACTTCCTTGCAAAGTGGCTTGGGGAAGGTGCTCCGCTTCGGGGGTTAAACGGCAATCACAGCCCCCTCGGGGCTCAGAGAGGCACCCCCCCCCCCCTCCGGTCCGGATCTGCGTTTCGCAGCTCGGTCGCCCGCTCAAAACAAGAACAGGGGCCCGAGTCCGCGTTCACATGGAAAATTATGCCGGCTCCAGCGGCGCGTAAAATTGATGTGAACCGAACGAAGTGGGATCGGCCTGAGCCTCCCTCTCTTGTCTCAACAGGGGTTTCGGCGCGTTACACAAGGCCGAGCTTGTCTCTTTAAGGAGACATTGGACCCTAATTAGTCCGCATTCCTGGCAGGACCAGGGAGCGTGGGGATGGGGTGTTGGGGTTGGAGGGGGCGGGTGGGAGTCCGAGACTCGGAAGGAGACTAACCTCTAGTCTCACCGCCCCCCTCCACCCTCTTTACTTTGCCACCACCATCGCCACCAACACCCATTCTGAAGATGCAGCCGGGGCAGCAGCAACAGCAGCAGCAGCCACCGCCGCTTCTCCCAGGCCCACGTTACTTTGATTGACAGCTGAACAAATGTTTGCCGGGTTCGAACGCTCGCGCTAAGGAACGTCAGCCCGGGCGCAGCTCCGCCTAGGGCAGGCCAACTCCGCCCCGCCTACGCCAGCCCCATTTCGTTCTGTTCATTGGTCCCAACTATGGACGACGCCCGGCCCCCACGTGGGTTCCAGCTCGGCCGGCTCCACCCCCCTGGCTCGCCATTTGTCAGCAGTGAAATGATGGGCAGTAACACAGAACGGCGATTAATGTTCAGCCATCTCTGATTGGTTGCTGGAGACGCCTACTGCGCCGAAGGTGGGCGGGGCGCTAGGAGAGCGCCCCAGAGCGGTCGCGTGGCGGGCCGGTGATTGTAGTCAATCTGGCCGAATCCTCAGCTGTAGTCGCCAGGGGCGCACTACATCTCCCGGGATGCCCCGCGGTCCCTCCACGGCCGGTTGTGAATATGTATCAGAATGTTAATGATTAGCTGATGCTAAATTTGGTCATAGAAGTCACCTACACAGAGCGTGTTGTTAGAGCTGTTCTGAGCGGGTGTTTGGGCTGTTGGCTGCTGTCTTCCCCCTCTCTCACACACTTGTATATTATTTTGAGGTGGTGTTCGCAGAGTTTCAAAGGGGAGAGAATTTTTTAAAAAGCCGCAAGCGTTTCACTCTTATTTTTATAATCCCCTTCAATTTGGGGTTAAAAAAAAAAGACAAGAAAACAGGAAGGAAGAAAAATAAGGAAATGAGATGTGGTAAAAGAAGCTAAAAGGTGCCTTTAAAAGATCGTTGCTGTGAAGTGAAAAAAAAAAAAAAATCTCCAGAGAAACCAGAAAGCACCGCCGAGACCTCTTCCGAACCAAAGGAGTTTGTGTTTGCTTTTAGGAAAGAAGAGAGCGATCATTCATTCGAAGGAATAACAACCAATTAAAAGACAAATAAAAAAAAGTTTGGAGTGGGACGCGGAGCGAGCGAGCCGGCGGGCGTCGCTGCCGGCGGGCACTGGGGCGCGAAGCCCGCACTTTCCCGGCCGGGGGAGCGGCGCGGCTGCGGCGCCGGGCTCGGCGGAGCGAACGTCGGAGCGTGGCCGCGAGAGACGCGCGCCGGACAATGCCCGCGGCGGGCCAGTGACGCCCGCGGGGAATGCGGAGCGGCCCGGCGGCCCGCCCGCACCCAGTCGTCGCCTCGGCCGGACGTTCCTGCTGCCCGCATCGCGCGAGACCCGGCGGGGGTCGGGACCGCCCGAGCCGCCCCTCGGACCCGGCCGGCCGCCGCCGCCGCCTCCTCCTCCCCCGGGCCATTCAATCCAATGAGCCGCGCGCCTCTGCCCAGCGCAGCCCACTAAATCGGTTTGGATGATTCGCGACCTGAGCAAGATGTACCCGCAGACCAGACACCCGGTGAGTGCGGGCGGCGGGGGCGCGGGCTCGCCGGGCACGGGCGTGCGATTCCCCGCGTCGCCCCCCGAGCGCGGAGTTGCGTCTTGGGTCGCCGGGGCGTGGAGGGCGGCTCGGACCCTGCGTCCCGCTCAGGGGGCCGCCCGCCGCTCCTCACCCCCACCCCCCGCGCGGGGGCACTCTCGAAGAGGGGGTGCAGAGAGGCGATTGAGTTGTAGCCATTTTCTTATTGTTGTCTTTGAAGCCCCTGGAAGCTGTGCGGAGCCGTTCGTCGTCCCAGCGCCGCGTCTTGGAGGAGGGGGGTGGGGGGGCGAGCGATGAAGGAGGCGCGACTCCGCGCCGGGGCGGGGAGGGCGCCCTCGGCGGCGGCGGCGCGGCTGGTCCGGCGGCGGCTCGGGAGTGCGGGGCACCGGCCCCGAACGCTTCGGGCCCCGGGGACTAGCGAGCGAGGCAGCCGGCCGTCCAGCCGGAGAGGGTGGTGGCCTCGTCCCGCCCTTCCGAGACCTGGCTGCGGCCCGACGCCATGGCGCGGGTCCCCCCGACGGGCCAGTTTCGATTCCGGGTGGGGAGACGGGGTGGCTGGGTGCGCCGGCCCCTGGGCGCACGCCGTTGGCGAGGGAGGGGAGCGGTGTCCGGGGCGGGTAGGCTGACGCGGGGGCCCGGGGCCACCCGGAACCAGCTCCTGCGGGGCTGTGCGGCGAGGTGGGGGTGGCGGGAGGAGAGTTCTCATCGCTCTTTGCCAGCCTGCGCGGTGCCCCCCCCCCCCTCCAACGCCGCGTGGTGTGTTTTCTCCATCTCCCCGCCTCGCCTGTGATGTGGGCTAATGAAATATTTTATTGTTGTTCTTTAGGCACCGCATCAGCCTGCTCAACCCTTTAAATTTACAATATCCGAGTCCTGTGATCGGATTAAGGAAGAGTTTCAGTTTTTACAGGCTCAATATCACAGGTAATGATATTTACTTTAGCTGATCCTCCTGTTTGCTTAGCTCTTGTCTCCCCCTCCCCCACATATACACACAAACACCCCCCATCGGTCCCCTCCCCCCCAACTACAAATGCATCACTGTAATTTTTCCTTGTGGGCAGAAAGGGCATGTCAGGGCCTCTTTTTCTTAGGCAGGTGTAAAGAAATTAAGCATTTCCTCCCTTCTCCCTCCCGTAAATTAAAAAAAAAAAAAAAAAAAAGAGGCAGAACAATTGAAACTGGAGAGACTTGGAAAACGCTGAGGCTAAACTTTCGGTATTGATTTATTGGGGCCAGGAGAATGGAAGGTTGGGAAGATTCTGGGGCCTTTTGACTTCCTTGGCTCTTTATTACTCCGGGCTTGATTCTTTCTCACTTCTTTCTGCCATTTCACTGAAATACCATGAGCCGCGAGCTCTGGGAAGTCACAAGTGAGCGATTTCATTACTTTTAAGCTGAAAAAAAGAAATTTTTTTTTTGTTTGTTTTAGAAAGGATCAGTAGGCTTAGAGTGCTTTTGAAATATTTTTCTTTCACTGGCTTCTAAGTGACGTGTAATTCTTATTTTATAAATGCAAGAACCAAAACAAGGCACTGAACCCAATCCACACTTTGCCCCCTGGGTGGTGGTATTCAACTTGTCTCTGTTTTGGAGGGGGGAAAAAAAAAAGACGTCATTCATAAGGGATGGCTTGATTCATATTTTCATTAATCTCAGCGTGGAACACTAAAGAAAAAATTCCCTTGTGACATTTTGGGGGACTTATTTGTGCTTGGATCGATAGATATTGATGTTTATTTTCTTGTTCTTAAGTGAACTTAGTGAATATTCAAGTCTGGATGAGGTTCTGGAATTAAATTGGCTGGAGGGTTTTTGTTTGGTTTTTCTTAAAACAAAAACCCCACAGTTGATTCTCATTGAACGGGCAAGTCCAGGCTGTTTCCAATCATCCCTTTTCTCCCCTGCCTCACCTTGAATAATGAGGGTGGTATTAAGACCGTTGACTGGTGTGTTGCCGGTGGTGATTTGGAGGAGAGAATGTGCCTTTACATTTAAAGGAAGTAAGTCAGCATCTGTGCGGCGCTTAGATCTCCTTGTGTCTTCAACAGCCTGAAGCTGGAATGCGAGAAGCTGGCCAGTGAGAAGACGGAAATGCAGCGGCACTATGTCATGGTAAGAAGCCGTGTCGGGGTCGCCCTGCCTCCCCGTGGGGCCCCGAACGCCAGAATGCCGTCGCCTTGCGGGGGGACGCGGGATAGGCCGCCGTCTGCGTGTCCGGGCAGCGGAGGTTGTGGGACTGTGCCCACTAGCAGCAAGCTGTCATTCCAGGACATGACAGCTTGCCTCTGACCACCCGCTTTGATGTGAAATTTCAGAAAGTTCACCTGCACGGGTATAATTTTTCTGTGCTTTGTTTTTGCAGATTAGGAAGCAACAACAACACCCCACCTCATTTATGTTTTGTTCAGAGTCACAAGCAAAATGTTTTCGTTAGTGGTTTTCTTTGCTGTTTTATTGCTTTTGCCCCGAACAAGGTTAACCAGTTTTTCTGGAAACTGTTAAAATTTTAATGTTTTATTTCTTTTTAAGAATGATAACAAAAGACTCCAGATACCTTTTTAAATTTTCCCCACTCTATGTTATGTGTGTGTGTGTGTGTGTTGTGCGGTTTTCAATTTCCATAGTGTTACATTGGTTTGAGGAGTGTTGTCTTCTGTATAACCAAATTTCTATAATGCCAGTCATACCACATGTTCAGAAAAATCAGATCTGCTTTTTCAAAAGTATTACCAAGCATCTTTTTATGCTTGTTCATAAAGGATCCAGAGTAACTCATTCATTTCCTGTCAAGCCTTTTTCCTTTTAATGTATGAATATTAGCAGTGCACCCGTCTGAGAAACTGAACTCTGAAGTAGCATCACCTTTTTGAACAGTTCTTTCAAAGCATCTGCATGTGTCTGAGACACATATTTGCCATTAACTTGCCTGCTGTGCCTAGGAATTAGAGACTCTGTGGCACCAGATTTTCATCAGACCTTGTTCATTCACCTGCTTGTGATGTATAAAGACAACCAGAGCTGTTTAGAATGCTCTGTTTGAACTTGATCTGAGTTTTGTGAGTTATTCTCTTAGAGTCCCTGTTTTAGGGTGGCGCCTAGTTTATTAGGCTGAAGATAGTGGTAGAATGTTTCTCCTCATTTAACAGCATAGGTATGGATATTTTGGTTTAGGTGAGGCTTTTATGTTTGTTTTAAACATACTTGGGGGGCATTTTGAACAAACAAGGGAGATTATTTGATGAAAGACATAAAGTTAATTGCTTTTCCTTCTTTGACAGTATTATGAGATGTCCTATGGGTTGAATATAGAAATGCATAAGCAGGTGAGTTATTTATTTCTTTATAACCATTTTAAATGGCATTTTGGAAAGAAACTTGTATGTTTTGTAGTGTTATTATGCACATTTTTGTAACTACAGTATTTTAAAAGGCTACTGGTGTGAATGCTATTTTTTCAGGTATGGTTTTCCCATTTTTGTATGTATTATTTTAATTTTAGTCATTTAAAAATGTGATTTAAAATGTCTGCTGCATATTCAACTTTGTACCCTTTTGAAAGTAGGATGCTAAATTTTAAAATAGGTTTTATTTTTCATTTGAAAGAGTTAATTTTATGTATTTCGGGCATTGCAAACTTGTTAAGAGTTTTTCTTGGAAAATATTAAAAAAGGAAAACTAATTTGTGTGGAGCCTCATTGGCTTGATGTGAAAGAATGGGTAGAGGGTGAGCTGGGGTGATCAAAATGAAATCTGTGGCGCTACGAAAGAAATGGATGTAAAATCTTTGTACTGGTCCCCCTGAGGCTATTTAGTTGGATCTTACCTGTTGTTACTTCCAAAATTTGTAACACATAAACGCCGCTGATAGGAGGATGTGATAAGGTTCAACACTGGGTCTTGAAATCTATTAATTAGTACAGCCAAAAAAGGAAAAGAAAAAAGATAATCATTAGTCAGAAAGCATTGATTCAAACAGTCTGTGTGTGTGTGTGTGTATAAAATGGCTTACATTTCCTGGATAGACAAACAGCTTATACATAAAAAACATTGTTTGGCAATAATAATTCCTCTAGGAGACATTTGTTTTTAGTGATCGCCTAGTGAAAGTGCTTCAGGTCTGTGTCTCAACCATTTCAGAGTTAGGTGTGTATGTGTTTACTTGCTGGGATAAGACGAGGGAAACTTAATGCTTTTCATCCCTTATTATATTCCGGGTGGATGTCACTGCCTTCTAGGTTTAAAAAATATGAAATGATCACACATTATTAGGCTTTTATTACTTATGGATTCCCTTTTGGATGTAGTTAATTACCATGTACTCAATATACTCGGCAGAGTTTTAAAAGATGACTGTTAGATAATAAAAGTGATCAGATAGGCAGTATTTGAAAAAGTTGGGGGGAAAAATGAGTTGTTCCTTACACTGAGGAGTTTTTATTTCAGGTACCTTTTTTACTTTATATGCTATTTGGTTATGTCAATATTAACATTATAATATAGTTTGCTCCATGTTAAAATTAGATTCTTATTTTGGCATCTTTGCCATTTCTGTTTAGATTAGTAATGTAAATATCTCCTGCTTAAACAAAACCCATGAAGCTTATGGATGGACTCCCCGTAGCGCTACCTTACAGGAATAAATTACATGAGGGATACTATTTGTTAATTATCCTCATTACATGTCATTTTAGGTCTGAATCTTATATACAACTTGTCTTTTTTTTTTTTTGTCCTCACCCCACCATCCAAGATTAATTGGTGCCTTTTTAAAATTGGACCAGATGATTAATGTCCCTTTATTTTATCCTCTTGTATCTTATTTACCATAGCCAGTTAGCCTCCAGGTCTTTCTGTACCATTTACAGGATGCACAGAGTTGATAGTATTTGGCTGTATGTATTTTTTTGGTGGTGGTGGTGGTGGGGGGGGGGGGTGCTGTATGGGAGATCCCTTAATTTTGCACATTTTATACCTTTGTAATTCTGCCATTTTCTTTCGCCGGTTGGCCTCAAATGCCATCTATTTAAAATTGAGAATGGAGTACATTTTCCCTTTTTTTCTCTTGCTTTTAAATTCAATCATATCAAGAATCCTGAGGGCAGTTTATCACATTATGAAATACAGACAGCCCTGCAAACCACCTACTTATTATATTTTCTTTCTTTTCCCCCTTAAGCACAGAGGCATATCTGTCTTTATTTGTTTTCCTAGGCAGACAGCCTTGGTTCCTCTTGGCCTCTCTTCCAGATGCACTCGTTGGATACCCTCGTAATGGAAAGCAGCAATAATGCAGGGAAGTTGCCCTGCGGCATAATTGGGCCTAGTTCTCAAGATCGGGTTAGGCTTATTCACTTATTAGATTTGTGTCTCTGAAGGGTTCAAGAGTAGGAGTCCCCGGAGTCCTTGGAAGCACCCTAGTAATCGGTGGCCCTGATATTTGAAACCTTTGTGTATTTTTTTGGTTAGCGCTCCTGTTCTTCTTGGCTGCTGCCAGCCACAGAGTATTTATTTTTAGAGAAATTTTTCATTGGAACAGAAAATGATGGCTGTGATGGAGTCATGACTCTGTGACTTAGCAAATTGATAAAAGGATAAAAGCACACAGCAGTGACAAACAGGGTTGGGGGTCTGGTATTATGGCCCCTCCCCTTTCTGTATGATGCTCATTGTCAGTCACCCTGTGTTGATTCTGATAGAGGACTATAAAGTGAAACCTATGGGGAATTTGTCATTCTGAAATGAAAGCTAATGTAATTAGTACCAATTAAAGTACATTTAGTAAATTGGATTTAATCTTAATTAAGCCTGCATAATGTTGCCAATTTTTAACAATTATGTTTGAGAACATAATTAATTTAAATTTTGGTAACTGAGTAAATAGCATTAGTCTGGTAGAATTAGTTGAATTTTTTTTTAAAAGGGGAACTCGGTGACATGATATGGAATTAGAGCATAAAATATGAATCTAATTTCTTGTAATCTTTAGTAGGATTGATAGAGCTGAGCAGAGGAAGCTGGGGAAAAACCCCAGAAAAGTTAGGGAGGAGTAGTATCCTAGGCTGTAATGTGAGTTAATGCTTCGCCACTATCTTAAGTTAGTATGAAAGCGAAGGTGACAAATGGGACATGGTTAGAAATGGCACATGTTTTATTGTGATGTCTTCATAATGGGACTTTTAATAATGAGAGAACATTGGTGTTTATTCCCTAAGGATTTTCCTAAGTGTGGAGTTTTTGTGTTTTGTTTGTGGATAGAGTATTTTACCCATCCTTTAGTTGTTACATATTTTGCTGATTGTTCCTTTTTATAAACACAGTGTGGCTTCTAAATGGGTCAGTGGCCGTGGGCAGAACAGGGTGATGCATGCAGTTGATAACATTGCTAAATGCTGCTTGTTCCCAACCTTCACCTGTAATGCTGTAATTAAAGAAGACTGCCCTGATTTAATCTGACAGCAGTAGTTGCGACTTTAAAAAGTGAATATTGGATGCACATTAGGCAAAATAGGTAGTATGTGAATTCATCCTCTAGGAACTGTAAATGGAGATGAACTTTTGAGAGCATCTCGTGACTTCCTCATAGTTAATATTCTGTAGTCTGAATCTCTCTTTGCTTCTAAAAATATTTAGCTTAGTATTTGAATTTTAGAAGTTAGAACATTTTAGAAATCTATAACACTTAGAACCTAAAAAAGTACTACATATTTATATATGCGTGTGTGTGTGTAAATGCATGTGTGTATGCATGTATATGTATATATACATAAAATTACTATTTTTAAAAAATCTGAGCAAGGAAACTCCTGTTTCACTCCAAGCCATGTAACTTTTATTATGAGATTTGGGCCGCAACCATTTGAGTGCTGCTAAAATATTAATTGAATAGAAATGAAAGGGCCTTGCCAACTGATAGGATATCATAATCGTAGCCTCTCTGGTCGATGGTAAATGATGATAAATGACATTAGGAACCTTTTAGCAAACTGTAATAACTACAAGGAGGGAAGCAGTATGGATTTGCATTATATCTGATACCCTCTAGTACCAAGTGGATTGCCAATACTGCTTGTTTAGCATTTTCTAAGGGCAATAGGATATTGATTTCTGACTTACAAGGAACAGCTCTATTTTCACCATTGAAAAGTATTGCAGGTTGTTAAGAAGAAATTGACTTGAAGAGGCCGACTGCTGCCCATCATGGAGCAAATAAAGCAAAACTGCCGAAGCATGGTGGAGCAGGGAGACGGGCCCTCAGCAATTTGTTGCTATTAATTTACCATGCTCGACAGCAAATCAATCGGCATCTACTTCATCTGCTGGAGAAAATGCTGTCCAGGGCAGATAAAAGGCTCGGCATGGTAAAGAGAATAGACTGGATTGGCCAAAAAGTGGCTGCAGTTAATGTGTAAATAAGTGAAATCAAGGCCACAGTTGCAGAGGAAGCTGTTGTTAATTAGGTTGGTGCTTTTTCGTGAACTATTTTAGAAAGCAGCTGAGGATTTGGAGAGTAGAAAGAGATTTATTGAGGTTGAAGTAATATATGACTGGCATGACATTGCAGCTTTGAGTGTGCTTGATTTTAGGGTGCAGTAAATTTATTCCAGTGCTTGCATTGGAAGTCAGTTTGTTTAAAGTTCTGTTTAGACTAGATTTCCCATAAGAAAACTTTTCTTTTGATCATTACTGATTTCTTGTACATCTCCTGTCTTAGATTGTTTATGGTTAGATTTGCAGGAGTAGGTGTTTGAGAATATAGGCAAAAATGTGTTTTACACAATGACTTTTAGAAAAGGATGTGATTAAGTCTTGTATAATAATGGAAGTGAACTAATAGAGCTCAGGTGTTCTATCTGAAAGTTCTTAATAAAACAATAAAAATTTTGCTGAGGGAACTTATTTTTGCTGTATAAACACTGGTAAATAATCTAGAGGGGCTGAACAGTGAGTGGGTGGACTCCACTAGACTGGAAAATCCCAAAGAGAGACTATAAGTGAAATTTTGATGACTGCAAAAAAACTCCAGGTACCATTAGGTGATCATGCACATGTATGATGTGGGATTATTTGCATTTTTATTTGTTTTTCATTAAGGTTTAAAGCCACTTTTTCTAATTTAAGATTATTCATACTTCAATAATAAAAGCCTGTTATACAAATCAACTGAACGGCGGAATGACCGGTTGGTATGACATGCACTGACCACCAGGGGGCAGACGCTCATTGTAGGAGCTGCCCCCAGCCCACAGGCCCCAGGCCAGGCAAGGCAGGTGCCAGCGGGGGCCCCCCCCCCCCCCCATCACCCCGCTGGTTGCCTCACAGATCGGCCCTGATCGCTGGCCAGGCCTAGGGACCCTACCCGTGCATGAATTTCATGCACCGGGCCTCTAATACTTCAATAATATTCCACAATTAATAGTAGCCAAATGGATGTTATTGGTATTTTTTTTTCTCCCTGCTGCACTGAATTGGCCATTTTTGGGGGTAGGGAGACAACTTCTGCTCTGTTTGGTAAGTCTAGATATATGTAGATTTTGTTATATTTCTTACAAAACTGAGAGAGGATCTAGCATTAGGACAGTTGATACCAAGTGGCAGTGCCTTGGGCAGGACCCAGTGACCTGTCATTTTATTTATCACAGAATCTTCAAAAGAAGCCGATCTGGTGGAGGAAATTTTACCTGTTAGGGTATGTGCATAATTAGGAGTGTTTTCTGGATGTCATAGGTCCCCCCCCCCCCCTTTTCTTGCATGTTGGGTTCTTAATTTTCTCATTCTTGAGTTCTCATAGGATATCTGAACATGTTTCACCTACAGCAGTAATTGTGGCACAGTGGAATTGGAATTTCCTTTTAATGGAAGTGAATGTTTATTATATATCTAGCACATGCTTACCACTGATGGGGCACATTGCCAGACTTCTTTAATTCTCACAATGCTTCTAAGAAAGGGATTATGTCCAGTCAAAGGATGATTATACTGGATCAGATCTGTATAAGATGATATAGTTATTAGGTAGTAGATTCAGGATTTAGGATGAATTGACCTGGGAGGATTTCTCCTAGGTCACAGTGGTCAGCAAACTGCGGCTCTTGAGCCACATGCGGCTCTTTGGCCCTTTGAGTGTGGCTCTTCCACAAAATACCGATTTCTGCACATGGGGCATGAAGTTTCAGTCGCACTGTACATGCGCGCCTGCACACGGTATTTTGTGGAAGAGCCACACTCAAGGGGCCAAAGAGCCGCATGTGTCTCGCGAGCTGCAGTTTGCTGACCACTGTCTAGGACAGTGATGGCGAACCTATGACACGCGTGTCAGAGGTGACACGCGAACTCATTTTTTTGGTTGATTTTTCTTTGTTAAGTGGCATTTAAATATATAAAATAAATATCAAAAATATACATCTTTGTTTTACTATGGTTGCAAATATCAAAAAATTTCTATATGTGACACGGCATCAGAGTTAAGTTAGGGTTTTTCAAAATGCTGACACGCCGAGCTCTAAAGGTTCGCCATCTGGTCTAGGAGATGGGTCTATGCAGGGTGGAGATTCAGCCTCTGTTCATTTCAGGAATGGAGAGCCTCTGGAAGGCTCGGAGAGTCCTTGGGTTTGTCCTTGAGTCACTGAACTTCAGGCTCATACCCAGAACTCCTGGGTTGATAGGCATTCTTTGCAGCTCTGTCTACACAGAGGTAGAAAGTTGGCCCTGGACTCCATCCAGACTGTTTTTAGTGGATAAGAAGGCAGGCAATACTTTCTTTGACATGGAGTTTCCCCACAAATGGGGCAAAGAGCTGTTTGCTTATCAAGATCTCATTTGCTTCCTCCCTGGGCAACCTATTTCTCATTTGTTTATAAACTTGCTCTTCCATTTAACTTTCATCTTTTCCTTGTGGCTTCTAAAACTATGCCTGAAGACAAGAGGCTGTTTGTTAATCACCATCTTGTGGGTTTTTGAAGGGGGAAGCTGGGAGGGGAAAATGTGATGTTTTGTGGCCTCTTTGTAGTTCAGAAAGAGGTTTTTAGTTGCAGGAAATCACACGCAACTCAAACTTTTAAATGAAGGCAAATGTTTTGCTATTGTTAAAAGAGTTGCTTTACAGCATTCAAACAAAGGGATAGTCCCTTCTCACTGCCCCGTATTCTCCGCTGGATATCGTTTATGTATTTTTTTGTTTTGGTGTGCAAAGTTCTTTGTATCCTAAGTAATATTCCTTTAAGCTAGGTTGGACTAATGGGTTGAGAATAAGAAGAGTCTTACTGGTAGGTACTGTTGCAGCCTCCTTGGAGAAGTCAAGATAGTGCAGGCACCGGCATTACCTCACACTCTTTATTTTATCTTTCCTAGAATTTTCCTTTTTAAAAAAAATCTTTTTGCACAATCGAATAGGTAAAGTCATTTGGGAATTAAATGTTTAAAATGTGCACTTAGGAGTTATTTGTTTTTAATGAGAACATTTTTATTGCCTTTGATTTGACTGGTTAGTCTGGTTTATCACTTCAGCAATAGTATATTTGATGGCTTTGGAGCCCGTGAAAGGAATGTGATATTTAGAAGGTACTTTCCCTTGATCCCTCCCCCACTTCCTCTTAGAGAACTCTAGCACTGCAGCAGTGGTAGCACACCCAGGGCCCTGTGGCCAAGGTATCATCAGTTTGGCGAGCGTGGCTGTTAGGTGCCCGCAACTGAGTATTTCCACTGGTGATGACAGTCTGCAGGGCTTAGGACCTGACTTGTGTGGAATTAGTGCACTGCAAACAGTTCATGAAATTATTGCTCTACTTTAAGGGGGAAGGGCCTCAAAACTTACAGTCAAACAAAAATTGGAGTTGTTTTGACTTTGCCTTAGTAACAGCTGCTCGTGGTAGTTGTTTTATGTCTGTAAAGAGGGATTTAGCTGGCATTCATCAACGCAAATCTGTATACCCTCTCTGTTTTCATTGGACTTGACCCAGCGCTTATGCCAAGCTCTTGCTGTTTTTTACCACCAAGCCAAAACTTTCCTCAGAGGGTTGCAGTGTGTAATCTGTACTCGATCCAGGGGGACGAAGGTCAAGGTGTGAATTTTCTTAGCCGGCTTGTCAAAGAAGCAGAAGAGAAAGCCTTCCTGATGCCCCCTAAATATTCTGTTTTCTGGTGAGTAGATCAGTTTGTCTTCATTTTTGAGGATTTTGCCCACAGGTACTTTACAGTTTGTATTGTGAAGGGAGCTTCTGTGTTTCATGGAAAGAAAGGATGGCTGCTGTGCTGGCGCAGGCTTTGGGCTCCATTCACAGCCTGGCTGGTCACGGTGTGCCTCAGGTCCTGCCGTGACCTGGTATTTGCAGCAACTTAGGCAGTGAGAGGTTCAGGGAAGGGAGGTGGATATTGACTTTCTGGTTTTTTTAGCAAGCTTATTTCAGTTACTATTCTAATTAGGATTCTGTTCTTATTTTCTGACTATGTGTCCTGCTATGTATGGATTATTTTGGTTGAAGAATTTGAAAATGCAAGGACATATAACTGGAAAGAATAGTAATCGTAGAAATTATGAGTTCTAGTACTTTTTCTTTACAGAGAGCTTAAGGCATTTTATATGTTCTTCTTAACCTTCCTGATGTTCCTATAAAGCAAGTAGCACGCTTGGATCCATGTACTTATTTAAATAGCTTCTGTTGGTGGAGTACCCGACAGTTTGCCAAGCAGTGTCATTCCAATGGCCTTCTTAAACAGATGACACTGAGGCTTAAGGGCTTAGACTAGCCCAGTGTCAGAGTATTGGAGGATCAGCATGCTGGCGGGGACACCAGGATTTACGTAGGTCTGCAAACGGCCCGAGGTTGCATAGCCAGTCTCTGTCAGAAAAGGAAATGGGTTTCTTGACTGCCCTTCCAGGGTTCCTTTCACTGACCATCCTATTTTCAAACAGCAAATAGTGTGCTTGTTTCTATGATGTTCTTGACGCTATGCAATATGAGGAGCAGGGGGTGCTACTGGCAGTCTAGGAGGTGGTACGGTGTCATCTCTAGCTAGAGGTCTGATCTGTGTGGATGTGCATGAGTATAAAGCCTCTGTCTTATTCCTTCTGTGCCCGGGCCTTGCCCAAAGGGAGGCTAGGATCCACAACTTAAAATATGCAGCCTAGGTCCCCTTTTAGCAAAGCGCTTAATAAAACTGGCTGTTCCTGCATTCCAAATGCGTATTGTGCAAACACAATGTACTAGATAGAAACTTGTTTCTTGCCAGTCTCCCCTGTCCCACTAGAACAGTGGTTCTCAACCTTCTGGCCCTTTAAATACAGTTCCTCATGTTGTGACCCAACCATAAAATTATTTTCATTGCTGCTTCACAACTGTAATGTTGCTACTGTTATGAATCGTAATGTAAATATCTGATATGCAGGATGGTCTTAGGCGACCCCTGTGAAAGGGTCATTCGACTGCCAAAGGGGTCGCGACCCACAGGTTGAGAACCACTGCACTAGAAGGTAAGCTCCCTGGGAACAGGGGTGTTTATTGTTCTCTGTTGTGTCCCTGGTGCTGAGAACTGTGCCTCTCACACAGTAGGTGCTCGGAAATATTTGGTGAATGAGGGAATACTTGCATTCAGATTGAGCTAGCCAAGAATATATGTGGTTTAATAATTTTAAGGATATATATCAGTTGCTGGATAACAAATGCAGAGCTTCCAAACTTAGATAGGTCTGTGGTACCTGCTTGTTAAATTTGTGAAAAAATACAAGGCAGAAAGGAAAGTAAAAGCAACTGAACTTGGTGTGCCTTTCAGGAGAGAGTTAGGCCAGTTGCAGTAGAGTTTATTTTAGCATGAGGAATCTGCCTTTTTGAAAATGCAAGCATGAATCCTTCCTAACTGAATTTAAAATTCAGTTTGAACATCACTCTATCACTAGTCTGTGTGATGAAGAATTCTTGTACTATTAATAGGTCAGTATGCATGTGGTTTGAGTGAGTGTGGGGAGATATTGATCTTAACTACACTGTGGTGTGTTCAGCTAACTTCCCTCCAGATCAGTAAAAGTGTAAGCTTCTAGTTCAAGGGACAAGGAACTTTGAAGATATGTGTTTCTTATTAGTGAAGATGGGATAGTGTTGTTGAATGAGTAATAATCATAACAAAAAGCTATTTTAGAGAGCTTATCGTGCAGGTAATATTTTACTTAGTCTCTCAACAACTTTCTGAGATTATAATTGATTATATTTCTATTTTATATATGAGGAGGCTGAGATGTAGATAAATAACGTGAGATCAACCAGCCAGTAAAATAGGTCCTGTGTTTTGACTCAATTTCAGATCACTGGTATGATAGTTTTGTCTGCTCTATTCCATATGCTTCGTTTGGAACACTGTGTATTACCAGCTGTGTGATATTGCCTAGTACCTTAACTTCTCAGGACTATTCTTTTCAACTTAAAATTAGAGTGTAGGTGAAGACCAAGATCTTTTTTAGCTCATTCGGTCTAAGGTGACTGTTTGGTTTTAGTTTGTTATTTTCTGTGACCTAGTGAACAGAAATTGAGATATCTATCACTTCTTTGAGTCTCAGAAAGTCCCTTTTAACAATTATTTTCAGAGGTTTTATTAAGTCCAAAATTAACCTAGTAAAGTTATGAATATAAATGGATATCTGTCTACATTTTATATAGTACTTTCTATGTTATTTACACATGGTGGGACAAAAGTAGGTTTACAGTTGTGAGTATGAGAAATAGTTAATTCTTGTATTATTTATTAACTAGGGCCCCAGTGCACGGATTCGTGCACCTGGAAAGGAACTGTGGGCCACAAGGCTGCTGTAGGCACAGGGGCAGGTCTCGTCCCATCTGCTGCACCCCCACCTGGTCCCTCCTGCTGCGGCCCCCGGTCCCCTGTCTGCAGGCAGCCCCAATCCTGCCACCGCCGCCGCTCCCATATGCTGACGGTGCTGGCCCCGCTCACACCCACTGACAGCGCGGAGCAATTGGGGCCAGTGCCAGCAGCGGGTGCGAGTGGGGCCGGCACCGTCAGCGGGTGCAAGCAGCGGCTGCTGCCCTGATCGCCCCTTAGGAGCAGGGGGAGGTGGAGGAGCCCTCAGGGATGATTGGGGCTGGCAACCGCTGCTTGCACCCGCTGATGGCGCCAAGTGCTGGCAGTGGGTGTGAGAGGTGGCTTCCGGCCCCAATTGCCTCTCAGGAGCAGGAGGAGGTGGAGAAGCCCTGAGGAGCGATTGGAGCCAGCAGCTGCCACTTGCACCCACTGATGGCACCAAATGATTGGGGCGGTGCCAGATGCTGGCAGCAGGTGTGAATGGTGGCTCCAGAGCCGGCAGCAGGTGCAAGCGCAGGGTGAGACTGCGGCCTGCTGGAGCAAAGAATTTTCCATAACCACCAGAAGCTCGCCCCAATGACAGTGACCAGCACCCTGCCTTGGTTTGGCGCCCCTGCTCACCTGCCACACCATCTCGCTGTGGCCGATGGCCACCATGTTCTGCCCTCTGCCACCTGCTGCTGACGCCTGTCATGTTCCGCGCGCACCCCCTAGTGGTCAGCGCACATCATTGCGACTGGTTTGGTTGTTCTGCTATTTGGTCTATTTGCATATTAGCTTTTTATTATATAGGATTATTGTATTATTTTCCATGCAGACAACCTACTCTTGTCCTACCCTGTATATAGATAGATAAATAGATAGATATAGTACTTTATATTTTATTAGGTACTTTTTCATTCATATTATAATGTTGCTAAAGGATTTTCCTCTTCATGTATATGAATAAGATGACAGGTGTTAAAAGTCCCACAGTCAATTAGTAGATGGTTAGAATTCAGTGATTTTTTCAGGGCCGGCATTCAGACTAAAGTAACGATGATGCAGAACTAGAGCAGTTATTGTAAAACATGTAATAAAAGACATACTTATATATAATACCAGTGCTTTTAGTACAAAGATGATAGACTGGGCCACCTGAGAAATAAACATGACACCTTGGTCTGTTCTGTCCCATATGAGGATCAGGGCAGATCTTGCTGCAAAATAGTCCTCCTGCTCTTTCACTTAACTCATGCAAACATGTCAAACTCGTGGCCCGGGGGCCACACACCTCGTTTATTTGGTCCATGTTAACCAGGGGTCCTCAAACTTTTTAAACGGGGCCAGTTCACTGTCCCTCAGACCGTTGGAGGGCCGGACTATAGTTTAAAAAAAAACTATGAACAAATTCCTATGCACACTGCACATATCTTATTTTGAAGTAAAAAAACAAAACGGGAACAAATACAATATTTGTATTTGCATGTGGCCCGCGGGCCGTAGTTTGAGGACCCCTGGTGTTAACTTTTGAGTTTGACATGCTTGGCTTCATGGTTAGGTCAGAGTGCATTGTGCTTGTCTCTGTGTGGCCCTGATCATATTGTAATAAATAAACAAAATGGAATGTTGGATTTTCTAAGTAATGTGTGAGTCTGGAACATGGGTTCGTTTTATTTTTGAATGTGTGGGCACTGATCAGTGAACCTTAGTTTTACTTGGGCTGACTTTCCCCCCCTGCATATTCGGTTGTGTTGTGCTATAAATGTGGGTAACTATTTTAAAAGCTTTTGATTTTTTTGGGGGGGGGGGGGACACAGAACTGTTTTAGAGTGTGGCTTATTACTTCTAAGTATGCCTGCCTTGGTTAACCTCAAAAAATAATAGTTCACTTTAAGTGGCCAATAAAAAGCGTAGTGGTAATTCCACAGTTACTTGCTTGAACATTTTCTTGGCTAAGTTGGGAAAGACACAATGCTTGTTTGGGCTTTTTAATGGAGAAATTGTGTCCTGCAAAATTCCAGGGAGCTTTTCTTTTATGTAAGTTCCAGGAAAGTGGGGATGACAGCTCTACTTCCTTGTAAGCTTTTTCTTACATTCATGAGATTTAGGAGAGTCTAGATCAGGCATAGTACATCTGTGTACAAAAACCTTGCTTTTTTTTTTTTTTTTTAGCCCTAAATGGTTTGGCTCAGTGGATAGAGCGCCGGCCTGTGGACTCAAGGGTCCCGGGTTTGATTCCGGTCAAGGGCATGTACCTTGGTTGCAGGCACATACCCAGTAGGGAGTGTGCAGGAGGCAGCTGATTGATGTTACTCTCTCATCGATGTTTCTAACTCTCTATCCCTCTCCCTTCCTCTCTGTAAAAAATCAATAAAATATATTAAAAAACAACAACAAAACCTTGCTTTTTAACATGGCAGCTCATTTCCAAATGCTCGATATAGCTGGCCTAAGAAGGAGGCCCGTAGTTATGCCTGCTTTAACCAGATTTAAGGGGAGCTAATACTATTCCCTTATAAGCAAAAACTCAGGATATTTTGTATCAGTTTAGGATGCATACAGAAAAAGAAAATTGGTGAAATCCTTGTTGGATTGTGAGATGGAGTTCATGCCTTTTCCTAGATTAGATTTAAATTTCACTCTTCCTTTGTTATTTAGTTTATAGTTTGGGGTTATGCTTTTGTCGTTTTTGTGTGTTGTAGGCTCATCTCCAAAATTATCTTTCTAAATGAAAATATTTAGCTTCTCAAACTGAAATACCTAGAACTAGACTTACAAAGATAAAGAAGATCATAACCTAAAGACTTAAACCTGAAAAAGAACTTAATCCTCATGAGGTTCTTGTAGTCTTCCTTCACTGAGAGAGATACTTGGTTAAGGGAGAGTGCTGGACACCTCAGATGTAAGGTAAAAAGGCAATGATGGCTTTTAATCATTCATTCAACAAATGTTACTTGACCTCATATTATGTGCAGGGTGCTTTGAGGGCTAGGAGGTCGAGCACTTGCCTCCGTGGAGAGTCCAGTCTTTTTTGTGGCATTTGGCCTAGTGTGAACAGTACAAGGCAGTGTGGTGATGACACTGTTGTGACATAGGCAGAAGAGGAAAAAGTCTTTCTGGCTCAGGAGTGATTAAGGATGCTGTTATGGAGGATATAGGGACATTTTAGTGGCACCTCAGAGCAGAGAGTCACTTAGGCAGGAGGAAAGGAAAGGGGGAGGATTCCAAGTGGAAGCCACAAAGGAAAGAAACTGCTGTGCATATTCAGGCTGTGGTTAGCATTTCCAGCTTATTGGGTGATATAGGAGAGAATCCGTAAGAAGGTAGGTTTGGGATGCCTTATAATAGGCCTTGAATGCTAGCTCTAGTAGTGGGCTATTGAAGGAATGCAAGGGGAAGATTAATCAGACAGTAGGGAAGGATCATGTCTGTTTGGTTAATTTGCTTTATTCTCAGCAGCTAGCCTGGGATCTGACAGCAAATCTTCAATAAATATTAGAGAGGGACAGAGTTGAGCAGGTGACATGTGGCTGGAAAGGAGAAACCCAAGTTCCCCAACAGCTCATTGGATAGTGTGTAAATGCATAGAGAAAGGCCTACGACAGTGACCTCTGCAGACTGGCAGAATCAGAGTACCATTAATAGGAAAGGGAACTTGGTCTTGGTTATGCTAGCTGGTGAGGTGCCTAAGGCGTGACAGAAAGATGAGGAGGGAATGAAAGTGGGTTTGTTGCTTCTTTCACCTTTATTCATGTCTTCATATCAGCACTTTCCCCTTATCTCCTGGCAAATCGGTACTCTTGCCAAGAACCTCTCGGATTCTTTTTCAGCAAGACCTGTATTTGTGCCTTTATTTTGTACCCCAGACCATAGTGGACTTTGCCAGGTAGCCCTCTGTGGGCAGTGGTTTTAAAAACTTAGGATTTTAAGAAAGGTGTTCTACCTTTGTGTCAGTGTATGAGAGAGAGTGTTTTTCTTCATTTTGCTTGATCACTGCTTCTAGATACTAGCGGTCCCGTGCACAAATTCGTGCACTGGTGGGGTCCAGTCAGCCTGCCCCGATGGGGGCAATTGGTGGGCTGGCTGGGTGAGGGGCCGTGGGTGGGTCTAGCCAGGGTGAGGGGTTTGCTGGCCGGCCCCGCACCTGATCGGGGTGGGGGCAGGGCAAGGGGCCGCAGGTGTTCCAGTAGTTCTGCTGTTTGGTCAATTTGCATATTACCCTTTTATTATATAGGACTAGTATATAGGATAAAAGATATAAAATTACCTTTTTTTTTTCTTTTACTTTTTAAACTTTTTCTTAACATTGGAAATAGACACAAGATGCTCTAAATCAGCGGTTGCCAACCAGTGGTCTGAGGCCCACTGGTGGTCCATGAAGTCCAAAAGGTTGGCGACTGCTGGTTTAAGGAAACCTTTGGAGCAGCGGTTGCCAACCAGTGGTCCATGAGGTCTGAAAGGTTGGTGACTGCTGCTCTAAATTATTTATTAACTATGGAAACTCCTTGCTCAGTTATTCTTCTGTTTCTTTTTAATTTTTATATTATTGGCTAAGAACTGTGAACAGGTCAGCAATTCCTTATCCTTTTTGTGTTGAGAAATTTCATGTAAACATGAGACCAAGTCTGTAATTCTCTTGAGACATACTATATTTAAAAAAAATAATTCTTTTCATTGTTCATTATGTATGAGTTAAATACTAAAATGACAATGGATACTTTAGTCAATGTGAATTATAAGTGTGTGGTTAATTTTCTTCCTTTTTTCCTAATGTCAGGCATTTTAAACTGTATTTTAGACTTTCCCTCCTTTAGATGCTAGTCTTAAGCTGCTGTAGTTGAGTGAGAACAGCAGTGATGGTAAGGAAAGTTAAGTAAACATGAAATTAAAAAGGCCATAAGAGTACATTTTGGTAAACCAAAATATTGCTTGGTGGCATGAAGCCACAGATCCATTCCAAAAAAAAAAAAAAAAAAATGCGGAAATGTGGTTTTGCTGTCTGTCATGCAGTCTGTTTCAACTGTGAGAAACATACGTTGCTTTATGGGGTATTTTTTTTTCAAGTCTGACCGCAGCTTTTAATTTCCTTCACTCCACCCACACCTCCCACCGCATGCCCATGTATCTAGTGGTAGTTTATGGGCAATTTAAATGTAATGGCATAATCATCAACCACCAAAAGGGTCAGCAGTTGTGGCAGAAGTTTCTTGTCTTAGGTGTGTTAAGTATCAGGTCTCTGCTTTGGGAAACTTTTATAATCAGAACACAGTGTTTGTCCTTGTTTTTTGGACTTTTCAATGTAAGTTAAAGTGAGGTTTCTTTTAAAAGGTAGTTTTGAAGTGCTTTGTTTTTTTTGCTGAAAAAATAATGTATTCACATTAAAGAAATTTTAGAAAGCAAAAGAAGTTAAAAGACTCACCCATGGTTCTACTACTCTGACCTAAATGCTGTAGTAGATGGAGAATTATGCTCCTTACCCTCTATGGAAAATATAGGTTAAGTTCCAAAGGGTGGTACCTAAAATAAGCATAATGTACCCTTCTTTCTTTAAAAAGTACAGAAGTACAACATAATGTATAGTAAAATGAAACCTTAGATCTTTAAAATTAATTTTGGTTTATTGGTAACTGTGGTTGCTTCAACCTTTTTTTATGAGCAACACAATCCTAAATATTTTTTAGGATCTACTCTTAATTCAGCCAGTAACTTCCTGTAATCTTGGTAAATCATTTAACTTTTCTGAATCTCAGCTTCTTATCCATAGCCATAAAACAAGGGAATAGGACTCGATCAGTGTGTTTTATAAAATGCTGGTTCCTGGGTCCCTAACCTGGGACCTGGGCATCAGTATTTTTCTGAATGCTCCAAGGTAATTCTAAAGTAGGGTTGAGAACCAGTGAACTAGAGCAGTGCTTCTCAAACTTTAATGTGCATACAAGCCACTGGGGATCATGTTAAAGTCAGATTATTTCTGCAGGCCTAGAGTAGTGCCTGATATTCTCCATTTCTAATGCCCAGATGCTGCTGGTTCACTGACCACAGTTTGAGTAGCAAGGAGCCAGAAACCTCCAAAATGTCTTTCATATTTATGTCATTTCTTATTTCCATGGTTTAATTTATATAGTACATGGGAATCCATGTGCTGCTTGAATGAGACCCCTGATTAGGATGTCTATATACATAGAGTGGTATCTGCGTAACCTTTGTTGCATCTCTGGAATAAGTCAGCCAATTCAAGTAATTTTAATGGTACTGTACCTTGCTTTAGGTAGCCTGCCTGAGCTCCAGCTGGCAGCTGAAGAGTTGGCACACTACTGCCTAGAAGAGGGGTACTTTCCATTTCTCCCTTCTCTGTTCACTGAGACCCTACTCTAATAGTTACTTACACTTTCAAATTCTGTCTCTCTTCTTTTTATCCTTGAGTGGCTACCCTACCCATAGTAGTGCCTTCTAATTCCTGAGCTGTATTTTAGTTAAATGGGCAAAAAGAATCATGAAGTAGTACATTTTATTTTAATTTGGTTTCTCTTTGAGCACATTCTCTGCAGAAAATACATTAAACGTAATTTAAAGAGCAAGCAAAACTCCAGTTTTGCAGTTTATTTTGTTGTGGTAGAAGCACAAACATCCTTGTACTGTCATGTTTTTCATGCTCTTCTTTAACCCTGTCATTTGGGAATAAGAAAATACTGTTTAGAACTGTGTAGTCCCTTATTTTTGTTTGTTGTAGCACAGCAACAGACTAGCAGGCAGCATGATGAGTGGGAAGACCTTGGCTGGCGTATCTGCAGAGCTGATTTTTAGGCTGTCACCTACCTTTAAGTAGTTAAGTACAATTTTGAACACTTCCCTTTTCTGCATAAACTAGCACGGGGATCATGTACTGCACCATTTATCAGGGCTGTGTTGGAGAGTTTTGTTGCCCTGAAGGAATATCCCTGTCACCTATTCTGAAGTCCCAGGCAGTTTAGGATTTAGAAGTGTTGCTCTAGAGCAGTGCTACTCAGTGAGGTCTGTAGGCTGCTGCAGGTCTGTGAACTATTTTTTAAAGGTGGGCGATATGATAAGGAGCTTGTGCTAGACTGTAAGTCAATATACTACTTCATCAAGAATGTCTTTATTAAGAAAAGAAAAAGAATTAAAAAATGCACCTAACTGAATTAAACAATAGTTTATTTAATTCCAGTACAAGCCCATTATCTTCTTGTCAATGGATAACAATTTCGGGATTGACTGCTTTCAGTAGCACTGCAATAGAGGTTTATTAGGGTTGTTTTTATAAATTAGGAATAGACTGAAGTCAAAGTTAGTAAAATAAAGGGAAATGTAACCCAAAAAAATAAAAGGTAAGTTTAAAGACAAGTTAGGTTAAAGGTATGATTCAGTTCAAGGTGGTGGGGACATGTGCAAAATAGTTAAGGCAGTTTACACAGATTCTGCAAGTAGGAAGCTGTAAGAGACAGTACAGTTTGCTTTGGTTAATGCAAAACTCCTTTAAGTTCTTTTAGTACTTCTGAATTCTGAATAGCTTGCCTTAAACAATTTTTGTTTTTCATTTTACCATCTACTCAATGGAAAGCACATATTTCTATAGGTCTCACACAACTGTTATTATGTAGTCTTAAATTGCAAGCTTTGAAATTCAGCCTGACTTCCTCTCCACCTCTCTTCTCCTCCCTCCCCCCAGCCTTATAGTCTTTACTTTTTTACTACTATATATAAAATTTACTTCATCCAGGGCAAGTATCTGTTTGCCAAGAAAAGAGGAAGAGAGATTCTTTGCCAGTAGCGAAACATAAATACTGACAATGTCTTTTCTGGGTCACAGTTCAAGAAAGTGGAGAAATAGCAAATTTTCTGGGACTAGGCCTGTGACCTCACTTCTCTTTTCAGTCAGTCCGGAGGCACTGACCTACTGTCCTCTGTTACTGTGCCAGTGGGTCTGCTCCCCAACCTCCCACCCCAGGGATGTCTTCTTAATTGAGAGGCAGGAAGAGCCCTAAGTTTGAATCAATAGGTAACAATACAGCTACTCAACTTGTAGCACTATCTAATCTCAGTTCTGTCTTAGAACAGAACTATTTACTTTAAGGCAGTGGTTCTCAACCTTCTGGCCCTTTAAATACAGTTCCTCATGTTGTGACCCAACTATAAAATTATTTTCGTTGCTACTCCATAACTGTGATGTTGCTACTGTTATGGGTCGTAATGTAAATACCTGATATGCAGGATGGTTTTAGGAGACCCCTGTGAAAGGGTTGTTCGACCGCCAAAGGGGTTGAAAACCGCTGGCTTAGAGTATAGTTCAGCTGGATTAGTAATTAGGGTCAACATGGGAATTGACTTCACAGTTGTATTGTTCACAATATGTGGTGTGCTTTCCAAATTGTTTTATCACTTGAATCTGGATTTTTCCCTTGCCTTTCCATTACTGTCCCCCAAAGCAAACCTTGAAATCAGCCTTGTGACTTCCTATTTTAATGAACAGTAGCACCATATCCAGGCTTTACACATTGGAATCATGGACTTCTTACTTTCATTGTTGCTTGTCTCCCTGTGCAGTGTGTCTCCTTTCCTCACCATCGTTCCACCAGACTCTTATTATGCCTGGATTGCTGTGCTGGCCTCCGGCTAATCACTGCATCTGCAGCCTTTGCCTCTCTGCTCCTTTATCTGGGCTGCAGGAGCTCAGGGTACGCTTCTCTATCTATTCACATTGGGTTGTTATTTGGGGGCCCTCTCTACTCCTGGAAATCCAGCTAGTATCTCCAACATGCCTCTGCTCTTCTCTGCTCCTTTTACCCATTACATAGGTGATCTTGTCCATGCTGCTAAGTAGATGGCTCACCAAATTTTTTCAATAGCCTGGATGTCTCTTCTGAGACCATTATATGTAACTTTGAGAATTCATGGGTACTTAAACTCAGCATGTCTTAAAAAGACATCCTCCTGCACAAGCCTGCTCTTGGTCCAGTGATCTCTATCTCAGGAAATGCCAGCAGCATCCACCCAATTTCTCAAGCCAGAAATCCAGAGGCAGGTGAGGATTGCTTTTCCCTCTCACTCTTTAGCTGCACACAGGCCATCATCTGGTTTCTTGAAATCTACTCCCAGTTACTCCTCCATTTGTTTACTTCTCTCCAGCTGTCTGATCATGGTGAGTTAACATTTGACACTTCCTTGGTTTGATCTTTAAAATGGGACAGCAGTAATCCTCTTAAAATTGTTCTGAGTTTAAGGAGCTTTCCATGAATTTTAGGATGATGGTGATGATGGCGACGATGATGACTAGCACCCTTAGACACCATAATTAAGATGGCTCTCATCTCCTACCTGGTCTAACCTTGGTGGAGATAATCCTGGTACACTAGGCTCTGCTGGATCTGCTTTTCCAGCCTCATTCTGTGCCGCCCGTTCCCTTTCACTTGGTCCCATGTGTCCAATTTGAATGAATTTGGACAATTTGTCCATTCACTTTTTGGAATGTTTTCCCCTTTCCCTGCTCTTTGTCTAGCAGACTCACTCCACCATCAGTTACTCAGGGAAACAGTCCCCTGTTAAGCATTTAAAACTACCCTACATTTTACTTAAATGTCTGTCTCATTTGCTAGATTATGAGCTCTATAAATCTTTCCTGTTCACCTACTCTTTTTCTCAGACTGTTACACTGGCCTGACAGTATTGTAGACAACTGCTGAAAACCCGAATTGATATGGATTACATGTTGCTCTCTCCCCAAAGCCGCTGTAATGACTTCAGCCAGAAGGGGTTTCTGCCATCCTCACACTTGGTTTCTAGGGCTCCTCTGTGTACCACCTTGATACCACATGATGTCTGTTACTATGCTTATTTCCATTTGTTCGTCTGGTTCACTCAATTATAAACACTTCAAGGCCCAGATCGATTGGGCATTCACTGCTTTTTCTGCCGTAGCTGCTAGCTTAGGGTAAGAGTGAATGAATGAGCCGGTATCTGAAAGCATCTTGTTGAATTTCCTAAGTCTGTGGTGTTATGGGAATTCATAATGTTTCTATTCTGAAATTATCTTTCATCCTCCATCTTTCCTCTTTTGGTATGTTTTGTGGTTATAAATCTTTTCTGTCCTTCCACAGCCACTTAAATATAATCAGTGGCAAGAAAGGGGTGTGCAGGGCAGAAATACACTGGAGTGTCTTAACCTCCTGTCTGGTATTTATCACAGCTTTCCTAGGAATCGTCCTTGATAGGTCCTTGCTGCCTTCCAAATAAAGTTCAAGCTCTTTAGCGTGGCATTCAAGACCTTCCACAGTCTGACCCCAGTGAACCCTTTCTGTCCTTATTTTCCACTTGGTTTTTTATTGCATGCATCCTGTGCTCTGGCTTAATGGTTTTCAATTTTGGCCTGTACATTAGAATCACCCCAGGAGCTTTAAAATAAAATACTAGCAGGTGGGTTCTACCCTCTGAGAGTGTGAGTTCATTGGTCTGGGGTGAAGCCTGTGTGTTGGTGTTTGTGAAAGATCCACTTGTAATGCTAGTGCAAAGCCAGGGCTGGAGACCATTGACTGACTCAGTGTTGCCCACAAAATATAATCTCCTATAAGAGCTTTGAGAAGAAAGGATTTTATAGTAAAAGAAGTTTGATTAGGACTGCATTTTATGTACTCCCTTCTAGAGATTTATAACATTATCAAGTAAGAGGCTCTGAGATGTTCAACAAGAAAGAAACCGGTTTAACCTCTGTGAAGTAATCTGATCAGAGAGCTCTTTATGTATGTGATACCTGTTAATGACATCTGCTAAACTTAGTCTAGAATCTGCTTTGGGCCATGCTGTACCCAGCCACATCTCAGCTTTTAAGTCACTTTTTTATTTGTCTTTCCTTGATTGTATCTAAACTGTACCACCCCCTGCCTCAGGCTTCTCTCTCAGCATTTTTCAGCATCTCTAATTCTTCTTTACATACTTATATGTTTGCTTCTGTCTCCCGCTCTGTGATGTGAACTCCATGACAGCAGGAACTTATTTGTCTTGTTTACCCTTGTGTCTCCATTCATCCCCTAAAATAGGCCTGATAGATAGTAGGTGCTTAATAAATATTTGAATGAACAGAAAGCAATACCTTCATGTTTTTGGCTTTTACTAATGTACATATGTTTAAATAATTTAAACTGCCTGCACAATTTAAAAGCTTGAAATACATTTTTAAAAGTAATAGGAATACAGGAGCAAATATAGATGACAGTAGTTTTCTATACCTTTAATTTTCTCAACCTGCCTAGTAAAGTATTAAAACAAAGAAAACAAGGAAAAATAGATATGAGCCTGATTGTAGAGAGAATACTATTACTTTTCCGATTAGAGAGAGTTCTTGGTCCATGGCAGTGATGGCGAACCTTTTGAGCTCGGCATGCCAGCATTTTGAAAAACCCTAACTTAACTCTGGTGCCGTGTCACATATAGAAATTTTTTGATATTTGCAACCATAGTAAAACAAAGACTTATATTTTTGATATTTATTTTATATATTTAAATGCCATTTAACAAAGAAAAATCTACCAAAAAATGAGTTTGCGTGTCAGAGGTGACCTGACATATGTCATAGGTTCGCCATCACTGGTCTATGGGATTGGCAGTTATTTTTTCTCTCTTAATTTTTTAACCAGAGTACCAGGGGTCACACCTATGTGAGACATTATAAGAGTTTAGGTGAGGAATCAGTGAGCAATAGTGGGCTTTTGTGTAGGACACACAGTATCAATGACAAAAAATAAAAACAGGCAAGGAACTAGTGGGTTCTAAGTAAAAACTTCTAATTATTAGAACTCTCTACAGTGAGAGTATTTCAACAGGTTTGTCAGGGCCAGTGGGTAGGGTCTTTGTGTACCTGAATCCATACTTGGAATCCCATTCATGTGGAGCTGCGGCATTCCTGGGCTTCGTTTGGAAGGAATTCCCATGGCATGTTCTCTCTAGAAGTCCTCATGCTATAGCTGTGCCCCTGGCTTCCTACACCTGTTTCTGACTCTCCAGGTGCTGAGTGTATCCGGAACCACTCTTTTATTTCCTGTGACACCAGGGATGTTGGTGCCTGGGTAGGGCCTTTTTTGGGGGGGGGGGGGGGGGCTCTTGGATTCATCCCCCTGGTTCACTCTGGAGATATCATTGTGGAGATTATTGTGACTCAGCACACAAGGTGCCCATCCATTGTGCTGTCTTAATGGTTACCCTAATTCCAGTGAATCAAGTGGGGGCAGTCTGGTGTGAGTTATTTCAGGAGGGAGGTTAAGTGGCATCTCCTTTATTGCATTTCTAAAATAGTCTTTTAAAACATGTCCTGCAAAGATTTCAGAATGGAACTTTAATCATTTACTTATCAGTGAGGAATTGTCTTAAATGAATTAGTATTTCCTTTGGGGGTCCACTATGATCACTTACTATTTTTGAGTTGCTTGGCATCCTAAATGCCAGAAAAGGTGTGTGTGAGGAAGGTTAACAAACCAAATCAGACTCTAAAGCAGGTCTTGCTCTAACTTTCCCAATTTCAGCATGCTTGCAAAGATTTCCGGAGCTTGCAACCTAACCTGAGCTGCAGTTACTTCTGTTCATTCAATTAGTGTTATTGAGTGTCTTCTACATACCAGGCAATTCTTTGGAACCTTGCTTCTTGGGGTGTGGTCTGTGGACCCCACAGCATAATGTCACCTGAGGGTTGTTAGAAGTATAGACTCTCAGGTCCCACTCCAGGCTGGATTTGAACAAGATTCCCATGTGATTAGTGTGCACATTAAAGTTGTTGAAGTACTACTCTTTAGTTCATGAAAACAAAAACATGTTAGCTGATTTCAGATGATTATAAATGCTGTGAAGAAAAGACTGTAATAGGCAGAGTGAGTGGGATGAGTGTGAGGAGTCATAGAGGAGGGGTGAGTAAGGATGTCTGAGGAGGTGTCCTGTGGGCTAAGACTTAAATGATGAGTTGGGACTAGCCCTGGGAAGATAAGGGGAAGGCAGGTCAGACGAGGGACCCTCCTTCATCCTTGCAGTGCTTTGTCCACACCTGTCTTTTTTGAAGCCGGGGTCACATCTTTGCTTCTCCCCCTTTGTGCTCTATCTGCGGAGTCACTTGTCTGCTGTGCCTGGACCTGGTTGGTAATGGTATTATTTGGCAAGTGCAAATAGCAGAAGAGCAACACTTTTGTTTTAGTAAGAGCTGGCTATTTATCATGGCAAGAACATAATCCAAGGGGATGGAAGGGTAACTTGGCGCAGTGATGGCTTCAGAGAGTTGAAATTATATATACTTGGGAGGAGGAAGGGCAATAGAGGCTAGAATTGAACGGAGAAGAGGAAAGGAAGTGTTGAGGGGTTTGGATATTGATGAAGTTTTGTTGAGAAATGGAGATAAATAAGAAAAAAAGAGACAAAGTCTTTGGCCTCACCTGTGGGTGAGAAATACAGCATATTTCTCAGTGTATAGCAGGTGTCTTATTGTTTCCCTGGTTATAGCTATCCTTGATGAGAACTTGGTAAGAAGCTAGTGTTTTTCTTTTTGGTTTTATTCTAGTATCCAAAGTTCCTTTGTCTTTTAGGCATTTTATCGCATACATTTTATTCATATACATCATGTGGGAGAAAAATACAGTGAATGATCTTCACCTATGATGGGCACAGGAATATTTGTCCCCTCCACTATGGTTAATTATCATAATGCTTAATCATGCATCAGCATTCGAAGGCCCCTATGCATTTATGTCAGTAGGAAATAGTCCGGGGGAAAAGAGAAAGAGAGAGCAGGAGATTGAGATTCAGAGAGAGAGAGATTCTGAGATAGAGGGAGAGAAAAGAGACATCAAAAAGTAGCTGGTAGTGCTTGCTGGCCCAGGAGTACTGAGTAAATGAGCATTTGCACAACTTGGGTGTGTGTGTTTTAGTACAGAATAATCTGGGTCTGTGACCAAACCCACTTTGTTCTCTGAAGGCTGAAGTTAAGCTCATCAGAGAAAAACATTTTCTTTCCCTACTCCTGACATCCCACTTTTCTCTCCCACCTTTTTTCCATTTTCCCTGCCCCACCTCTGTGGTAGAGCTGAGTATAACAGTGATTACATTGGTTACAGTGTTATTTAGACTTGAGAACTGAAATGATTTGACCTTTTAGGAGTAACTGGATATCAGGCACAGTGATCATCAGTCATTCTCAGCCATGATACTGTATCACTCTTAACATTTGAAACAGTATTTAACTACAATAACCAGAGCCCAGAAGATGTAGATAAAATAATAGTCAAATACGGGTATCTGGGATTTCCCTTAAAGGCCTTTTAAAAGCTTAAGGGGTGAGAGATAGGGGCCCTTTTTTCTAACAATTGCAAAAATGCTTTAGTAAAATACTACTTCACCTTTTGAGGACAGATGGGAATAGTTTCACGAAATGCAGGTGTACTGTGATAACTCCGGGAAAGACATTGTCCTGCATATTCCTACTGTAGCACTCCTATGTCTTCCTAGGACAAACAAATGGAGTACTTCAGTGTGTGCAGTTAGCTGAACTGTGCACACGGAGCACCCAGGAAAATCGAGTTCAAAACACAAAGAAGATTGCTTTCGTTAAACTTCTGGGGTTAGGGGCAAAAATATGGTTGAACATTGGCACTTTCAATTCTAAATGAGCACTCCTTAGCACCACTTTCTTCTTGGTACTAGAGAAATATACTTGGTAAAAAAAAGTGTTGGTAGTTTGAATCAGTCTTTTAGGGAACTGATAGATATCCTATTAAATTGATTATTAATATGTTACTACTTCATTATATTGCTTTATTAGTAATATAAAGTAATCACTTGAAGTATGCTGACAATATTTTGATCTAAATCTCTAAGCCTTATTCCAGTCTGGCTTTTAAAATAAAACGAAACAAAAAACACATAGAATTTGTGTTATCCATTACATGTTCTTAGATCTTTTGTAAAGTTGAATTTTGATAAGATAAAGTCTGAGTTGTCAGTGTAGAGCAGTGGTTCTCAACGTGTGGGTCGCGACCCCTTTGGGGGTCGAACGACCCTTTCACAGGGGTCGCCTAACTGTGGTCGGCAAACCGCGGCTCGCGAGCCACATGCGGCTCTTTGGCCCTTTGAGTGTGGCTCTTCCACAAAATACCACGTGTGGGTACACATGTATAGTGCGATTGAAACTTCGTGGCCCATGCGCAGAAAGAAGTCCGTATTTTGTGGAAGAGCCACACTCAAGGGGCCAAAGAGCCGCATGTGGCTTGCGAGCCGCGGTTTGCCTAGCCGCAGTTTGCCGACCACTGGAAGACCATTGGAAAACACATATATAATTACATATTGTTTTAATGATTAATCACTATGCTTTAATTATGTTCAATTTGTAACAATGAAAATACATCCTGCATATCAGATATTTACATTACGATTCATAATAGTAGCAAAATTACAGTTGTGAAGTAGCAACGAAAGTAATTTTATGGTTGGGGGTCACCACAACATGAGGAACTGTATTAAAGGGTCCCGGCATTAGGAAGGTTGAGAACCACTGGCGTAGAGCAGTAGTACTACTTGAATATTTTCATTACAGTTAGTATGGATTTTTATTAAGTTGGGAATAATTTCTCATTAGTTCTCTGATTTTTTTTTTTTTTAAATCTAGAGGCAGGCAAAATCAGTTCCAAAAGTTGTACTGTTTCTCAGAAAATTTGGAGTAGGTTGATGAGCAAATCGAGATAATTTTCTGATTGAATTAAAATTATAGCCTTTGATTCTGTAGTGGTAAAGGGAGGGTGAAGGAGAGAATTGCAAGATTTATTTGTACTTATTCCAAAACAAATTTCAGACAGAATAAGAAGGAATTATTCTTCACTTTAAAAAAAAATGTTTATACATAGTGGGTGTTATGTTCTTGATAAGCACATAATAAAATAAATAGATTCATCTTCGGAAAAAAATTTTGGCAAAGAAACTGCTGTAGAAAACATTATTCATGAGATGTTATTAAAGAATGTTTTTCTGAAACTATAATTGTTTAGATATTTTTTGTTCTTTTTTAATTTTTTTCTGGTTGGCTGCTAAAATGGTTTTCTAATGTTTTGTTATTCTGTTTTATTTCAATAATATGTAATAGTGTTTTTCCTATTTCAATGAGAGGCTAAAAATTCTAAGAAAAATTTTAAAATGATTGATTTTGATATGACTCTTTGGTTACTAAAATAAAGTCATCTGTACTTTCTCTCAAGTTTATTATGTGGTTAAAATAAAATTTGTTTAATTTTTTTAAAGGATATTATGTAGGCGGAAATAATATAAATAAAATTTAGATTTATTGTATTAGAACTGTTTGAGAGATTGCAATTCAATTTAAGCATAGGCTTAACCAGTTTTTTGTCTTACTTAAATGACTAATGTAATTTGTTATATATGATAAAGAAAATATGTTTCTGATACTGTGTGCTTTAGTATTTGTTGCTTTGTAATCTAGTGATTGAATCATGACATTCTTTTCAGTGCATGGCATTGCTTTTCCATGTTGCATGGTAGTTAATAATTTTCAATGATTCTTGAGTTGGAGTGTGAAGATGAAAGGGATAAAAGGTTCTCAGCATTTTTCTGTTTCATTACTGACTGGTTATGCTACTAGTCCACTGGCCATCACCACTTTGGAGTTAGCTTGTCAGCATTCATGTGCCAGGTATGGAGTGCATAGGTAAAGGATTTTCATAGCATGCCTTTTTTAAAGTTAACTTTTTTCTAAAATATTTAGCTCAAACGTTTTTTTTTAATTAGAGACGGTTATCAATTTTATTGCCTCTTTATTGGAGGGATGGAATAAAGCTGGGAAATTATAGAAGAGAGAAATAGAATGATAGTTGAGGGTGGGAAAATATGTGCAACTAGTTTTTTTGTTGTTTTTTTTTTTACTATATTTTATTGATTTTTTACAGAGAGGAAGGGAGAGAGATAGAGAGTTAGAAACATCGATGAGAGAGAAACATCGATCAGCTGCCTCCTGCACATCTCCTACTGGGATTGTGCCCGCAACCCAGGTACATGCCCTTGACCGGAATCGAACCTGGGACCATTCAGTCCACAAGCTGACGCTCTGTCCACTGAGCCAAACTGGTTTTGGCATAACTAGTGTTTTTTAATGAATATTTTGATGGATAGAGGAAGACATAATAGAAGTGTCAAAAATTGTTAATCTATTTGACAAACTATGGCTGCAAAAACAATCTTTTTGTTATATATTGACATGAACAATTGTTCTTTTATTGGGGCCGTTAATGCTATTTTGGTATGTCATGGGCAACTGAAGGCAATAGTTAGCGGTGTCCATAAAGCATCGAATACCATGATAACATCCAGTAATCCTAACAGCAGTATTTCAGAATCTCTGCCTGTTTAAATGGGCTATCTGTGAATGTACTTGCTCAGGGATGCATGAGCCACATCACCTATAAATTTGATTGGAAGCTACAGAGCTGGCCTAGGCTGATGGATAGCAGATTAGAACCCTGATTAACCATGTGATTCAAAGACTGGGAATATATTGTCTAAGCAAGATTCATCAGATGCAATCAGAATTTCAAGTGGTCAGATGAAATTCAAATGTGTATTGTGGCTTTTTCTCCCCTAGTGCTTTTCCTCCTAGGTTGCCTATTTTCCCCCTCTCTTTCCCCAAAGCTGAAAAATACTTCTTTGATGAATCTGCTCCTTACCCTAAAGCTAGCTGTCTGTTATTCATCAGAAAGCAGGTCGCAGTTCAGTGAGCAGAAGAAAAGATTTTAATAGAAGCTATGCCAAGGGCTGTAATGCATCATTTTAGGGCCCTAATTACATTACAATGACAAATATCAATGGTGACAACAGCAATAACCTACATCCCTTAATGGCTGTGCTGGAAAAGGAGTTTGGACCTCACGCCATTAGATTAGACTCAGTTTCAAAACATAGGCCATTAGAAGTGTGTGTCCGCAGTATTATTGGCTGACCACTGAAGCCCAGTGGAAAGGCCTGTAAATAAATGATGCCTCCCTAAAGCTGGATCCTATGGGACAAAAGAAGCAAAATTAGATGACCATGGAAGCAGCAGTGTTTCCGAGGCAACTTTAGCTTTCAAAGTGAAGAATGACTGGCTTAATTTTATGAAATCACACACACATCCCACCCCCCTGCTGCCAATTAGCCTGACCATGAAAATCCATTGGCATGACAACTCAAAGAAATTAAGAAGTCTTTTAAACAAAAGGAGGCCTTTAAAGAAAATGTTTGGGAGGTCGCCCCTCTGCTTTTTCTGTTAGGTGTGCATGTAAACATATATGAACCAATAAAACGACTTTTCTACATTTTTAAAGAAAATACAGACTTTTTTCCATATTTGTTTAGACTTGAAATAGCCTAGGTCCAAAGTTAAAGAAGCCAGATAAATACCTCTTGGTCTTTGTTTTGCCAGCTAAGTTTCCTTAGAGTAGTTTTTATTGCCTATAGGCAAACTAGAGAACTCAGTTTTCTTATGTGCCCACACATTTTTCAACTCTCCTAGCAAGGGACTATTTTATTTATGTAAACAACATAATGAGGAAAATATGCTTGGCAGATGGTTCTAAGCATTAGAATCATCAGTTTGGTCTGCCCCAAAGTGTCTCATTATCTTTTATTCTCTCTCCCTCCACCTCTTGCTACAGAAAGCTTAACAACCAAATGCCTTTGAGACACCGTGCTTTTAGTCTGGCGAATGCTACTCTCTTTTCTCAGCTCACACTGGAATTTCACCCCATAACCACTGTGGTATGTTCGTCCAGGTGGAGAGTGATTTGGTGATTCCCATTGCAGCTTTTCATGGTGGTTTAAGCATTCTTAAAGGATAGCTAAATGCTCCATGGGGCAAGTGCCATAAATTAAATCAGGTCAGCACAGTTGGGTCCTTATTCACTGCTGCTTGTTGGTGCTGGGTTTTTGTCCATCCTGTTAGGAATGCAGAATTGGAATGGAAAATTTAGGTTTGGAACTTGGTTAATTTGTGTTTTCTCCTGGCTGGCAAAGTTTGTAAGGTGCTGGAATTTAAAAGATGCTTTGCTATCAAGTCAAGGGTTGCTGATGAGAGAAGGAAACCTAGAATGCACAAGGCGTGTCGCTATCATTCTGGTAATGACTTAGTAAGAAAGAGAGCATTTTGTTCTTTTAAAAAATGAGGAACTGACCCTGATGGAATTTATTTTCAGAATGTTTGAAAAATAGTAATTGCTTTATGTTATCTGCCTTTCAGTACTCCTCTCCTTTTGCCCACCTCATCAGTAAAATATAAGCTATTTTATTTGTATGTATATAAAAGAAATGTGTTTACCTGTCACATGCCAAAGTCTATAAGGAGCCATCTATAATAATAAAAGCATAATATGCTAATTAGACTGGACAGCTGAATGACTTTCTGGACGTCATTCCGGACATCCAGACGAAGCCTCGGCAGCGGGGGCCGAGGCAGAGGCGGTTAGGGATGATGAGGCAGGTAAGCAGTTAGGGGCGATCAGGGAGGCAGGCATGCGAGTGGTTAGCGGCGATGAGGCAGGCAGGCAGAGTGGTTAGGGGTAATCAGGCAGGCAGGCGAGCAGTTAGGAGCCAGCGGCGCCAGATTGCGAGAGGGATGTCAACTGCCGGATTGGGCCTAAACCAGCAGTCGGACATCCCCCAAGGGGTCCCCGAATTTGGAGAGGGTGCAAGCTGGGCTGAGGGACATTCCCCCCGCCCTCCCCGTGCAAGAATTTCCTGCACCGGGCCTCTAGTCTGATAATACAAATTTACAAATTAAGATGAACATTGGTGAAGCTTTGAGTAGTGTTTTAAAGGAAACATAGTGGCAACCTTCCTTTCTTTCCTCCCTCCCTTCCTCCCTCCTTCCTTCAAACTTACTGCAGCATCCTGTTTTTGTAAAATGTGTATACTTACAAAAATTATTAGAGAAAAATCTGTTATCTGACATTATTGGGACTTTTACAGATATATAGTGCTATGATTAGTTCCCAAGGTTAGTTCCCATATACACACAAATTGCTTGTATAGGACGACTTTTAGCATGTTCTAAACCTCTTCACACAGAAAATCTTGGTTAATACACTTGGGAATTTTTATGGTTAAAGATAACATGCCATTTTTCAACAATTTATTGCTAAGGATATGAATTAATCAACTTTTGGGGGTTGGTTGGGTGCTATTTTTGGGGAGAGGTTGGGGACTTAATTATAAAATCCCAGTGAGTACTAATTGAGAGAAGTTGAGATATAGAGAAGAATGTATATTTATTATCTAAATTCTAAAAACTTGGGTTTTTATGAAAAACCACATCAGATTGAATAAGGGTCCTGTTGAAGCTTTTGAAACTGATTTCCAGTTATGAAAATTAAATTTTTTTATGTTGTCCTGGTTCTTGAAGGTTGACTTTTTAAGATGAATTCTGGTTAATAAATTGTGCTATTAGTGTGGCACTGTTGTCACTGCTGCCCTTTAGTGGGCTAGCTGATGAGTGTTTTCCTCTTCCTTATGAAGTATACCAGCCAGAATATAAAGTGTGTGTTAATATCATCTTGTTAATATTTTGGGAATTTGTAACCAGCTGACTGTTCTCTTCATTGCTTTCCTTTCCTTTTTTTTGTTTTTGTTTTTGTTTTTTTTTTTACAGGCAGAGATTGTCAAGAGGCTGAATGCTATCTGTGCACAAGTCATTCCTTTCCTGTCCCAAGAGGTAAGGCAGTTGGTTTCAGGCACTGGGCTAGAAGGTGCCGTTTTAGTGGTTTTGCAGAAGGGGGATTGTGGGACTGACTCTTTGCCCTTGTCGGCCTCTTGGTGTTTGTATTACGCATTTCTAAGGTGCAGTGTTCGAATTCCAACTTCTACACCTTACATTCAGTGGAAAATAATTGTGTTTATATAATGGAATGTTTCTAATATGCGAAGGAAAATTCAATTGTTAAAATATCTCCTGTCATTGGACAATGTAGTGTTACTCAGAATTATGACTGTTTGTCTTAATGGCATCTAATAGGGTAGTTTAAAAAATTTCCCAGAAGACAAAAGCTTGTTCTACACTTGTGTCACTGGGCAATGAGTTGTCAGAAGAGGCATCAAATAGAAACTACTTTATGTAGTAAACACAAACTAATGTAACTTTTGTGTAGCTGCTCTTAAAAAGTTACTATTGTTACCTCATGAAGTCTTTGTATTGCCTGTGCATTTGAGAAAAGATGCAAGATGGGCTCAGTGGACTCACTGCTCTGAACGCCATGGACTTCATGCATTGCCAAGGCCAGGGGGACATGCGGCTCTCTCGCTCTCTCTTGCTCACCACCTGTCCACAGATGTACACGTGCTGGAATGAGGAGGTGCATTTCTAGTGTATGGTGGCTTCCATGTGGCTTTTTTTGTTGTTGTTCATTTGCTTGCTTGCTTTGGGTAGTTAGAAATTTAGGTAAGCATGCTGGAAAGGGATGCTTTTTGATTTTGTATTACTGAATCCTTCATTGCTCAGGGGAGATAAGCTGTGAGAAGAAGCTAGCTAATGAAACATCTGCATGTCCTGCGGTCACAGAGCTATGTATTGTAGGGTAGAAAGTACTGAGCGACTTTCCTCCTACCCTTCTGTTCTTTTAAGTGTGTCTGTCCCTGCTTTGAAGGAGAGTGGTTTGTCGCCTGCCTATCAGTGGGCACGATCTGCTGATGTTAGTGTGCAGAGGGTATTTGTGATGCACGTATGTTACAGAGATGTGGATTCTCTGTGACTTCTTATTTGGTCTGAACTGGGTTAGACTTGAGTAACCATGGCTCCCTTTCATTGGGTATATATCCCTTTCTGGTGCTCATATTCACAAATCCTGGGCATAAGTTAAAATCCTGAATTCAAATGTTCTTCTGGATCACAAACAGTAAAGGGTGTTTTGTCTTTCTCCCCCTTTAGCTGTTACCACAGAACCACCACCCACTGTATCTCCATTTACCTATTTCCACTCGGGATTTGCTTATAACTAGATTAGATGGGGTGGTGAAGGAGAGGTAAGGGCCTGTAGGCATTCCTTTAGGAAGCCTGGGTGCCCTTTGCTCACTCCAGACCAGTGTGTGCTTCTTCTGACTTGAAGCAGCTCTGCTTTATAGAGAATGGGAAGACTGCGTAACCCACAGAGCTGTAACCAGGCTGAGGTGACACAACCCAAGGCAGAAGAAGTTTGAATTATCCCTGAGGTGGTATTAGACCTCTGCAGGCACAGACCTCTATATTATCACTAGACAGTTTCTTCCCATGGCATTACTGCAGGCTCGGTGGTGTTATATTTAGAAGTGGAAGGAGGTCTTGGGGATGTTGGTGGAGCTGATTTACCAGTAGGTGGTTTTCCCACATGAGTTATGTTGTTTATGTAAGCAGGTCCAGTAGGAGCAAAATGTGTAATGGTAGTGTTGCTGAGCAAGACTGGACTGGAATTAATTGGCTGAGAAGTTGTACCCTGTAGAGGAAAGCCATGGGGGTGATACTGGCAGCTCCTTTTATGCGTGAGGTGCGAGAGTAGGCATCATAATCTCATCACTTACTGTTTATTTCACCACTACCTTTGACATTTCTTGGTTGAAATGCTTGATTCATGTGTAATGAATGACCTATGTCATGGTTTTCTAAATCCTAATGCTGTGTATATCTTTTCTTCTGCTTACTTTGGATTAATTGGCTCATCTTTTTTTAGTTTCTTAAGGTGTGTTTATATCTTCTCATGTGTGGGCCACAGACATGTTTGTTCCTGACCAATCCAGTCCTTTCTGATGTTTTGTGTCTGAACATTGCCCACCTTCTTTCTCCTTCTGGGCATTCTGTGAGCATCAGACTCCTTGCCTTTACCCTGAGGCCAGATGGACGGTAATCTGGAGGGAGGCGAGGAGGCAGGTTATTAGAGGAAGATGAATTCTATTTCCTGTCTCTTCAGAGGCATGGAAAATCACTCTTGCATGGCTGCGAGCCTCACTGGTGCCAGGACTGAAGGCTCTTAATCTGATCTTTTAACACCAGCTCTCTGTGTGACAGTCTCACTGCCAAAACGGCAGCTGCGGTATTAGAATTTATTTTAAAATGTTTTTATTTTAAAATTAAATGATTGCATTTAGAGAAAAGAAAAAAAAAAAACCTTCCCTAAAGGACTAGTACATGAGATACCGGACAGTGGTTGGAGAGATTTTTTTTTCCCAATTTGATAGGAACAAGAGGCAAATTTACATAAATTTAGGTAAAGTCTATTTTTAAGTTAGCCCCCATGAGCTGATTAATGTACTTGCTTAATGCTTGTGTCTAGTGTACCACATTTTCTGAAATTAAAAAACACACACACACATAGTACTGATTGAAACTATTAAATTTAGTTTTAATTGCAAGACCTTATTTTAGAAATAAGTTGTATAAGTGTAAATCAAAAGTACTTGAAGGATCTTGGCCAGTGGGTTCAGTGGTTAGAGTGACAGTCTATGGACAGAAGGGTCAAGGGGCTCCATTCCCAGTCAAGGGCATGTACCTGAGTTGTGTGAGGGAGGCAGCCAGTCAATGTGTGATGGGTCTTTCTCACATCAATGCTTATCTCTCACTCTCTCCCCCCACCTCTCCCTCTCTTCCTCCTTTCTACTTTCTCTGAAAATCAGTGGAAAAAATATCCTTAGATGAAGATAAACACAACAAAAAAAGTTCTTGAAATGTATGCATATAATACAGAGAAAATTAATTTTCTATTAGATTTCACTAAAGCATTTTGAAGATTTTAAAAAATTATAGTCTATATATTTTAATGATGTACTTGTTTACTCACATACAACTACTTCCAAAGTCCAGACATTAAAAAAAGATATTGCCAACTCTTGTCATTAAAGTAACTTCATTAAAGTAACTATCAGTTATAGTTCTTAGAATTTTATAGGATTCCTAATATCAGAATTTAGAGAAAGCTTGTGTGTCTGTACCCATCTAAAGCTGGGTTTTTTCCCCCCTTTTCTTTTGGCTTTTAGGAATGGGTAAAGACTAATCTATAATCTGCTGCCCTCAAATTTCTTCTTAAAAGGCAAACCTCAAAGTAGTAAGTGGGAAGCTCTTCTCTATCCCACTTTGGGCCTTATTTTCAGGGAAGGAACTAAAAATAATCAGCTCCCCAGTTGGCAGTTCCATAGCAAGAAATGCCAGTATGATGACAGTCAGATCTGGGCCAAGTCTTGGCCTCCCTATTATAAATTGAGTGGCTTTCTATAACCGAGTTAAGCTGGGTGACCTTTAGCAAGTGATTTGCCTCTCTAAGCCTCAGTTTCCTCATCTGTGTGATGAGGTTAATAATAGCATGGAACACACAGTCACTTTGGGGATTACTTGGATTATGTACATGAAATTTAGCACATAGTAAGCACCTCCTGATGTTTACTACTAGCATCAGTACTAGCTACAGCAGCAGTGAAGTGCTAGATTTCCTTGTGAGAGGACCTGGAGTCAGCCCTCCTGCCTCCTTGTAGTCATTGCTTTTTGGGAAATTGTGAATTTCTCATCTTTCTCTCTAATATCCTTCTGGTAAAGGAAAAAAAGTGTAAATTAAAACCAAACCTGTGGCTGACACTAGCTGAAAATCTTAGTGAGCATTAGGTAGCCTCCAAAGTGATTCTCTTCTAGCTCCAAAAATTAATTTTCCCATTTAGCAAACAACTGTCTCTCCCCAGTCAGCAAGCAAAGGTCCCTCCATAAGACGACAGCTATTCAGGGTGCTCAACCAGTAGCACTCACCTCAGAAGAAATCGTGGTTTTGGATGGGGCCTGTGTTTTACCCACAAAGTTATACAGAAAAATAAACTTCTCAATCCCATTGAGATCTGGCCGTTTTCAAAATATACCTGATGGCTTAGCTGAAGTTGGTTTTGATTTTACAAGTAGATTATGTGGATGGATTCTTTTTTTCATCAGCGATTTCAGGATATAGCTTTTGTAGACCCTTAGACATTAGGGCCCTGAGCAAAGTTGGAGGATGCCAGTAAGTAGACTTGCCACCAGTGTCCCCCTCCTCCTTTCCCAAGAACATATCTTTAAGGAATTCCTAATGTAGATTGAAAAAGTATAGGCTCTTGTTACACCCTGGCAGCAAGGTGCAATGTTTCTGCTAATTTGAAATCAGACCAACTCTGCCTCTTCCTGGCTTTATGTTGGGAAAGTTGATCTATCTGAGCCTTAGTACTCCTGTAGAATGGTGGGAATAGCCCCATCTTAATAATGTATATCGCATGTACTGAAATGTAAAGCACTTGGGATAGTAAAGGCCAGTATTGTTTTGTTTTCCTTTTACTGGGAGATGGATTCTGTCCAGCTTATTTTGAGTCCCAAGACGTTTGGAGAGGAAGGACTTATAAACGCTGGGAAGAGTTCATGGTAGTATTTCAGAATGCTGGCTGGCAGCGTTCCTGTGAAGGTAGGTTGGCCTTGCAGCTTTAGGGGCTGCTTTTAGCAGCTGGCAGGTAGCTCCACACAGATTATCTTTCAGAGGGGGGGGGGGGGTACTTTATTTTTTGGTGAAGCAGTAAGTACGGTCTTAACCTGTTAGATTAAGCATTAAATTAGGCAGTAGCTGAGGACCTGATTTGGAGGACAGTTGTGTTTTTTGAACTCTTGTTTTCCTAAATTATAAAATTCTTTACTTTTGAGACAAGCAGGGTATGGTTCATGGTGATCAACAGATGTTCCTAAGACCTTTAAGAGCTTCAAACCCCTGATAGGCTGTAGGTGAAAATTTATTACGTTATAGTTGGAAATCTTCTCTCCTCAGGGCACAGTTGTATTTTTCAGAAACTCACTGGTCCTCTAACAAGGAACAGAGTACATTGGTAGAGTTATGCTATGTGAGAGGCAGTGTGATAAGATCCTGAGGGGTGGCACACCTGGAGCCCAGTCCCGGCTCAGCCACTTGCTTCCTTTATCTTACTGGGTAAAATACTTCACTTCCTGGGCTGCAGTCTTCTCATCCATGTAATGGGAAACCTATACTATTGGGTTGTTTTATATGGATTCGTGACAGTGTAAAGAACCTACCTGGATATTTGGCTGCTTTAATATCAAAGGAATAATAGTTTAGTTAAGATAAAAGCTGTTTTCTCTCACAGAACAGTTTGCATAGAAACAGCTGTAGCTAGTTTGGTGACTTAAGGGAGTTTCTGAAAAATACAACTGTGTCCTGAGTTAAGAAGATTTTCAACTATAATGTAATAAATTTCCACCAACAGCCTCTGGTGTTCTTCTTGTATTACCATCATCACTAGTAGCATCATATCCTGCCCCAGCCAGAGGAAGTAGAAGACAGAGCATATGCCATTTTTTTTAATGGTATGATGTTGAAGATGTTCAAATTTTTGCTCACTTTGCAATGAACAATGCCTAATTACCTGCCCACAGTTAGCTGCAAGGAAGACTTGGAAATGTTGGCTGAGTGGCCGTTAGGTTCACCTAAACCTTATACCAATTAAGAGAAGGAATATCAGGGGACAATTAGCGGTTTCTTCTAGACATCATGCTGCATATAAAATAAAAGCAGTGGCCATTGTTATTACTGCCATTGTTGATATGAAGGGAAGTCATATGAGCCAGTGGCGTGTCTTTATATGAAAACTCTAGCTCTGACTTTATAATTAGTACAACTTGTATTTTAATCTATCACATAAAATATAAACACATATGTCTTGTTATAGAATATAGAAGTCTCCTCCAAAAGTATGAATTATAAGGAGGAAAACACCCATCAGAGATTGTTTATCCTTCATACATTCACAGGAGGTGGAAAGGAACCCATATGAACAGTTGGCCCCTCTAGGCTGTCTAGGTCTACATCAGGGGTGGGGAAACTTTTTTTTGCCAAGGGTCATTTGGATATTCATAACATTATTGGTGGGCCATGCAAAATTATCAACTTAAAAATTAGCCTGCTATATTTGATCAAGCATTTAATTGACTCACCCCTAATGCCTTGTCACGGCCAGACCAAATGATTTTGAAGGCCTTAAACAGCCCACGGACTGGACAGTTCCCCACCCTGTTCTAGATTCACAGCTTATGTTTATGCCTGTATTTTTCAAAGTACAAAGACTCTTGAAGAGCTCTTAATTGAAGGGTGCGATGTAGCAGAGCATACATAGGCCTGCCCTATTTTGTAGTAGACTGGCTGGAAGGAAAATGCTAATTGAATTGAGAAGTTATGTTAAGAAAGTCTCTTCTGGTGCGTGCAACATTTTGCAAGTCTTTAACTTAGAACTTTCTCCTCACATATCTCAGACATCAGGCATATTCTTGTGAATATGTATTGCCTTTGATCTGGAGAGAATGGGATTAAAATTTTTTGCAATCTCCCCTCCCCTGTCCCCCCAAAAAATATCGAGTATATTTTGGATTAATCACTGTTTTGTTTTGTGGAATTATAAGACAGCTCAGAAAAATGAGCTCAGGTTGGTTGGTTTGCAGCGTCAGACTTGATCCATTTTACTGGTCTCGGGCCTCAAACCATTTCCAGACCCCAGCCTAAAGTAACTTGAAATGTGTGTACTGTATGGAGAGAGCAAGAGACCATAAAAGCAGTTCCTTATGACCAGTGGCTTTCTAATTCCCATTTATTAAACCCCTGGTCATCGTTACCTTCAGAGAAATAGCATTCATCTTTAACCTTGTTTTCAGCAGAATGTTACAACTTGTTTCGGTGCCAAGGAGGATAGATATCCCTTACCTCCCCCACTTCTCTGTAAATCCATAGCTAAGTTTCTTGGTGACTGAGTTACTTAAGTGGAAGGAGGGCTGCTTAGAGGCTGGTGGGGGAGCGCTGTAGCAGAGTCCTCATGGGGCTCACCTTTTGGCCTGGTTTTACCAGAGAGCAGCTATTTTTCCTTGCATCTGTAAATACTGATTTAACAAATGAAATAAAGAATTCAAATTAGCCCTAGCCCAGTGGTCGGCAAACTCATTAGTCAACAGAGCCAAATATCAATAGTACAACGATTGAAATTTCTTTTGAGAGCCAAATTTTTTAAACTTAAACTATATAGGTAGGTACATTGTTATTAATTTTATTAGGGTACTCCTAAGGCTTAGGAAGAGCCACACTCAAGGGGCCAAAGAGCCGCATGTGGCTCGCGAGCCGCAGTTTGCCGACCACGACCCTAGCCAATTTGGATCAGTGGATAGAACGTCGGCCTGACCGAAGGGTCCTGGGTTCAATTCGGGTCAAGAGCAAGTACCTAGGTTGCAGGCTCCTCCCCGCCCCAGGCCCTGGTTGGGGGGGCGTGCTTGGGAGGCAACCAATCGATGTGTTTCTTTCAGATTGATATTTCTCCCTCTCTTTTCCTCTTTCTAAAAATCACTGGTGCCAAAACCAGTTTGGCTCAGTGGATAGAGCGTCGGCCTGCGGACTGAAAGGTCCCATGTTCGATTCCGGTCAAGGGCATGTACCTGGGTTGCGGGCACATCCCCAGTGGGAGATGTGCAGGAGGCAGCTGATCGATGTTTCTCTCTCATCGATGTTTCTAACTCTCTATCTCTCTCCCTTTCTCTCTGTGAAAAATCAACAAAATATATTTTAAAAAAATAAATAAATAAATAAAAATAAAAATTAATGGAAAAATATCCTTGGGTAAGGATAAAAAAATGGAAATCATTCTTCTGACCACATTTAACAATACTTCTATGATCATTAGAAGTTTTGGAATATAAAAGGAAAATCAGAAGTGAACATTTTAAGCTTTCTTTTTTTATTCTTATATTTACCCAGGGAAAGAGAACATCCCAACTTGAATGCTTTCTGGTGCAAATTTAACTTAACCCCAAATTCGGGATTTATTTCCCTGTTAGCTTTTCTAGTGAGTAGTACCAAGTAGTTAAGAGTTTTGCTCCAGAATTCCGTAGATTTATTTGGGTGCTCTACATTACATCTAAATAGTAGAAAATAATACAGAATTACATAATAATGATAATATGCATTTATATAAATTCTAATTCCAATAGGCTAGAGTAACTAGTCAAATGAAATGACACATGAATTTCTATATAAGACATGCTATTGATTTGATCCTTTTAATTTGATATAAAACATACCCTTTCTACATTATGAGATATGGGTGTATCTTAAATGCTACTTATTTGGCATCTGGGTTAATTTAAAATGGTGCTGAATTACTCTGAACCACATTTTGCATGTATGGAATAATTGTAAAATGGAAGTTGAAAAATGTGATCAGCCACTTTCATATTGAGCCTCAGGGAGGAAATGAACAAAATACAGTGGTTACATGCACTGGTGGCAGTGTTCTCGCTTCATAATGGCACCAGGTTAACTCCTCTTACTGCTTGTTAACTTTGTAAGGAAATCAATGACTTGTGATAACATGGTTTGATGTAGGAGAGGCTGGGTGAAATCACCAGAGATCTCCTGATAAGTATGCAGTGACACCGGGAAGACCATCTTCAGAAGTCATTCATTAAGTATCAGCAGCCTTCACAGTGTCGTCTGCTTCCCAGTCAGGGTCATTTTTGTCAGTGTTGGTTAATGTGTCATGACAGTTCTGTATATCTAAGGAATGTCTGGAACTAAGTACACCTAGATTGGGGCTTCAGGGGATTTGGTACAGTTTTCTGATTCTTGCATAGGATAACCTTTAATTTAAAATCCGCCTCCCCCCCCAATACTGAATGAGGCATCAGAGAGCATAATCCTGTCCCATGTTCCCTGGTTGACTAATTGGCTTAGTGTATGTGATTGCGGTGGCAATTGGATGTTTGGTGAAATCCTTATAGTGACATGATGGCCAATTTGCCCTCCGTAAGTGAAAGATGATTCTCAGGAGGGGTTTCAGTGTAGGCCTCCTTCCAAAGAGCAGGGCCAATCCTTATTTGTGTGTCTAAAAAAAATTAACGTATATTTGAGAAACTGACTCATGTCTTTGACTTTCAGTTAGGTAGTGATTAGTTTATTACTAAAGCTAAGCTTTAAAATACTTTAAGTAGGGCAGCAATGTCTAATATAGTAGCCATAGCCACATGTGGCTATTTAGATTTACATTAAAATTAATTAAAGTTAAAAATTAAGTTCCCCAGCCCCAGTAGCCACAGTTGCACTGCTCTGTGCCCACTCATATGTGGCTAGTGGTTATATTAGCACAGACCTAGGACAATTTCAGCATTGCAGAAAGTTCTCTTGGAAGCACATACTTGTGGAGCTTATTGGACATATCAGTGAAGAATACCCTGTCTCTGTGTGAGTGAGAGTGGAGAAGGCAGGGCTAAACCCAAATCCCACAGTGTGCTGAGAGCTTTAATTCCAAAATTCCACAGCCGAAATTGTTTATAAAGCTTTGCATGCATACTCACTCTCTGTGAGATTTGAAGCTCAGAGAAGACCTGCAGTTTACCAGGTATTAGCTAAATTAATCATGATGGGGTTGTTTTGTAACACCTAATTTCTTGTGGGTCTAACATTTTTTGGAATACCATTTAGGAAAGGCTGACTTGAGTTTTGGTTAAGTTTAAAGCTTATTTGTGTCAATAAACTTGGTAGAGTTTCTGAAAAAAGGCTTGGTAGGATTTCAGCCTGACTTACTGCACATGGAGTGACACTTTTCACTCAGATTTGATCTGCTCAGCTGTACCTGAAGTATTGTGTTTAGTTGCATTGAGCAATACCAGAGGAGTAGCCAGAAGAATGAGAGGCCGAGAGCCAATGACCTGGGGATGTTCAACCTGGAATACAGAAAATTGAAAACACACATTATTCCATTTTCAAATACTGAAAGTGCACTCCAGTGGAGGAGAATTTAGAGGCAAAAGACTGGGTCCAGTGGGAAGAAGTTATCTACTTCAATTTCTACTCAGTATTAGAGTCCATTATCCCCAAAGGGAAAAAGCTTATCCATGAGGTAGTGCATTCCTTTTCAAAGGATGTGATCAAGTAGAGACAGCCTGACTACCTGTTGGATATAGTAATGGCCTTTGGCCTGTTGTTGGTAAGGCAGTGCCACCATCCCAATCCCCTCAACCCAGGCAGCATTTGGAAATATGTAAGCATTTGGAAATATGGAGAGATTTGTTGGTTGGTTGGTTGTTACAGTGCTTGGGCACTACTGGATTCTGGGTGTCACAATTTCTAAAGATCCTTTCTAGTTCTGAGTGAGTGGCTTTTTGTATCTGTGGATAGTGATTACTATTAGCAGGAAGGGATTTGGTCCAAGTTCAGGCCTATCTAAATTTCACCCTAGATTATTAGATTAACCCTCTAACTGTGCTCCCTCTAGTCTGGTTCACTTCCCTGCCATCCACCTTCTTACTGTTACCAGGTATATTTTACTAAAATGCAGAACTTATAGCACTCAGCTGCTTAAAACATTTTTAGTAAAAAATGTTTTACTGGGATCAGGCCCAACTTCTTTGCACATTTGAAGCCCTTCTCTGTTTGGCCTCCTCTTGCCTTGTGGATTCCACTTCCCACTAGTACGTGGTTCTATAGAGCAGAGGTCCTCAAACTTTTTAAACAGGGGGCCAGTTCACTGTCCCTCAGACATTCCACACATGTGCACTGCTTGCCCAGGACGAGTCGGCTGCTAAGCAGGACAGGCAGCGGCGGCAAAAACACCCGGCGGGTCGGATAAGTGTTTTCGGCGGGCCGCATGTGGCCTGCGGGCCGTAGTTTGAGGACCCCTGCTATAGAGTATGTGTATGCTGTACTCTAATGATTTCATGCACTTGCCTTTGTTGTTCTTTCTGTGAATATCTCTTCCACTTTAAAGAGTTTAGAATTGTGTCTTGCCATTCCCAAGAAGGCCCTCAAAATCCAATCTGCCTGTCTCTCCCAACTTTTCCTGTACCCTGTATCCTCTTCTAGACACACATTCTTCTAATTAAAAGAAAAAATAAAAATAAAAAAAATAAATAAATAAAATAAAAAAAAGAAAAAGTATTGAAAATATATACAACATAAGCTCCTAAGTCCAACAAAGCCTGCTAAGAAACAGACCTTAGCAAACCACGAACTACAGTGTGTACAATGGGTGTTCAATACTCTCAGGAGATTATATGACAATACCTGCCGTGCAAAAACTTTTCAAGCATGGCAATAGATATTGTACTTTTGATAAAATAATTTAAAAAATACTACTCTACAGTAGTATTTGACAGACAAGCTTCTTTCTCCTTCAGGGACCTTAGCCAAACTGTTCGCTCTCCCAGAAATTCTTTTCTCCTTGCTCTCCATCCACAAGACTCCTGCAAATCCTTTAGGTTTCAGTTGTCGGGTCAGCTCCCCTAGGGAATCTCCCCCAAGCCTGAGATTCAATTAGATATTTCCCTGGTAAGTGATTGCGTAGCATCCTGTAATTTTCATCATGAAAATGATCCTCTAATTGTAATTACAAAACCTCTTGAGTATTATTAATTCACTGAATGTCTTGTTATTACTTTTATCTCAATTCCTACTAAAGTGCCAGGTACATAGTAGGTGCTAAATAAATACTTAACGGATGAAAATGCTTTTGTCATTTCTTTTTATAACCTTCCTTAGTATTTTATATCCTGCATTCCTGTATGTCTGGGAGCTCTTTGAGGAGTGGGGCTATTATCTGTTTCTCACTATTGGATCTCCATATGTAAGGAACATTATTGTTCATTATAAGAACCCCACTTATTTTACATCGTTGCCCTTACTTTCCCTTTACTATCCCTGTTGATAAATGGGGGTATTAAAAAAAAATACCACAAGATCTCACTCATTTATTGACAATAAAGAACATTACAAACTGTTGGACAAACATAGAGGGAAAGAAGGATTGAACAGACTGTCAAACTACAGCAGGAAGGTAGGGGAGGGTTGGAGGAGTAAGAGATCAACCAAAGGACTTGTAGCATGCATATAAACACAACCAACAGATGCAAGACACTGGGGGCGAGGGGACAAGGGCAAGTGCCGGGGGGTAGGGGAGGCCGGGGGAGGTCAGGGGGGGAAAAAAGAGACATATGTACTACTATGTGTAATACTTTAAACAATAAAATAAAAAATGTGTATATAAAAAAATTCTAAGTTACTGTAGAGTAGTATTTTTTAAATTATTTTATCAAAAGTACAATATCTATTGCCATGCTTGAAAAGTTTTTGCACGGCAGGTATTGTCATATAATCTCCTGAGAGTATTGAACACCCATTGTACACACTGTAGTTCGTGGTTTGCTAAGGTCTGTTTCTTAGCAGGCTTTGTTGGACTTAGGAGCTTATGTTGTATATATTTTCAATACTTTTTCTTTTTTTTATTTTATTTATTTATTTTTTTTATTTTTATTTTTTCTTTTAATTAAATCTTTATTGTTCAGATTATTACATTTGTTCCTCTTTTTTCCCCCCCATAACTCCCCTCCTCCCAGTTCCCACCCCACCCTCCGCCCTCACTCCCCACCCACTGTCCTCATCCATAGGTGCACGATTTTTGTCCAGTCTCTTCCCACAGCTCCCACACCCCTTTCCCCCCCCCAAGAATAGTCAGTCCATTCCCTTTCTATGTCCCTGATTCTATTATAATCAACAGTTCATTCTGTTCATCAGATTATTTATTCACTTGATTCTTAGATTCACTTGTTGATAGATGCATGTTTGTTGTTCATAATTTGTATCTTTACCTTTTTCTTCCTCTTCCTCTTCTTAAAGGATACCTTTCAGCATTTCATATAATCCTGGTTTGGTGGTGATGAACTCCTTTAGCTTTTCCTTATCTGTGAAGCTCTTTATCTGACCTTCAATTCTGAATGATAGCTTTGCTGGATAAAGTAATCTTGATTGTAGGTTCTTGGTATTCATCACTTTGAATATTTCTTGCCACTCCCTTCTGGCCTGCAAAGTTTCTGTTGAGAAATCAGCTGACAGTCGTATGGGTATTCCCTTGTAGGTAACTGAGTTTCTTTCTCTTGCTGTTTTTAAGATTCTCTCTTTGTCTTTTGCTCTTGGCATTTTAATTATGATGTGTCTTGGTGTGGTCCTCTTTGGATTCCTTTTGTTTGGGGTTCTCCGCGCTTCTTGGACCTGTAAGTCCATTTCTTTCACCAGGTGGGGGAAGTTTTCTGTCATTATTTCTTCAAATAGGTTTTCAATATCTTGGTCTCTCTCATCTTCTGGCACCCCTATAATTCTGATGTTGGTACGTTTGAAGCTGTCCCAGAGGCTCCTTACACTATCCTCGCATTTTTGGATTCTTTTTTCATTTTGCTTTTCCGGTTGGGTGTTTTTTGCTTCCTCGCATTTCAAATCATTGACTTGATTCTTGCGCTCCTCTGGTCTGCTGTCGGGAGTCTGTATAATATTTGTTATTTCAGTCCGTGTATGCTTAATTTCTAGGTGGTTCCCCAATATAAGATCGAGGGTCTCATTAGTTTTCTTGTAGATCTCATTAAGTTTATTGGCGGCTTCTAAACAGTTCTTGAGAGACCTTAAAAGTGTGGTTCTGAACTCTAGATCTTCCATTGACAATTTTGTCCTGTTTCTTTGTCTCCGCATTTTGTTATGCTTCCTTGGTGCACCCCCTAGTGGTCTTTGTGCGCAGTCTTATAGTTAAACCTTGATTGTTGTAGCTAATACCAGGGAGGGTTTGACCTCCAGGCCAAGTGGCTATGAGAATCAGCTGTGTCTGCAGTGAGAGAACTTCTGTCCTCTAGGGAGGTGCTAATCTAGCCTTTGCCTGAGGCTATCCGGCAAATGCCTCTGTGCAGGGCTTGGGCGGGGCGGGGCGGATCAATAGGGTGGGCCGGAGAGAGCAGTTATGGCGGCTCTCAGCCCTGTCCCCAGGGGCTCTGCCTCTCTGAGTCCCAGCAATGGCTGCAAACCTCGGAGAGAAAGCTGCACTCGCTCTGACCGAAGCCAGACAGTCCCGCTTCTCCCGTTTGAGTCTGGGTCCCTAAAGACTCGCCCGGATCTGGAGCTCAGAGTCTGCGACTCCCTCCCGATTGAAAACGCCAACCGCGCCCTCCGCCGCCAGCCCGCTCTGCGAGCACTCCGCACCTCAGACTTTGACTTCAGCACTGCGCCTCCTCTGAGTGTCCGTATGCGTTTCTCTTTCCTCCTAGTTGTAGGACTTCCACTCAGCCAGCGTTCCTGTGGTTCTGGGTGATGTCCCTTCCGTTTTTTGGTTTCACTTTTGAAGTAGTTGTTCAAAGCAGCAAACTCCGGCGTTAACCTATGCCGCCATCTTGGTTCTTCCAATACTTTTTCTGAACAAATGCAAAAAAATAATTTTATGATGAAAGTAAGTAGGCAGTTGATTTAATGTATAGAATTTCATTTAGTGACCATGTTTCCCAAAGATGCTTGTATTCCTTAAATCACAGTATTTTATTGAGATATAATTTACACATCATAATATTTACACATTTTAAGTGCACAATTAAATGATTTTTAGTAAATTTAGAGTTGTATAACCATAACCACAATGTTGGTGTTTTTTTTTTAATAAGGATTCTTTAAAAATTATACATCAGAGTATTTTAAAGAATAATTAGGTCTCTCTCCCTCTCTCTCATCCAATTCCTGGTTAAAGGAACTCCCATCTTACCTTTGGATTATTAATACATTCTTAGTGGTATTTTATTTGTTGGTGCTGGTATAAAGTTCAAACTAGGAGCTTAGCTGAGTGAGCAGCTTGAGCAATAAAAGAGGCCATAAGGATTATTGCTTAATGCAGATTTACTGGGTCTAGAGTGGCTTCACCACTTGTGGTGAGGTGGCAGAGGGGATAGGCAGGAAGTGGGAGAGGAAATGAGATGTGGTGTGGAGTGGGAGGAGAGGAACAGATGGGGAAGGGAAGGAAAAGGGGAAGCGGTGGCAGAAATAATGGGAAAGCCATTCTGTTTCTAAGAAGATGTGAAAAACTTTTGCTGTATTTTCTAATTCAGATAGGTTATTTGTTAAAATTTGAACATAGAAAAAAATGCTTCCTTTGGGTCAGTTTATGAGAGTACTGTGGGCTGCTTCTGTGTTTTTTCTTCTCATTTGCCCCTTCTCTCGTTTTAATTTGCACACCTTGTGCACACTTCTTTAGTCTGGTATAATGGTAGTGTGTTGCTGAGTGAGCCATGTGGGGGTGTTTCTGGTGCTTTCAGAGCACACAGGGGAGGAAGCATATTTTGCCTTAAGGAGCTTCTGTTCAAAGACTCTTTCCTTAAACAGCAGATGATTCGAAGAAATAGGGAAGTAAAATTCTGAACTATAAGTAAGTTCAGATGTGGCATAATATGGCCAGTGCCGTGAGAGACAAGGAAGGAGCTGAATCATGACTTCCATTGTCATTCTGGCTTTTTAATAAGTTTCTATAGGAACATCAGATGTCCGTGTTATGGCTCACTGGTGTGTTTCTGGTTTTCTCAATCAATGCATTTGATTTTAATACTGAGGCAGAAAGATATCCCCACAGCCTAAGGCAGCTTTGCCTATCTTGGCAGCTGGAATACAGTTTAAGAAGCAAGAGTTGAACAATCTTTATGGTAGAAAGGCCCTAACTAGATGTATTTTCTGCATCTTTATCTTTTGGAACTGTTCTTTGAATGCTTAATACAAAGTATTTTAGTAATATGATATTTTAATAATATACAGAAATGGCAGAGGGTAAGACACGCTTAAAAGCTTATTGAGTGAATGGATGCATGAGTAGAATGAACGATATGTGCGTTGGATATGTGTACATGTGGTTCCTGGGCTTTCGGGTTTTTAGAAGTTTTGAGCAGCCATTGTTGAATTTCAACAATTTCATTGTTGAAAATAAAAGGTGGAAAAGATCATAAAAATTTCTGTCCATATACAGTGGGGCCTTGACTTAAGAGTTTAATTCGTTCCGTGACGGAGCTCATAACTCAAATTACTTGTATGTCAAATCACCAGTGAACGAGTGAGACACGTGATGCTGGGCTGATGTTGTGGTGTTCACTGTGACATTCGCTGCGCCAACTAGCAGTGGGGTATCTGAAGCTGGCTCTTAACCAGAATTTTAGCTCTCAACTGAAAGCAAAAAATCGGCTGAGAGACAGCTCATATCTCAAGATACTCGTTATTGTGGACACTCGTAAGTCAAGGCCCCACTGTACTTACTTTGGGTATTAACCCTTTGAGTGCCAACCAATATCCTAGGAACTATGCTAAAATTGCCAAGGCATTTTTGCTGATTTTACAGCAGTTTAGGAAAAAAATTATGAATCGCAAGTAAATGAAGTGACATGTTCAAAAACTTAAGGAAACCTTTACATTTGTTTTCATCTTTGACATATATTGTTTGCTGATTGTATTGTAAAATACTAGTAGAAAAAAAATTTGAACAAAACATATAATGTTAAAATAGAGGGACACCCTTCTCCAATATCTTCCACAAAATCGTCATCTTCACAGCAAGAATTGACATATTTAGCAATATCATCATCACTAATAAAAGCAGACTTAGAACTGGACGCCATTTTGAAGCTTTAGGGCTACAAAATCTGAGTAAACTTCATAAAACGTAGTACCTGTAAAAAATTAGGCAGATAAATGCCAGTGGTCGATTTTAGAACCACAAACATTCGGCATCATAAATAATCTGCACTTAGGTGCCATTTGTCAATAAAGAGTGAACTACTAGCATCTAATAGTGACACTGCAGGAGGAGCGCGATCGCGCTCCCCGGCACACTAGAGGTTATATGAATCCTAGAATTGTCCTACATGTTGTCTTTTTCTCTGCTTTCCAAATACTGCCATTTTCATTACTCAGAATACCAAATAATCTAAATGTGAGCTCTGTACTTGGGCACATAGTAAGTAGGTACTCAGTAAGCATACATAGTCAGGTTGGCTTTAAGGGAAAATTACTATTATAACTGGTCATTTTATTGATTGTGCCTCTCCTAGTGTTTTCATAAATTTTTAGGTTTTTTTTTCTAAATATATTTTCATTGATGTCAGAGAGGGAGGGAGAGAGAGTGAGATAGGAACAGCAATGATGAAAGAGAATCATTGATTGGCTGCCTCCTGGATGCCCTGACCAAGAGTCAAACCACGACCCCCTGGTTCATAGGTCTATGCTTCACCACTACCCACACCAGCTGGGCAATTTTTTAGGGTTTTTACTTTTCTTCAGAGAAAGAGAGAAATGAGGTATTTCACCTTGGCAGACATATTATTAAAGAGTAAGAGAGTGAACAGGGATATCTATAAAGACGTTGGGATTGCTTCTTAAGCCCTTGTTTTAAAAGTCTTACCATTAAAAATAATCAAAGGTATATTTAATGTTTAGAGTTTATTAAAAGCTTCAAATGCAATGATCTGTTTTTTGACATGTTTTTTCCCATTAGTTGTAGGCACAAAATACATATTACTGTTAGGAAATCAAGGGTGAAAACACCACATGTAGATAACTGATTTAAAGCAGTTTCCTCTCTCACATCACCTCCTCCACTACCCCTATACAGCTTGGAGGTGGAAATGGTGGTCACCCTAGTTAACCTCAGTAATTATTTATTTGAGGGTTTTGGAATGTGTAGTACCAGGTAGCTCAAGGGGAATTTCATGTTTCATGATGGCCTAGCTCTTTGTATGTACTACTTAGTATGATAACTGAGCTTTATATTCACTTCAAAGCAGTGGAGAAAGTTAGCTACTTTTCTCAATTAGGATCAACCAAAACAAGACTGTTCCCAGGGACACATAACAGCCCCTTTGGCTCTTCATTCACTCAACTGAGTTAAAAGGAGTGCAGAAGAGACCTATTTTAGACTGATCCTAGAATGTTAAGTGTATTTAGGTGGGAAAGACATTTATATTTGGAGCACTTGTGTATGTCCAGATGTGAGTGCCTCCATGTGGAGAGTTCTGTGCTATTTAATTTTTCTAATGTTACACAGATCATTTTTTGTAGAACTGAATCATGGATAGAGAAATGACCGTATACTATCCATCTTAGCCCCCCCCCCCCCCAAAAAAAAAATGACTTAAAATTGTAGGTTTTAGTTTTTCCATCGCATTTAAAAGAAATACCTGGAATTTTTAAACTTGACTAGTAGCAAGAGTTGTACATTTTAAATCCCTTTCAAATATGTAGCCCCTCATTACATTAAGATATGAACTCTTTTCACATTTATAGAGGAAACATCAATGTTCAGTTTTGCATATCCTTCTAGTGTTTAACAAAATTAGGAAAAATTTAAAAAATAAGTGTTTCTAGGAAATATTTTGAATATTTTTTTGTGTAGGTAGATAGAGAAGAGGAAGAACAAAGAAAGCAGATGAAATGAGTTGTTGTATTTTGTTTGTTAGTACTGGTGGGATGAGGTTGAGTCAAAGTGTACCACTGAGATGAAAGTAACATTTAAACTGCTTTTACCAGTTGTAAGGGAGCATCTTTCATGGGGGCACAGTTGGATGCCCAGTTGCTTCTCAGCAGCCTAGACCCAAATGTACTGTAGACGTTTAGTCATCTACTATCCAGGCGTTTCTTTGAAATGTGGAGACCCATAAATCCTGTTTTGCATGTAATTGAAGTTAGAGGACATGCTAGGGAAAGCTATTCTTGATCTACTAGAAAACAAATAATGGTATTCTGTTTCTGATCTTCATTTATAGCACCAGCAACAAGTGGTGCAGGCTGTGGAACGGGCCAAGCAGGTGACCATGGCAGAACTGAACGCCATCATTGGGGTACGTGGCCTTTCCATTTTAGCTCTGATTTTGGTGTTTGTCATCAGTTCTCTCATTCTCTTTTAAATTTCATTCCATCAAAAGGGCAAAAGGCAGTAAAGGACCACAAAATGAAATTAAGCACTTTACCTTTAATCTCATGTGAATTTTGGTGGCTACCTTAGAAACTTTGGATGGTACTCTCATCAAGTCAGGTTGACATATTTCCGAAAACTTTCCCCTAAAGAGAGACTGATTAGTTTTCACAATATTTCTTTCCTTTGCAATCAGCTTCTGTTGCTAACCGATGCTAGAAAAAGATTCATATCTTCCTGATATTAAAATGACCCGGTTTCTTTTATCTTTCCTCAAATACAGAGTATCTTAATTTCATTTTTAATGAAATGAAATTTTTGCATCACCCTACTATATCCTGTGATGAGTGGTTCTTATGGACTAGCATCCATTTGTAGTAGAAATGATAGATGAACAACACTTTTTAGAAAATCAGTGGCCCAGTTAAAAAATCTTTCCTGGTGATAGTAGCATTAATAATGTTGCTGGAATTCATGGATTTGGGCAGTCACTCCAACTCCACTTGTATTTTTGTTCACCCCAGATTAAAGTAACAAGTGATAAAATAAGGTGCGAAAACTTAGAAATCAAGTGAGAACTTGTAGCTGAAAGAGCACAGTATTCACATCTCTATTTATATGGCCCGTACAAGCAGTTCCTTCCTTATTGTAATGAAGACACTACAACTGTACTTGCCTCTTTCTGCCCCTCCCCAATTTTTTCTTTTGTGTATAGATTACACACAAAAGTCTTCTCTCTTTTTTCCCCCCAGTGTATCAAACACACTTTGAAATGCTAATTATTCCATTTACTTTCATTAAAATTCAAATTGCTGAGTGAAGATGCGGATAAGGGTCGCTTGATAATCAATCTGAAGTGAAGATATTGCTTCAATTATGCCTCTGTCTTTTAACAAGGAAATCAGAACTCTGGGATGACTGTGATGGTGGCAGAGCAGATAGTCTGATTGTAGCTTGTATGTTAATGAGCTGTTTTGAGCTTTATTTTCTGTCCCTCTGACCACAGAAAAATACTGATAGTAAATTAGAAGACATAATGCATGGAATAAAGTGACCTTTATTTCTTTGGAAGTGCCCTTGGAAAGAAGAGGCTGAATCAGAACAAACCATGTAGACTCATTTGTCACACATTTTCTTTCCTGGGGGGTTGCGGGAGAGATCAGAGAGGAAAATTTCATAGTTATTTCCTAAAATTTCAGAGCATTGTTTTTAAAGTTAGAATTATATGTAAAGCTAGTGTCCCTTGGCCTGGCCTACACCCTCTCACATCCCGGGACCCTTCGGGGGATGTTGGACTGCCAGTTTCAGCCCTATCCCCCCAGGCCAAGCTGCGGGACCCCACCGGTGCACAAATCCGTGCACCAGGCCTCTAGTATGCATATAAGATCTTTAGTGAATCTCTTCCCACCCTCCCACTTTCCCTGTGAGATTCATCTGTTCCATATTTCCATGCCTGTGCATTGAGCATCTGCCCCCTGGTGGTCAGTGCACATCATAGCTACCGGTTGAATGGTCTAATGGTCGCTTAGGCATATATATCTAATCTAATAAAAGACAAATAGGGTAATTAACCGTGCCTCCGACACGCTTCCCATTGGCTAATCAGGGTGATATGCAAAATAACTGCCAACCAAGATGGCGGCCGGCAGCCACGCAGCTGAAGCAAACAGGAGGCTTGGTTGCCCCGGCGATGGAGGAAGCCAAGATTCCCCGCCTGCTGCGCCGGGCTCTGAGCTGCACTCTAAGCAACTGTGTTGCAATTATAGAAGCTAAACAAACCCCAGAAACCTGCTTTCAGCCAGCCGGGCCTCAGAGCTGGAGCTGCAACAGTGTTTCAATTATAGAAGCTAAACAAATCTCAGATACCTGCTTTCAGCAGCCGAGGCCTCAAACTGGAGCCGGCTCTCAGCTCCAATGACAACCATAGAAGGTAAATAAATCCCAGAATAAAAAAAGAAAAAAAAGGAGGGGTTGGGAGCTTCAGTCACCCACCAGCCTGAAAACAGCCCTCAGCCCCTCACCCAGACTGGCCAGGCACACCAGTGGGGACCCCACCCTGAAGGGGGTGCAACCAGCTGCAAACAGCCATCGTCCCCTCATCCAAGCTGGCCAGGCACCCAAGCTGGACCCCCACCCTGATCCAGGACACCCTTCAGGGCAAACCAGCCAGCCCCCACCTGTGCACCAGGCCTCTTTCCTATATAGTAAAAGGGTAATATGCAAACTGACTCTAACAGAAGAAAGACTGGGAATGACTGGTCACTATGACACACACTGACCACCAGGGGGCAGACGCTCAATGCAGGAGCTGCCCTCTGGTGGTCAGGGTACTCTCCCATGGGGAGCTCTGCTCAGCCACAAGCCAGGCTGATGGCTGCCAGTACAGTGGTGGTGGTGGGAGCCTCTCCTGCCTCCTCAGCAGCACTAAGGATGTCCGACTGCAGTTTAGGCCTGCTCCCCGCTGGCAAGTGGACATCCCCTGAGGGCTTCTGGGCTGCCAGAGGGATGTCTGACTGCCAGCTTGGGCCCGATCCCCCCAGGGAGCAGGCCTAAGCCAGCAAGTGGTCATCCCCTGAGGGGTCCCAGACTGCGAGAGGGCACAGGCCGGGCTGAGGGGACCCCCCCCCCACCCCAAGTGCACAAATTTTTGTGCACCGGGCCTCTAGTGTGTGTGTGTGTGTGTGTGTGTGTGTGTGTGTGTGTGTGCACACATACACACACACACACGCACGAATTTGTACACGGGTGGGGTCCTTCAGGGTGGCCTGCGGAGATTGGTCTCCAGCTCGCGCCCCCAGCCTCGCAGCCCTGCAGCCCTGCCTGGCACCCTGCCTTGGCTTCGCCCCCTTACCTGCTCCACCATCCTGCCTGCGGGTTGATCGATCAGAGCCTGGCCTTCCCCCTGGTTCCTTCAGCGCCTGTGAGCTGGGCAGCGGCCCTGCTCCCCCGCCGTCACCACTGGAAGCCGTCTGTGGGGCGATTGGTGGGGCAGTTGGCGGGGAGATCGGGCCCTGCTCGCACCCACTCACCTGCTCCACCATCCCTCGCACCCACTCACCTGCTCCACCATCCCGTCGCGGTTCCACTCTCGTCGGGGCCAGTTGGAACCGGCAGCGTCTCCACTGCCATCCGCTGCTAGCGCCACATTGCCGACGTATGCCATGTTCCGTGCCACCCCCTGGTGGTCAGTGCACGTCATAGCAAGTGGTCGAACTCCCGGTCTCCTGGTCAAACGACCGCCTGAGGGGATAATTAGCATATTAGGCTTTTATTATATAGGATTGTTATATAGATACCAGTTGTGCTTGCTTGAAATGTGTGCTGTGTTCACCTAGGGATGTATTATTAGGTCATTAAGGATAGAACCTACATTTGTCAGGCACTGCACTGTTCGCTGGTGAAGGAGTGAGAATGGGTGAAATGCGAGCTTGCTGGGTCATTTCTGGCTTAGTGTTCATTGTTTGTAGGAACTACTAAAATATAGGTATCTATCCTACCTTATGTCTGGTTGGCAGTCTTCTCTAGAAAAACAGAACACTTATTTTGTTTCTTTTTTGAGTCTTACTAGTTACTGTCTCTACAGTGGAGAGATTAATCTAAATAAAAAACATTGTTTTGTGTCGGATGTTGCTTAAAAATATGAGGGAAGATATAAAAATCAGAACAAGTTTCCTTCCCTTCACATAAAGTATATTTTATTACTCTTTTGTATCTATTTCATTTTACATGCTTGGTTTTGAATGGGATGGCAGGTTGCCTTTTCTCAGGGAAAGGGCGATTTATTAGACTGTAGCCGAATAACCGATATAGATTGTGTATATATGGATTTAATTATTAAAATAAAACTAAATTTAATTTTGTGACCTCAAAACTTATTTGAAGAACTAACTCAGTAGATCTGCATGCTGTCAAAAGCAGCATATGTATAGCTGGTGGATCTGGTGGCAATTCCAGATTATTTGTATCTGAGCAGAAAATGAAGTCTAAATCACATAGTCTGACTTCTGAAAAATAGGTTGCAGAAATAGAAAAACAAACCTCCTAGATAGGGAGAAGGAAAGAGCTTGAAAATAAACTCACATGATGCATTTCTGCTGCTGCTGTTCTGTCTCCTTGGTCTTTGTTTCATCCCGGATAGTGCCTTGTGTCCAGTAGTTTCTGAGTTGTAACATTTTGGAATTTTAAATGCACCTGCTGTTGCCCTTGGGCATGGCTGAGTTGTGAGGTGATGGTGATTTGACCTGCAAGCAAAAGTGATGAGGGGTCAATTCTAGATTGTTACTTGAGTCTTAGACTGTAGTCTGCAATGATTATATGCACCGAGGGGATGAAAATTTTTCTCCTGAGAAGCAAAGACCCACCTAAGCTCCTGCAGACCTTCATTTATTTATCGCTATATGTGTATCTTTTTTTATATGTATGCATACCATCCAGACAAGTGCAAATGTTCCCAGGTTTAATGAAATCTGATGAAGCACCTTTTTAACTCTGCAATATTATTCTACCTTCATTGGTAAATGAGCCAAACCAGTGATCCATGCCGTTTAAATGCAAAATGCTGAAGTGAGCCCGGAACCTGCAGAGGCTGCTTGTTCTCCTGACAATGAGCTAGTTGTGCTTAATGGAATGAAACACAGTTATAATGATTTCTTTCACAGGTCATGTTCAGTTTAAAACTGTTGATAGATTGAAATAAGTTAAATATCATTTGTCTCTTATTTATAAGAAAAAAATCAGGAAAATTCCTGTGTTTTCTACAATTAATATTTTGTGTTTTGTTTTGAATTTGTTGTAGCTCTTGTTTCCTTGAAGCTTCCTGGAGTTCCCTCGAAATGGGCTAAGGGAGTGTTATGCATTTAGCTTGATCTTGTCATGTGTTCTACTAGCCACTGTGTTTTTAAATTAGAATCTCTGCGAGATCACACTGTTGGAACAACACACAAATTGTAGTTTTAAATCAGTAATATGATCTAATTAGAAATGATGTTTTCATTTCCTATATTATTAAATTGAGTCATATGACTATCTTAGAATGCTTTTTAAATCCATTACACTATATAATCAGCACATGCTGTGTGAATGTGGTTATGCTTAATAAAGGAGGCTGACATAGGAACCTCATAAAATTTCACCAAAGAAACTACCATAAAGAAACAAAAGTTTTATTAGGGATAAACATTGGAAAAGAAAATGTTTGGCTTGTAAAAATAGGAAATGAGGTTCCTGTGGATTCCCCCCACTTTTTAAACCCAACTCTTTGGAGAAAAAACATGATAGAAATAATGCATTTTTTTAAAAAAGCACACCCCTTAAAAAATCCTTCAAGAACAGGTATGCTATGGTGTTGTAGGAAAATGCAGTTTAGCACAAGAAATGCTGAACCTCAATTTTTAGCAGTGACATTTTAATGATAGGAAGTCTGCAAAATTATTTGCCATCAATTGTGAAGGCAATAACAAGCCTTGGTGGTTTTTCACACTCTCTGTGTTAAGTGCTTTCAGAATGACAGCGTAAACTGTGTTAGAGAACTCCAAGGAAGTAAAACTGATTAAAATGTTCATGCTTGAATGGTGCTGATGGAATAGTTCATTTGGACTTTCTCTACCTCCTGCAGCTCAAGCTGAAATATTAAAATTCAGTGGATTTAAATCTCTCTCCTCTCAGCTCAGGAGAAAAACATTACATTTTAATAGGTTTTAAACCCATAATTCATTGGTTTGGAGCAGCACTATTAAATCTATTTAAATATTACTTGTATTACTAAGGAAATGATTTAAATGACTTTGCCTTTACTACCCTATGTGTTAGAGTTATGTTTTTTAAAAAAGAAAGACAACACCTTTGGGGTTTTTTTCTTCCTCTTAGCATTTTGTTTTATTGTCCTTGTCATATGATTTGCCCTTAAATTATATATGTATACATTCCAGATTGGCATTTTGGCAGAAGGTTTTGCAGTATGACAGTTTTCAAATATATGCCACTCTTTTTCCATGGTAGATTTCAAAACTGCCATTTTAAGTTTCAGAGGCATTTAGATGTACCATTGTGGTAATTTCCCTTGTAGTCCCTTTAAAAAATGATTAGCATTAAGGCAAAAAACACTAAAAGATATAAATATGTGGGCATATATAAAAACGAGTGTGTTTTCCCCTCCCTTACAACACAGACTTTAACACAAAATTTGAAATAAAATAAAAAATGTAACTGCTTTTAAACAAAAGCAAAAATGTATTAAGTATCCAAGAGCCCTGTTTTCATCTCTTCTGTGTTTGATAATAAAGGGCTTTCTAGAGGTATTGTTCGTTTTACAGTAGTTGTGCTATTATCTTTCTGAGACACAAATGTTGTTCTTCCTGGGCCCACTCATAACCCCTGTCTCTCTAGCCATTGATTGCCTTTACCTATGGCCTGGCTGGACAACTCTGCTCAGCTACAGTGCTTTTCCTGGGGCCTTTGTGGGACTCCACTCTTCATTTATGCATATGCAGCTCTGAAAGGTGGGAGAGTCACTACCCTATGGGGCAAATCCCGGATCTACAGGCAAATAGGCAGTGGAATGTGCCCCTCCTGCCCCGTGGGTGGACAATTTTGAAGTGCTTTCTACATTCCTCCACAAAGGGTCACAGTGGGGTGGAGCTTAAGTTGCCCATGGTAGTGATCAACTCTTGGTGTAGTGATCAAGAATACATCCTCGTTTTGTGTTTCCCTCCTCTGATTAATTTTCCCTGCTCTGGGATCATCTCTCAAAATTATCTGTAGCCAAGCCCTGTTCCTCCTCTGCTTCCCTCTAGGACAGTGGTTCTCAACCTTCCTAATGCCGCGACCCTTTAATACAGTTCCTCATGTTGTGGTGACCCCCCAACCATAAAATTATTTTCGTTGCTACTTCATAACTGTAATTTTGCTGCTGTTATGAATCGTAATGTAAATATCTGATATGCAGGATGTATTTTCATTCTTACAAATTGAACATAATTAAAGCATAGTGATTAATCACTAAAACCATATGTAATTATACATGTGTTTTCCAATGGTCTTAGGCGACCCCGTGAAAGGGTCGTTCGACCCCCAAAGGGGTCGCGACCTACAGGTTGAGAACCGCTGCTCTAGGAACAGACACTGGGGACTGGACTCAGGCCTCAGGCTCTGTAAGGGGGTTTTCTGGTATAGGTAGCTCATCTCACGGGCTAGAAGCATGATTTGTGAACAGCTCATCTTTTACATTATTTTTAAAATAAATAGTTTTCAATAAACTTATTAGGTGAGCTTCCCTTTCTTGTTCTTCTCCCAACTGATTACTACTGCTATTTTCTAAATGTATATTACATAAGATAAACTTAAAACTGAGTTATAACCTAGATTTGCATTTTATCAGAGATTGTTCTAGCTTTGTTACTGTCTTCACTGAACAATGTGCATGGAGTTTAAAGGCTTTATATAAAATATTCTGGCCACTGGCTACTTCATGTACACAGCTTGCTGGGATGGAGGTTGGGAGCCAAAGAGAGGTTTTCTGCAATTGTAAGGCTTTGCTCACCACTCTCACGGAGTATGATGAAGCTGTGATTGCTCATAAGCCAAAGCAGTTTTATGTTGTAGGTCTGCACTTCACCCTTGTTTTTAACTGGTTCATGTACTGTCGATCAGTGATGTAGTCATAATCTAATCTTTGTGCTATAATTCAGTGAGGCTCTAAGAGGCAATAATTTCTCTTCTCATAACAAAGACTCATTATTTAAATCATTTTTTAGCTCTGCCTCCATTTCAGAACTCCCAAAAAATCTAGGTAAAGGACAGGATTTCTAATTTGTTCTTATGTTCTGTACTCCATTAATTTCTATTGCAAAGTTTCTCTAGAAGAAATTTCTAGAACCTAGTCTCAGATTTTGTTGTTTTTTAATTGTTGCTACCACGAAGTGCTACTGTTTTTTTGTTCCGGAAAGGAGCCCTTCTTTCCCTCCTTCTAATGTATTTCCACAGGTCAGGGTAGAGTTCAGCACACCGTGTTACAAGAGATGCTGAGTGTGTCTGGGTGGGTGTATCTTACATTGTTTAAGGCTTGTGGACACTGGGCTTCCACTCTAGAAAGCAGTTTCCCAGGTCTGTGAATCTGCATTTCATTCACTCCAGGCCTGTATAGGGGCCCAGGGATCCTGATGGAAATGTTACAGAGAAGCAGCTTACACTCATAGCAGTTTGCAAGCTTGTACATTGTTATCCTTTTTTTTTATTGCTTAGGTTTTTATTCTTTCCATTTTGCTACATCTTTTCTAATTTTCTTACTGACTGCTTCCCAGTAGTGTTCCTACAAGCAACATCACCAACTTCCATTTAGTCAGACCTTTTCCCTGTGGACCCAGCCTGCCTTGTGTCTCTGAGAGTTGGGAGGGAGGGATGAGGTAGGCTCATTCCAAATAGGCCACTTAAAGGTTAATAGCTTAAGCTAAGTTTTAAGCAGGATTGGAAATCTCTGGGAAATCATTCGGGGAATTCTTTTACCCAAAAAATGCATTTGTGATTTTGAGTGTTCTAAGCATCTTTGCAAAAAGGGTAGAATCTTTTAGGAGAATAATAAGAGTGATTAATCATTACATCCACTCATTCATTCAGCAAATATTTAAGTACCTTTACTAAGTCCTATTAAAGGGGCACATTTTATTTTCACTTAGAATGATATTTTTCAATGTTTTCTGAAATGTATTCTGAAATGATCTTCAAATTACGTTTAAATCATCTTACTAAAGTTTTGGTAGTTGCAAGATTCCAGGTTTTACATTTTACTATACCTAATCAACTTTTAATTAACACACTTTAATTTAAATAAAACTTTAGTTTCCAAGGATAGCAGAGTAAAGGGAAACAGACAATTAAAAAAATAATAATAAAAATGAGGTTGTATACGTTTACAAATTTGTATATTTCTTTATACTTGTGGATATGTGGAATTAGGAATCTAGCAGTACACATTCATTGCTTATATATTCTGTATTCTTTTTTAAAGTCAGATTTATCAACGTATAATTTGTGTAAAGTAAAATTTACCCCTTCTAGCATACAGTTCTGTGAAACTTGACAACCGAATACAGTCATCTACCACCACTATCAAGATCTAGAACAAGCATGTCAAACTCGCGGCTGGTGGGCATGCAGCCTGCCAGCCGTGAGTTTGACATGCTTGACTAGAATATCTCTCTTCTGCTCTGCCCTACTCCTTCAAATTCCTTTGTTCTTTGTAGTCAGTTCTTTTCCCTATCCTAGACCTTGTCCAATCCAGGAGAGGCCTTTTAAAATATTTTTATTGATTTTTTAGGGAGAGGAAGGACAAGAGAGAAACATCAATGTGTAAGAGAAACATTGATTGGTTGCCTCCTGCAGTGCCTGGGATGAAACCTGAAACTTGGGCATGTATCTTGACTAGGAATAAAATTTGCACCTTTCGGTGCACAGGACGTCACTCCAATCAACTGAGCCACACCAACTAGGGCCCAAAGTAGGCCTTTTTGAGGCTATCATATATATGGAATTATATACCATGTATGTAGCCTTTTGAGTTTTCATCTTGCATTAAATACAATGCGTGATTTGGTTGTTTTTATCAGTAGTGAGTTCCTTTTTATAGGTGAATAATATATTGCATTGTGCAGATATAACACTTTATCTAGCCATTCACTCCTTGAAGGACAGTTGGATTTATCTCCACTTTTTGGTGATTGTGAATAAAGCTCCAATAAATATTCATATACAGGCAGAGGTACTCAAACTACGGCCTGCGGGCCACATGCGGCTCGCCGAAAACATTTATCCGGCCCGCTGGGTGTTTTTGCCACCGCTGCCTGTCCTGCTTAGCAGCCGACTCGTCCCGGGCCCGCAGTGCGCATGTGTGGAATGTCTGAGGGACAGTGAACTGGCCCCCTGTTTAAAAAGTTTGAGGACCCCTGATATACAGGTTTTTGTATATGAATATGTTTTCCTTCCTTTTGGGTCATTACCTAGAAGTGGGATTGCTGAGTTATATGGTAAGTCTGTATTTAACTTTCTAAGTAACTGACATACTGTTTTTCAAAGTGACCACAGTGTTTGTAGTCTCACTAAGATGTGGGAGAGAGTTTTGCTCCACATCCTTATCAGCACTTGGAATTGTAGGTTTTTAGCCATTTCTGATAGATCAATAGTGGAACCTGTGTTTTTTTGTTGTTGTTGTTTATTTTTTCCCACCCCCCTAGCACATGCCTGCTCACCCCCCTACTGTCTGTATCCATTGGTTATGCTCATATGCATGCATACAAGTCCTTTGGTTGATCTCTTACCCCCTCACCCCCCGCCTCCCCTCATAGTTTGGATAGTCCGTTTGATGCTTCTATGTCTCTGGATCTATTTTTGTTCTTCAGTTTATATTGTTCATTATACTCCACAAATGAGTGAGATCATGTGATATTTATCTTTCTTCGATCGGCTTACTTCACTTAGCATAATGCTCTCCAGTTCCATCCATGCTGTTGCAAATGGTAAGAGTTCCTTCTTTTATATAGCAGCATAGTATTCCATTGTTTAGATGTACCACAGTTTTTTAATCCACTCATCTGCTGATGGGCACTTAGGCTGTTTCCAAATCTTAGCTATGGTGAATTGTGCTGCTATGAACATAGGGGTGCATATATCCTTTCTGATTGGTGTTTCTGATTTCTTGGGATATATTCCTAGAAGTGCGATCACTGGGTCAAATGGGAGTTCCATTTTTAGTTTTTTGAGGAAACTCCATACTGTTCTCCACAGTGGCTGCACCAGTCTGCAATCCCACCAGCAGTGCATGAGGGTTCCTTTTTCTCCGCATCCTCACCAACACTTGTCGTTTGTTGATTTGTTGATGATAGCCATTCTGACAGGTGTGAGATGGGACCTCATTGTTATTTTGATTTGCATCTCTCAGATGATTAGTGACTTTGAGCATCTATCCTATCTAATAATCCTATCTAATAAAAGAGTAATATGCAAATTGACCATGACTCCAACACACAAGATGGCCGCCCCCATGTGGTCAAAGATGGCCTGCAGGGGAGGGCAGTTGGGAGGGACCGGGTCTGCAGGGGAGGACGGTTGGGGGCAGTCGGGCCAGCAGGGGAGCAGTTAGGCATCTATCAGGCTGGCAGGGGAGTGGTTAAAGGCAATCAGGCAGGTGAGCTACTGGGAGCCAGCAGTCCTGGATTGTGAGAGGGATGTCCGACTGCCTCTTTAGGCCTGATCCCATCGAGGGAGGGGTCCCAGATTGGAGAGGGTGCAGGCTGGGCTGAGGGACACTGACCTCCCCCCCAGTGCATGAATTTTGTGCACCGGGCCTCTAGTATATATATAAGTCTAAGGGACCAGTTGACCAGCCTACTGGCCGGTAGCTATGATGCGCACTGACCATCAGGGGGCAGATGCTCAACGCAGGAGCTGCCGAGCAACAACTTTGCAGAGTGCCCTGTCACACTCCAGAACCCCTCAGGGGATGTCCGACTACTGGTTTCAGCTGGATCCCTGAAGGTCAGGCCAAGGGACTCCACTGGTGCAGGAATAGATGCACTGGGCCTCTAGTGTTTTCATATTTCTCTTGGCCTTCTGTATGTCCTCTTTTGAAAAGTATCTATTTAGGTCTGTTGCCCAATTTTTGATTGGTGGAACTTGTGTTTTCATGCACTTCCACAACAGCTAATGACCTTGAATGTCTTTTTTTTTTCGGTGGGGGGGGGGGTGTTTATTTGCTATCTTCTTTGATAAGTATCTTTACCTCATTTTTCCCTTGTCTGTTATTTTTATTAAGTTTTGAGAGCTTTTTAATATTCTGGATATAATTCATTTATGTATTTTGCAAATTTCTTTTTTACAATCTGTAGTTGTCTTTTATTTTTTTAATGGTATCTTTTGAAGAGCAGAAGTAACATTGATGAACTCTTGTTTATGTATTTTTTTTTCTTTATGAGTGTTACTTTTGGTATTATCTGTCAGTAATCTTTTCCTCATTCAAGACCACAAAGATTTTCTCCCTGATTTTCTTCTAGAAATTTTATGTTTAGGCCCATGATACAGTTTCAGTTAATTTTTGTTTATGGTTTGAGATGTAGGTTGAGTTTCTTCCTTAATTCCTCTCTTTCTCCTTTCTTTCTTTCTCTTCCTCTCTCTCTTTCCCTGCTGTCCTTCCTTCCGTTTTCCAGATGGACATCTGGTTCAGTTGTTCAGCATCATTTTTTAAATATACTGTCTTTTCTCTATTGAATTTCCTTTGTACCATTGTTGAAAATCTATTGACAATATATGTGGGTCCATTTCTGGACTGTATTCTCTTATGTTAAAATGAGTGTTCTTTTGCCAACGATATGTGTCTTGCATTCTTAGCATTCATTATTGATATTTTCCATTACATTTTGTGCTTATTTAGTACTTTACAGTTTTTTTTTCGTCTTTCCAGTACCCCTCAGATCTCAGGTTCTTACTGTTGGTATCCTAGAGACTGACATATGGGAAAGAATCCAATCTCAATAGAAAAACTTTCTCTTATGTCAAAAATGGTATCTCTTCTGACCCCAAACTGTTCCCTCAAGTGTGAGTACATCTTCCATCTCCTCCTGGCCCCAGGTACACCCTCTTCTAGTCGTTAGTAGCCTCCTCCTTATGAGGCTTGTTTGTGCATTTGTTTTCTGCACTTTATTCTGCACACAGCAACCTGAGTAATCTTTTTCTGAAATATAAATTAGATCTAGTTGCTCCCCTGCTTAAAACCTTTCACTGATGGCTGCCCATTTTTCTTAGAATGAAGCTTAAGTTTCTTACCACGGCCTTCAAGACTGTGTGAACCTACCCTTCACCTGCCTCCCTGACTTCACACACCACTCTCTCTCTTCACTTGACTGCCTTTCAGCCATGTTGGCCTTTTTCTTCTGTCCCTGGGTCACCCCAGGCATCCTCTTGATTGAGGGTGTGTGCATCAGCTCTTCCACCTCTAGAAACTCATCCTCTGTGTCTTGACATGGTCTTCCTCATGTCATCCTTAAAGTCCCAGCTCAGATGTAACTTCCTGAGAAAGGACTTCCCTGGCTGGCAGACTTTAGTAGCTCCTTCACCCAGTTCACTCTCTGTCCCATTAACATGTTTTATTTTCCATATGGCACTTAACCATTTATTGATGTGTGTGTCACTTTCCCTTCACTAGCAAGTGAGATCTTGTTCACTTTTATAGCCATGGTGCCTAGAACAATATGTAGTTCATTAATTTCATTAAATATTTGTACAGTGTATACTCAGTAACTATTTGTTCAATACACATGCAGTACTGTGTTTATAATAGTTAATGAAGATATGTCCAGTAAGTATTTATTAAAGGAACAGATATTCTGTTTTGAGCTATTTTCACATTTGGATTTTTCCCTCTGCAATTTTGAACCAAGATTGAAAGAAAACATGGGCTAGTAGGAAATACACTATCCTGGGTGTCACTTACAGTATGATCTTAGGGATTTCATTTTCTCGCCTGCAGAATTCAAGGATGGAGCTAATAGTTTCTAAAGTGCTATCTAGTTTTCTGACATTGTATAGCTTTGTAAACATATTTGTTTCTTTTGTTTTATATTTTATTGATTTTTTACAGAGAGGAAGGGAGAGAGAGAGAGAGTTAGAAACATCGATGAGAGAGAAACATCGATCAGCTGCCTCCTGAACATCTAACATATTTGTTTTGATGACTATGGAGTCCTTTGTTCTTTTAGTTTAGGGGCCTTCCTGTCAGTTATTTCTCTAGATTTGGCATATCCTCAGGCTTATATTTTTTCCCCCCAAATGGGTAACTAAAAATAGAAAATATTTATTGAGTACTTGCTTTTTGTCAGGTACTGTACTGTGCTAAGCATTTGCATGTGTTATTTTGTTTAATCTTCACATCAACCCATGTGGAAGGCGGTACGATTATTGTCCCGTCCCCGCTTTACAAATAATGAGACCAAGGCTCTGAAGGGGGGGATAAGTAGTTTTCTGAAGGCCACACAGGGTCAAAGTGGCAGAACTGGGATCTAAACTTAGACTTCAGAGCTCACGCACTAACACTTGTCTTTTTTTTTGTTCCCTCAACTCCTGTTCTTTTTTCTTTTACACTAAGATCAGTAGTTTCTTCATCCCTATCCACTAATAGGATTGCCCAGTGTTTAGTGTTCAGAGCTCAACAAGGGAAATGGAAATTGGGTGTGCCTGATGCACATACTAATTGGTTAGCATAAATTGTCTGAATTATATTAGTTCCATAGTACACTTGGATACCCTTGACTCATATGATACTAGGTTTCTTCCTGTGTGTTGTCACTCTCATATGTAAGAATCAAGAGACTTCATAAACACCACTGCAAGGCAGGCGTTTTAAACCTAGGTCCGTGGATCTTCTCAGATTTCATGCTTGGGTGTTAGGCTGTCCATTAATTCCCTGAAATGTTTGCAGAATTGAGTGTCTGTTGGGGGGGAGTGGGGGTGGTAGTGGTGCACATTTTCTGGGGAAGAAATTTTGGTCTTAGAATCATAAAGGTTCCCATGACATCAAAAAAAGGTTTGAACCTGTGCTTTACAGGACTAGAACTATACAATATCTAGATGTGAAATAATAAAATATTTGGTGGAGTACATGTAGACAGAAAACAGTTGTCTATAGCATTATAAGGAGATAATACTGGACGATGGTTCAGAAGCCTGGAAGTCCTGAGTTTACACTGAATTTGTTTGTAAATATTGCCCAGGAGTTGGGGAGTTTCTTGAACTGTTGACAGGTTAAAACACACACACACACACACACACACACACACAAAACAACAAAGCTATGTTTTGTTTGTACTGTCAGAGGTATTATGAAAAATAAGTTAGCCAAATTAAACTTTTAAGCTTTAACTAACAATGAATAATAATGACTGCATGGGATTATGCTTAGATTAAGAAGAAATAATTGGAGCTAGCAGCTCATGTATTCATATCAGAAGAAAAAACATGCAAGTAAATATTCCTTCAGTTTACTTGTTTCTGGTTGTTTGTTTCCTATTCGTGGAGTCATCCATTAAAGCAGCAATTTTTAACTGGTGTACTGCATGAATTTAAAAACAGTGCAATACTTGACTACTTAGTCAAGCCCTACCTATTTTCCCTTTAGTCAAATAAAAAAAAAATGACAACAGCCATCCAGTGTGAATGAATCAAAAGTGATACTTATTTTTTTTTTATCAGATTGGTAAAAAATATAGTTTTTGATGTGCTACAGAATTTTAGTAATATATGTGTGCCATAAGAAGAAAAAGGATGAAAATCACTGCTTAAAAGTTCTGGGGCTCAATGACAGCTCAGAACTGGCCCCTGCCTCTTTGGTGTTTCTGGTTTCTTGGGAAGGATACATACAATACATAGATGGATAAGTCATCTATACTAAAAAAGGATAATATGCTAATTAGACTGGGAGATTTTCTGGACAAAGCCGTGGTGGCGGGGCCAAGACAGAGGCAGTTAGGGGCAATTAAGCCAGGAAGGGAGAGTAGTTGGGGGTGATCAGGCTGGCGCGGGGTGGGGTCAGTTGGGGGCAAGAAGGCCAGCCGGGGGTGGGGGGCAGTTAGGCGCAAGCAGGCCGGCGGGTGGAGTGGTTAGGGGCGATCAGGCAGGCAGGCAGGTGAGCTGTTAGGAGTCAGTAGTCCTGGATTGCGAGAGGGATGTCTGACTGCCGGTTTAGGCCCGATACCTGTGGGATCGGGCCTAAACCGGCAGTCGGACATCTCCTGAGGGGTCCCAGATTGGAGAGGGTGCAGGCTGGACTGAGGGAACACCGCCCCCCCCCCCCCCCATCATGCACAAATTTCATGTACCAGGCCACTAGTGTTTATATAAAGTTATGAACGGACAGGGGGAGTTAGAATGGGGTAGCAGTTACCAGGTGAATGAGGGAGCAGTGAGGGAGGGAGGGAGATGACTGGTAGGGGAGGACAATCAAAGGCTCACATCAGAGGCCAATCAGGGATCATTGGTTTAGAACCATAGGCATTGCCAGCATATTTTTGAAATTATTTCATTGCCATATGATATACTGTACTTTTCCTCTGCCTCTGTTTCTCCATCTTGAGAAAATTTTGTCCTACTTGTGAATAACAGCTAATTCTTGGGATGTAGTAATATTAAAAACTTAAATAACAATGTTGACCTAATAATTATCAAGAATTTAGAGCAAACCCCTTTCCCTCCACCCTAGACTTTGTAGAAAAACTAGAAATGGCACATTTCTTGAACCCTTTTTACTCCACAGCTAGTCTGCTCTTTGTGGTTCTCATACATTTTCCCCTTTGGTAGATTCATAAAAAAGGGGATAGCTTATCTTGGCCAACGTGGTCTTCTGTGACCAATAAGGGCAGTGCCACTATGGTCCCAAAGCAAAGTGGCAGTCACGTTGTATGTTTATTTAGTTATTTCCCTAGAGTGTTTCTGGTTTGACCCAAAGCAATTTGTAGACACAGTAATATCTGGGAGAAGAAACTGTTGAGGGGAGAAAGACAGTTTCAGCTGCTGTCTACTGGGATTGAAAGCTCAGAGGTTACTTTTGGGTTTCTTTCAGCTAATAACCTCAGAATAGCTTCTGAGCAAAGTTAGGTGTTGAGGCAGGCTTGCGGGTGTGTTTTCTTGCAGGCAGAACAGATCCTACCTCCTACTATGGAAGGTAAAGCATTCGAGGGGCTCTGTTCAGCCTTCCTCACAGCTGAAGACTTACTAGTCTTTATGTCGGCCAGTGAAATAAAGTACTCCAAACAGGCCCATTCGAATGTCAGAAGGACCATCTCTGTGTGGGGAAAGATGGACAGTAGTAAATAGTACCAGGGGGATAGATATTTTTGTGCTAAAAGTGAAATTGGATCTACTTGTCTAATGTGCAAAACCTTTTCAGAAAAAGAAAAAAAATTTTTATCTTGGGGTAGAAAAGGATTTCTTACTGGGTCACAGGAAACTTAAACTATAAGCAAAAGATTGCTAATATTGCTCAGTTAAAATTAAAAACATCTGTTTATCAAAAGATATCCTAAAGAAAAGAAAAAGCAAAGCCAGTAACTGAGAGAAGAAATTTGCAACACATAGCCAGCACATGATTATGGTCCAGTGTATACCAGTAACTACAAACTAAAAGTCTAACTTAAAACAAAAAAAACCTCACCACAGCCTAAAGGTCTCAGTATTCTTACGTGAGTCTGAAACCATGATCTGATTTCCGTTATATTTGCATTGTACCGCACTTTCTCTTGCTCGTTGGGTTCCCACCAGACTTCCTTTTTCTTCCTTGGTTGCTACAGAGCCTTTCCTATTCTGGGCCTTTGCAACTGCTTTTCTCTCATCTCTGATTCTCTTCTCCCAGCTCTCTGCAAGGTGCTCTCATTCTCATCCCTCAGGTGGCAGTTCAGCTCATTTCCCAGAGTGTCTGTCTCTATTGATTCTTATGAATAAATGATTGCTTACCTCTTACAGTAAGACTTTGCTAGTTAGGCAAGGCCCTGATGGTGTAGCCAGTACACCACTGGACTGGATGGTAGGGACTTGTGCTCCATTCTCGATGATGATAGATCTCCCATAACTTTATCTTGGGCCTCACATGGGCTGGTGTTGGACTGTAAAATCCTGCACCCAATTCCAATGTGGGGGTGGTTTTTCCACCCACCCAAGCTATTCTCTGACACTATCTGGGTACCCTACAATTCACCTCGATTCTGATGCTATTTGGCGATAGTATTAGATCCCAAAAGTTCAGGGCTTAGCCCTATAACAGAGCTCCCCACCCCACTTCAGATGACAGTTGCAAGTCCAGGTTGTCATCTGTGCTGCCAACAACCCCCTTCTTCGGTTTGATTAATTTGCTAAAGCAGTTCAGTCCTGGAAACTTGTTAAACAGGTGTTATAATCTATTACAGTTATGATGCTTATGTTGTCTCAAGTTTTGCCAAAGAATACTCCTATTTTGTTCGTTGTCCTATTTGTCACTCCTCATTAGACTACTTCCTTGCTCACCTTTTTTTTTTTTTAAAGCAACTAAGCTATGGCACTAAGTGTTCTCATTGCTACTAGGTATCATTGCATCTAAGCAAGATTTTAAGGTTCCTTCTGCTGTTGATAGTGTAGAAGAAATGTAGCGTGGTAGAAAGAAAACTTCTGCCTAGTTTCTCAATTTTGTTTACATAGAGTGTATTTTATTTAAATACTAGGGGCCCGGTGCACGAAATTTGTGCACTGGGTGTGTGTGTGGGGGGGGGGGCGGGGCGGGGAGAGTGTCCCTCAGCCCAGCCTGCCCCCTCTCACATACTGGGAGCCCTCAGGCGTTGACCCCCATCACCCTCCGATCGCCTGATCGGCCCCTTGCCCAGGCCTGACGCCTCCGCCAGAGGTGTCAGGCTTGGACAGGGGACCCCCATTTCCCCCCGATCACTGGCTCTGGCCCCCGCCCAGGCCTGAGGCCTCTGGCCCAGGAATCATGCCTGGGCAGGGGACCCCCATCTCCCTCTGATCGCTTGCTCCACCCCCCGCCCAAGCCTGACGCCTCTGACCCAGGCTTCAGGCCTGGGCAAGGGGACCATCATATCCCCCCAATCCCCGGCTCCGCCCCCCACCCAGGCCTGATGCCTCAGCCAGAGGAGTTGACCCTCATCACCCTCCGATCACCAATCACCGGATCGGCCCCTTGACCAGGCCTGAGGCCTCCGGCAGAGGTGTCAGGCCTGGGCAGGGGACCCCCAGCTCCCCGCGGTTGCAGGCTCCGCCCCTGCCCAGGCCTAAGGCCTCTGGCCTAGGCGTCCGGCCCGGGCAGCGGGGACCTGCAGTGGCAGCGGGGGGTGCCGCGATCGTGGGCTTCCCTTTAGGCCCAGGCAAGGGACCCCTAGCTCCTGGGACTGCCAGCTTCAACCATGCCCAGCTCCCATCGCTGGCTCCACCCCTACTTCCTGCTATCACTGGCCAGGGCGGCAAAGGTGCCTGATTCTCCGATCATGGCTGGGGGGCAGGGCAAAGGCGGCCCCAGGGCGGCCTTTGCCCTGCCCCCCAGCTCTTAGCTCCCCCCTGGGTTTCCGATCACTGTCAGTGGCAGGGGGCTTCTTCTTGCTTTCCCTTTCGCCTCCCTGCATTGTGCCTACATATGCAAATTAGCCGCCATCTTGTTGGCAGTTAACTGCCAATCTTAGTTGGCAGTTAATTTGCATATAGCCCTGATTAGCCAATGAAAACGGTATCGCCGTACGCCAATTACCATTTTTCTCTTTTATTAGTGTAGATTTAATTGGTCTGTGCCCTCCTCTTTGATTCTTTGGCTTGATCGTTTTGATTTTTTTTCTTCTGAAGTCAAACTTTTTAAACTGCAAAATTATAATTATCGTGAGTGAGGATTTATCTTAAATTATTTTAGTAACAAATCAGTGCTCTTATCCTTTTCCTTTCCTTTGTCTGTATTTCTTAGTGTGAGTGTGACTAGAGGATAAAGCAGTAAACCTTTGCAGGTTAATTGCTCCATGATTAACACTGATGGGGCAGAGGCAGAGCTCAGAGGACGGGGGAAACTCTAGGGAAGAATGAGCAAGCTTTTCCTGTGTTGTAGGACAGTCCCTGAGGTGACACTCTTCTCAGTTCCCTGAACAATAGCCACAGAGATCTGACTCTGTTTCCTGGGAGTCTGCTTTGAGTTGCTCTCTGTTGTTGAGAAGACTTGATAGAGATTTTTAAAATATATTAAATTCTTGTGTTTTGTTTTGTTTTAAATTTGACAAGTTAAAGCCATTTATTTAAAACTGGAGGCCTGAAGCATGAAAGTTGTGCAACAGTAGGCCTTCCTTGCCCCGGCTGCCTGCACCAGCTTCCCTCCAGCCGCTGGCAGGCACCCGGGACCCGGGCTTTCCTCGCCGCCCTGGCTTTGTCCAGAAGGACATCTGGTCTAATAAGCATATTACATTTTTATTATTATTAAAGACTAGAGGCCCGGCGCACGAAATTCGTGCACGTGGGGTGGGGGTGTGTGTCCCTCAGCCCAGCCTGCACCCTCTCCAATCTGGGACCCCTTGAGGGATGTTCGACTGCCCATTTAGGCCCGATCCCACCGGGCAGTCGGACATCCTTCTCATAATCCAGGATTGCTGGCTCCCAACCACTCGCCTGCCTGCCTGCCTGCCTGATTGCCCCTAACTGCTTCTGCCTGCCAACCTGATCACCCCCTAACCACTCCCCTGCCAGCCTGATCGATGCCTAATTGCTGCCCTGCCGGCCTGATTGCCCCCAACTGCTCTCCTTTGCCAGCCTGGTCTCCCCCATCTTCCCTCCCCTGCCAGCCTGATCACCCCAACTGCCCTCCTCTGCAGGCCTGCTCACCCCAACTGCCCTCCCATGCCGGGCACCTTGTGTCCACATGGGGGCGGCCATCTTGTGTGTTGGAGTGATGGTCATTTTGCATATTACTCTTTTATTCTCACAATCCAGGACTGCTGGCTCCCAGCCGCTCACCTGCCTGCCTGATTGCCGCTAACCGCTTCTGCCTGCCAGCCTGATCAACGCCTAACTGCTCCCCTGCCAGCCCAATTGCCCCTAACTGATAGGATAGAGGAAAGGGTGAAATTCGGGTTAGCTGTTGGTGACATTAGTGTTTTTATTTAAAGACTAGAGGCCCGGTGCATGAAATTTGTGTACCAGTAGGGTCTCATGCAGCAATCAGGGCTGTCCAGCTGCAGGCCAGGGCCTTCTTTTGTTCTGCACCGCTCCCTGGTTTGTCAACGCACGTCATAGCAAGTGATCGAACTCCCGGTCTCCTGGTCAAATTCCCGAGGGGACACTTTGCATATTAGCCTTTTATACATATAAATTGCCTCTAATACATTGGTTGTACTGACTAATTGGGAGTCATTATCAATTACAAGTACATCTGCCACTCTACTGCTAAGGTAGTTTCTAAGGGGAAAACTTACAAAGAAGCTTAAAAATGACCACTGAATACAGAAAGTGGTCTGTTTTACTGATGTAAACATTTTAAAACCTACTATAAGTACTTCAGTATATTTCTCTTAATTTTTGTCATATGCCTTTGGTGACTTATTTAATCTTATAATTTTATATGATAAAAATTGCTCTTTTCTATAGGACTCTCTACTGAGTGTGCTTTTGTTTATTTGATTTTAATGTATAATGGATGATTTGTAAAATAGGTTTATGGTAGCCAACTCTCAATTTATTTCTCACCTAAGCTCAAGGAGTATTCTGCTAAGCAATTTGACTATAATGTGGATATTGCCATTCATAAAATCTTGAAAATGGCTTTATTATTTTGGAATGATAACAAGGGAAAAATCAGAACCTCTCTAAATGCAGTGTAACATCCTGGATCATGACATTAGTGGGAAAACTGGGGAACTCTGAAGAAAGTTTATAGTCTGATTAATAGTAATGTATTTATGTTAATTTTTTAGTTTTGATAAAAATCTATGTTTATATAAGATGATAACATTAGTAGATGCTGGTTAAAAGGTATATAGGAACTCTCTTCATATTTAGTAGAAATTTAATTCATCAAGTGCTTTAAATGCATATTCATATGACTAAATAGTGGTGCTCTAGGTGCCAGGCGTGCAAAGAGGCCTGATACTGGTCTCTTCATTCCAGAGTCTTGCAATCTTACTGGCAGGCCAGGTCTTCTTGTTCATAAAAAGATGGATAACTGTGCCTTTAAAAGGCAGATTGTATCAGTGAATGGTACCAGGAGCCCTGTAAGACCCTTGGGGTGTTTGGAAAAGCCTTTGCAGAACAGATGAAACATAAGCTGAGCTGAGATCGGTGAGTGCAGCTTAATTTAGATAAGTAATAGAGAGGTTGTTCTAAGAGAGGAAAGATGACATGAATTTTGAAAAAGAAATTGCCCATGATAATGCAGGATTGGAATGGAAATGAGCTAATGGAGACTTGTGGTAATCAAAGTATGGGGTGATAAGGGTCTGACTAGTGTGGTGGCAGTAGAAATAAAAGGTTATTTGAGAATGGACAGGAGTCGGTGTTTATGAGTAGAGGAGCACAGAGGAAAAATGAATTGATGGTGACTGATAGATATCTTGACCCAGTGGAAGTTACTTTGGGAATTTGTGTTAAACATTTTCATTTTCAGAAAATGCTGGACTGCCAAGTGGAACTGTTTGGCAAGAAACTAGACCAGAGATCCTGGAGCATGGAAGAGGAGCTAAAGATTTAGGACTCTTCCCCTTTAGTGAGCAGGAGAAGGAAAAGCCCAGAAGGAGATGTAAGGGGTGCAGTCAGAGAGTTGCAGAGCTGCCCTGGTGGTGGCAGAAGCTGAAGAGGGCAAAAGAAGGTTATTTTAATTAAATTTAAAAATATTTATGTGCCAATTAATGTGTAAGGCACTGTTAGGGGCAATGGAGGACACAAAATGTCATTAAAATATAGTTTTTTCCCTCCTGAAAAAAAATGCTACCTCAAATTCTTTTGGCATTAGATAGGCAGTTCATCTTAAGCAAAATGTTAGGGATCCTGGTATTAAGCTTGCAAGCAGTAGGGCACAATCAGTGGCAGAACAATGAAGATGGGGGAGAGAGATGAACTGATGGAGCAATGAGATAAGGAGGGGGAAAGATGATCCCCTTGTGCTGGTGAGGGTCAGCCTTGGCGGGAAAGGGGGGCCTCCTCCTCTAAGGCATAGGGCAGAAGAGGGTAAGGGAGTGTTAGAGCTCTTTGGAGGTAGAATAGAGCACAAGTGAGGATCCCAGGAAGTCTTCACTATGAATAGCATGTGCAACTGACAGAATAGGGGTATAGTTTCTGTCTTTGAAAAGTTCCTGGTCAGATGGAAAAATGGGAATGTTGGTGCTTACTTTTCTCACTATAAGAAAATATTAAAAGTGAAACACCTGCATCTCTGAAGGTGTTGCTTTTGGCTGCAGGTTTGTTTGTTTTTTGATGTCTAAAGAAATATACGTATCTTTTTAAATAGCTCAGATATTATGTGAGTGTCTTGGTGCTCTTTAGTCATCTAGGGTTTGTGTCAGACGTATGTTCTCACAGAGCTTTAGAGTCTAGGAAAGATGATCAGAGAGACATATATGCTGGCTCTTAATAAATGCTTGCCAATTGCACTCTGGTCTGAGATAGAAAGTAGCTATGTGCTCAGCCCGTACACACAAAGTAAAATATTAGGGGATTTAGAGGAGAAAGAGAATTGGAGCAATTTTCTGGCAATTTCACATGAACAAGGTCTTGAAATAAATTTGCCATATATTTACCTGAAGTCCTTGTTTTCTTCATAGACATTATTTTCAACTCAATTAGAAAATGTGATTGTGTGCTCATACTTTCTGGTCACAACTAAATAACAGTACATAAAGAATTACGAACATGATTTTGGCCACACAAATGAAGAAATACATTATTTTGAACTAGACAGCTAGTTACTGCTTTGGCGGGGCTTGGGTGTGGGCATGGCTGGGTGGAGTATCTGGATCATGGCACTGATTTTTCCATCTTATGTATGTCAGCTTGCCTTAGAAGTGTTAGTGCCTTACTACAGTATTTTAAGTGCACGAAGCCAGAATATAGGTGCAGGTCAATTGGAGAAAAGAGCTAGTAATTAGTGCTATGCTTTCACTTTTATAGTCGGACACAGGAAGCCAAATAGAGGGGAAGAGGAAGGAAATAGAAGTAATTTTAGGAGCAGAAATAAATTCTTATTTTTTTCTTTGAAGTACTTTCTTTAAAAATAAACACATTTCAGGATCCTTCTGACCAGTGAAGGGAGGCAGAATTTGCCACCTTACATATTTTTAATGAGCTATTTTTTGAAATTCTGCTTAGAAAATTATAGAAAAGACTATTGGGCTATCATCGGATGGCCCTGACAGGTCATTTATTTAAAGGCATTAGTTAAAATGTAATCACTACAGAAGTTAGAGAATTTCTCAGCACTTGTTCTCATAGAACATTGTTAAGCAGGGTCTCAAGTTGGAGGGATTTCTTTTGAGGGACGTATTAACTCAACATCCTCCTGTCATCTCTCCCCTCCCCCTTTCCACTAGAAGAGGCAGCAAGGCCTGCCCACAGCCAAGCTTGATGCGGCCTCAATCTAGATGCGGCCTCTGCTGAGGTCAAGCACTCCCATTCCAGCCTCTTGAGGGCTTTCTCCGTGTGTTGCCAGTGTGCTGGTAAAAATGACTTTAAACTCTTGTCAGCACAGTTACTGGTGCATGCCTCACAGTCCCACTCAGATAAACCTGTCACAACACAGAGGCGGCTGCCGGGGAAGCGTACAAGGGCAGGCTCTAGCTTTTCATTCGAGCATCACTAAACGTGCACAGAGTGCCCAATTATTTCAGCATTATTGAGCAAGCCTACAGGAGGACCCAAGCCTTGCTACATTAGATTTTCTTTAGTAATTTGCTCAAGTACCGCTGAGGACACTTAAAGGGGCTTAAAACGGTGGCTGCAACCAGTTTCCCTCTCTGGGTTGTTAATTCAGGTTTTCTCTTTCAAATTAACTCGCACTGCATGCTGTGCAGTGATTCTGGGAGAACTGTTTAACACTAATTTTCTCAGTTTTCAGCTTTTTTGTTCAACATAACTGCTTTAACAGTTAGTCACGTATATGTTTTGATTAGAAATGCATGATGGTGCGGCCTTATGTTTTGGAGAACAAAATACACATGCTTTATTAAAGGAAGCTGAATTTCGGCTATTAAAAGTTACTTAGATAATTTCAGTATTTAAAAATTAAGTTATTTACAGTGCATTGCAAAATCCTCAGATCTAAGTCAAAAGACAACATTTCTCCATTAAACATCTTCCTCCCTCCTCTTTTGAATATATATAAAGGTTAAATCTTTCCTTCATGGGTGCTGAGTTTTCCATGATCTTATCGTATGTCTTCTCTCCTTTTATTGGGGTGGGGGCAGGTGCAGATTTAGGGAACAAGTTCAATATCTTGGTCTCATTTCTCACAGCAGCAACAACTCCAGGCCCAGCATTTATCACATGGACATGGTCTGCCTGTGCCTCTGACCCCACACCCTTCGGGACTGCCGCCTCCTGCCATTCCACCCATTGGTAGCAGTGCCGGCCTTCTGGCCCTCTCCAGTGCCCTGGGAGGCCAGTCCCACCTTCCAATTAAAGATGAGAAGAAGCACCATGACAATGATCACCAAAGAGGTGAGCCTGACATTACCTACCTGCTGCTCATGCCATTGTTTATTCTGTTTCTCTCTGGATTTAATTTTACCATAGACTAAACAAAGGATTTCTGCTGGAAGGTAAATTAATTATTGGAAGCAGTCTTTTGCCAAAAGATACCCTAGTGGTTGGCAAGAGTTAACGGCACTCCTCCTAGGTAAGGGCTTCTGTGTCCTAGTAATTACCTTTGATCCCTTGCTACTGTCTCCTAGGTTCCCTGAGTCTAAATCAATAATGAAATTCCACAGTGCTCTGTGTTTGAAATAGTGAGTGTCATTAATAGCTAATTTTCACCAAATCTATTTTGGGGAAAGACTTGCTGATAAAGGCTCACTTTATTGTTTGACAGAATCAATTATTATTTATGAATCAGATCAGCCTATGTAGTACAGTAAAAATCTCACAGGTATGAAAACAATTTTAGTAGTCTGAGTAATTGAGGAAATACAGCCCAAATTAGTGAATCTGTTGGTTTAACTACCTTTCTCATCCAGTCTGATTACAAGCATGAAATTAACTCCTTTCTTTCTATAAAAACACAATTGTTTGTGCAGCATAATTGATTTAAAGGCCAGTTCTGCTCCTTTAGGTTGGTTTCCTCTCTACACTAAAGGAGGTGATGGTGCAGAGACCTTTTGATGTGACTGTATGTTTGTATGGTGCTTACTAATAATTTTTTTTTAGTTAATGGCAGAAAAGCAAATGAAAAGGTCTCTCCCAGCCTTCCTTTGTGGGAATTTACTTTTAGCACCAGGATGGTTCATTGGTTGGAAGGGTGTGGCTCATAATTAAAACCTTTTACCTACTCTTGTTGCAATGTCATTACCATGAATTATAATCCTAGGTAAATGATATTTATCACATGAAATAAATTTCCCATCTCTGATGTTAGAAGCACTGCAATATTTGTCGTCCGGTTATCTTACTGTTATGGTTCTGAGTTAAGGCATGATTATAAACACTTTTATAAGCGGGGAAGTTGATAAGAATATGAATAGGAATATCCAGCTTTAGTTTCCAAAATTGTGTTAAAGGTAGATTGGCTTTTGTGAATCTGGTTGAGTGTTATTAATAATTAACTTTACTGCAAAGTTGACATCTCTGTCATTTATGATTTAGCAGTGTTCAGGTTTGATAAATGTATGCTTTTATGTAAACTAACTAGTTCTTTTCCTTTTTTCTTCTTCCCACCACTTGATCTACGTGTGTTGTTGCTGTTTTGCCTGTAGACAGAGACTCCATCAAGGTAGGACTCAAATTCACAGGCGAAGGAATGGTTGTAAGGGGCTCAGAGTGATCTGAGTATAGTGAATAATGGATTCGAAATTTAGAGAATGATTTGGTGGGCCTTACCAAATAGTGGTTAGCTGCATTTTTGGATTACTTTCAGTTGTGTGGTTAAAATTTTTGAAAATATTAGTTCCATTTCTCTATCAGAATTAGATTTGTATACCAAGATTGAATTATGAGATCTGGCTTACATTGCTCATTTTTTTATGTCTTGACATGTGAAAAACGAACAAATGGAAAAACTGTTTTTCTTCAGATTTTGGATATAAGATAAATAATAAGGAAATGAAGTAAATAAATTAGTTTATAAGGAAATATGCATTAGTCTCATAGTTTGGGAAATAATTTCATCCTACAAAACTCCTTATCAAAACATTTGTTTAAAATTTTTCTTCACCAGAGATAATCTATAATAATAAAAGCCTAATATGCTGATTAGACCAGATAGCCGAAAGACCTTCTGGATGACGCCATGGCTGCGAGGCAACCCCCTTTGCACAAATTTCGTGTACTGGGCCTCTAGTTTTTTGTGTTTTTTTTTTTTTTTTAATTCAGTAACATCTTGGTTTCCAGTATAGCAAGTTATTCTCCTTAAGTTTTGCATCTGTCTTATTTGCCTTCTTTGTCTCTGAAAACAAGTTTTCAGGAACGTAAAAGTATCGAGGGCCTAATGCTTTGGATATGCTTGTGTAATACCAGAATGGGATATGCTAAGGATCCCTGATTTTATATAGTAAGCACATAAGAAAAACAGGCTACCATGGCAGGAAATGAGTAAAATAGGATGAAAATTGCTTGATCGCTTTTGAGCCAGGCACAATGTAAACATGGTACTGATTATGTATAATTGTATTGTGTATGCCATTGTGGTCTGTGTAAATTAGGAAGGACAGGACAGTTCTCAAGCGATGGCCAAAGTACAGATGCTGTCAGTTACTTTGCTTGTATTTCAGTTGAATGTTTTGGAGCACAGGCAGTGAAGTTCTGTATGAAGACTAAAATCTTCCCTTAGAGCCACCTCTGCTATCACTTGGAATGCCTCTTATTTCTGTCCTTACTTAATCAAAGGGAAGTAGGGTTTTTGCCAAAGGCCTTAAATAATGGAAAATAAAAATTAATGTCTTTTACCCTTTGAGAATCTTTATAATTTGAAAGGGCATCTGCCTACCCATAGAAATGTCAACATTTACAATTAGAACACACATTGAATTATTTAATTAATGCATTTACAGTAGTATTTTGTTATATAATATACATATCAATACCTAGATTTAAAAGCATTCTTAGATTATAGTAAGTGTTCCACCCTTGTGTGCTTAGGCTGTAGTAAGTATATGCACTGATCAGGATTAGCTGGTAGCAGCCATTGGAAAGCCTGTCTAGTTATTCTGAATCCATAATATAAACAGTGCCTGCCTTTTTATGATAAACTAGAGGCCTGGTGCACAAAAATTTGTGCACTTGGGGGAGTCCCTCAGCCTGTCCTCTCGCAGTCTGGGACCTCTCGGGGAATGACCACCTGCTTGCTTAGGCCCACTCCCTGGGGAATTGGGCCTAAGCTGGCAGTCAGACATCCCTCTGGCAGTCCGGGAGCCCTCAGGGGATGTCCACTTGCCAGTGGGGAGCAGGCCTAGCTGCAGTCAGACATCCTTAGCATTGCTGAGGAGGCGGGAGAGGCTCCCACCACCACCGCTGTACTGGCAGCCGTCAGCCTGGCTTGTGGCTGAGCAGAGCTCCCCCTGTGAGAGCACACTGACCAACAGGGGGCAGCTCCTGCATTGAGCGTCTGCCCCCTGGTGGTCAGTGTGTGTCATAGTGACCAGTTATTCCCAGTTGTTCTGCTGTTAGGGTCAATTTGCACATTACCCTTTTATTATAGAGGATACATACCTTTAGGCAGGCCAGTGAACTAAACAAAAGCCTCCCCTCCTGCCCCACTCACAGAAGACTGTGAAAATATTTACACTCCAGTGCACACTTTTGTGTCAATTACATTTCATACTCTCTCACATTAGAGTAGGGTGTATTTTGAAATCATCTATAATCATTCAGTATGAGTCTGGGAGTGAGTTTCTAAATGGCTAGAAGCAAGGGGAAAAACATAAAGGAAATAGAGGTGGATGGTTTTTCTTGATTTGTTATGGAATGGTAGCCACAAATAGATTGGGGGAGGAGGGTATCCTTCCCAAATTTGAAGTCATCGAGTACCGTTCTGGGCTGGCCTATGGCTTTGCAAGGTGAAATAGTTTGCTAATTTTCTGAACTGTGTTCTGTGATGCTCAGAGAGCAGTTAGTTGCTTGTTCCATCCATCGTTCTCATCCTGTAAGTGGTTCCTGGTTAAGAGGGGCTTTTTATGATTGTCTGCTGTGTGACTTGAGATGGTTTGTATCAGCCAGAGCATGCCAGTTGCCTGCAGCTGGAGTCAGGCTTGTATGGAATAATTTATTCATGCAGGATAATGCTCCTTAACATTTAACAGGTAATGAACGTGACATAAATTTCCTTCTTGCTTTTAATTTTTCCCTTTCCTCTTCTAATGTGCAAACAGGCAGCTCTGGTACTCTAAATAATAAGTAATTTTTGGCCATCTGTCAAAAGGAAATTTCAATACAAATTTAAATTAATGGTGCCTGAAATTTTTTATAGCTCCTCTAAAAGCCTGTAATGTGCAGAAAATTCTGAATCTGCTGGTAGTAATTAGTGTTGCATGTAATGAGGATGTGGGCAGTGTTATACAGCCCCAGTGTAACATTTTGATATGGTAGCAAAATTTTGATTTATACAAGGTTGTGGATAGGTTTAATTGTGAAAGACACTTTAAAATGTTTTCTTGATGTTACAGATTATTAAACAGAGCAGATGTCAGAATAGCTCATAAAATATAAATTTAAAGTTAATGTAAAGATTCAGGTAATTAAAGTGCTTTACCTTTAGGTGTCAAATAAAATGAAAGAAATTCACCTTTAAAAGTGTTGAGCTTTTTCCTCTTTTTTAAATGTTCTGGGACACTAAACCATATGCTATTGGCTTTATTGATCTTGTTTTCTATATCTCCAGTATCCAGGTTCATTCCTAAGCCTGTTATTTGCAGGCCTGTATCTGAAGTTTTTCAACACTGGTGGTGAATGTAAATATGGACCTAAAGGACAAAGCACTGTAGGAGCCCAAGAATCAACTTATTTGGTGATAAGAAACCAGAACGGTGTATGTTGTAGGGTTGTTGACACCCGCTTGTCACTTGGCTACCCAGTGACTCCATGTGCCCAACAGTAAACCCCAGATTTGGGAGCTTAAAATAGCAAGAAACAGACCATGATCCACTCTCACGATAGTGGTAGGGTAGAAAGCCCAAAGCTCTAAAAAGCCTCCAAATAGGTTCCCATTTCTCTTTTCTGGGTGGGGGCTTCTCATAGCCTTCTAGAGTGTTTAAAACCATTTCTCTCATCCATCCCATGAAAAAGCATAAGTGAAAACCAAGGAAGTATGTTCTGAGGTGATGGGTCTTTCCCCTTCCTCCTGCCCATCACTCCTACTGAGGACTGAGAGGTAGAAGTTGGTTGGCTACAAGTGGTGGCAGAGAGGACATTCCCACATGCTGCCAATTGCTTCCCAGTTGCTTGAGGTTCCGGCTCATGAAGGAGTCATTAGTTTCCTCACATCACTGTCTGTTTTCATCTGAGTGGCTGGAATGAGGGTGATGATTCAGAGCTGTGAAGGACAAATTGCCTAAATCTCAGTACGAATTTAAAGTTGAGAAATTAGTCTAATTATCCACCCCCTTCCAAATGTCTGACAGTTCTAATACCTTCGAGCAAAAAATAGGCACCAAAATCAAGACCAGCTTGAATATAAAGAGCAAAATTCACTATCACCAGCTATTGATTACCCCTATGGCCTCTCCCAACTTGGTATTCTCTTGTATGGTTTATTACTGCATAAGACCTTAATATGTAGTATCTACATGGTCCTCCTGAACACAGTAATCTCCTCAAGTCAGGTCTATGAGGGATTTGCCATGTTCTATTTGTAAAATATTGCATTAGTACCTTCCTTACCTCTAAGTGGTATTATTTTTATTATTTCATTGGAATATCTTCCCCCAAATGCTATATGGTCATCAAATAGTATGATCATTTTTAGTGACTTATACATTGCCAAATTTATCTCCAGAAACACTATCATTTTAACATGCCACCTGCACTTGAGTATGTTTCCACACGATCCTCCAATATTGAACTTTATAGTTTTTGCAATTTTTGCTAGGCTAAGTATGAATTGTGTACTTTAAAAAATTAATATGCAGAGTAGGGCAAAAGTAGGTTTACAGTTGTTTGTAGGGAAAATAATACAATAATTAACAAATAATTCAAGAATAAACTGTTTTACATACTCACAACAGTAAACCTACTTTTGCCCCACCCTGTATACAGTTATTTTTTAAGCTGAATACTTTTCTGTGAGTGTATATGCTAAGCTTTTTCTCCTCCTCTGTGGATTCTTTATTTTTAAGTGTTTTCATAATGATCCATTCATTACTTATTATAAGGCAATGCCTGTTTATTCAACCCCAGCTATATTTTGGTGTATATTCTATGGAGATGACTAAACCATCATGCATTGCTTTTATTCTTGTCTCTTTCACTTATTTTCTGTTGGCAGTAAAGGTTTATCAGTGGGAAATTAGACTAGAGCTGTTTTTCTGTTCAAATTGAAGCGTATGTATGCTTCAGACCAAAAAAGAACTTATGCTGCTGTTAGTTGGTGTTACAGGTGAAAGTGGGTTTTTAGTCTGAATTAACAGAATGATTACATCTTTTTGTCTCTTCTCTTTGTAAATCCAGACTTAATGGTCAGGGTTATAGTCCAGGATCTTGTGTGACCTGTGTGACTTGGTCCACCACCCCCATTTTTCCTGTCTCAGAGGAATATCAGTCTGAAAAGAGATGCCTTTAAGATGTTTACCCCTTGGCATGTACTGTGTGGGAGAAGACCAGAGAAGAAACCACTTGAGGAAAGGAGAGCCAGTAGAAGATGGATGGCCACGTTGGTAGAAAAACTAAGTCTAGATTTGTATGTACATGTTAGTGATGAACAGTTTAATGAAGTTTACCAGTAATTAAGGGAGTAAAATATCTAGAAATGTATGCTGATCATCAATAAATAGAATTCTTTTTGCATCCTTTAATCTTTAAATACAGACTGTGATGTGCTTAAAATTCAACTCCCCTTTCCAAACATAAGTATTAAGGTATACTTTCAAGTATATTTTTAAGTAGGGTTTTTAAAATATATTAAGTAAAATTATTTCCTTGTAGGTGGTGCCCCTGATGCCTGTTTCCCACAGAGTAAAGTTCTTTCCCACTAAATTTTTAGCTCCTTGAGGGCAAGAATCAAACTTCTTTGTGGAAGTTCATAGGACAAATCAAGGATTAATTTGAGAAAGGAATTGTAATAGAATTAGGAAAACCCCGACTCTGTGCTAGATATCCTCTCTCCCCCTCTAGGCAAGCTGTGTGTCAGTGGGCAAGTCACTTAACTTCCTGTATCTCGAAACTACTACTCTACGCATTTGGAATGTGGATATTTTCTTATGTCATTCAACCCTATCCTAGAAATGAATTTTACAATAAAAACCTTATACCAAAGGATATGTTTCAGCAATAAAATTAGCCATATTATTAGCCAAATAAACACAACGGTGATTATATTTTATTTTGGGTGTTTGGTTGTAGGGGAATAGTTTAGTGGTTTAAATTATGCCTTTTAAGCATTTAATGTTTAACTGGTAATTTGAAGTTCAGTGTTTCGGTACTACTGTTGCTTTTTAATTGTCGAGACATTTGTTTCTACCATGTATTTTACTTTACCTTATCAAAGAACAATCTGGAAGTTTTATTCTATGGGTTTATGATGCAGTACTTTTTCAGTATTAATTGGTACCTGCCTCTGGGTGTGTAAGGTTTGTGAAATGTAACAGGTGCTTTAATTCCAGAAAATATGTTGTAATTGTTTGTCCAACAGATGAATAAATATATTTAGGGCACAGCCAGTCCGCATGCGGTGAGCATGATTGGGGGAGACATGCTTGTTTGTTGTGCCCTCTTGTAGGAGTCACCAAAGCAGAACAAATATTAATTAACGGTGGGCTGGTTGTGGGGTCTACCTTTTCAAGCTGATTTTTGGCAAGGGTGGTTTAATTCTTTTCCTCCATAAATGAACCCTCTTAGTTATAACAAACATTTTCATCCTGATGTCCAATGTCTTTAATTTTCTTAATTAGAATGCATTTCATCTCTTGCAAAAATACTACACCATAAAGTTTTATATAACTGGCACATGAACTTCACATTTGCTTCTCAAAATGTAGATAATTCTTCCAAATAATTGTTCACCTTTTCTGTATTCTTATACTAACATTTTCCCATAAACCATTCTGGGAAAACCATAAAATCACCTGGGGGATGTGTATTACTCTCATTTCTTGCATTCTTAAATCTACCTCTATCCAACTTAAATATTTTGTTCTACAGTGATTTAAAGTAATTCTGGGTTAAAGACTATACTTGGGGGCCACTACTAACAAAGTTTATAATTTTGGACATGAAGAGGAGTCATATCTAATTATTACATGGCAACTGCTTTGGGACGGGATTGAACAGAATTCCGGCTTCATGAAAGAGGGCTAGAAAGAAGTTTGCTAAGTAATACTTTGTGTGTAATTCTTTTAAATAAACTTGCTCTTAAGTGAAAGTAATAAAATTGTATTTCAAGATTAAATAATGCTCTTAGATATGACAAATCAAAACTTTAAATCTTGGAAATGATCTAAATATTGAATAAAGTATTACTTTAAGTTGATCAGATTCATTATGCAGAACCAATCCATTTATTTCTGTATGTAATAAATTATACTGCTTTAAAAAACATTTTAAGCTTCAAATACTAGTATTAGAACTTTAATTTGTGTTTATGTGTAATAGTTGTAATTAGTGGCCAAGTCCCGCCTTCCCCAGGTTCTATGAGGCCTCCAGTTTTGCTTCCTCAGAAACAGGAAAACAACAACAGCAAAACACACACACACACACACACACACACACACACACATACATATACACACATAATCCACTCACGCACAGCCTGCCTGTCTTCCCTCACACTGCTTGATATTCTGTCGCCTCTTCAACCATTTGAATGTTTGTAAAAAGCTTACTCTTTCCTGTCCTTTACTACCCTCTCCTTGACTGAATTGCAGGCAGTGAGATGGACATTAAAATGGCTTAAGTATTGTAAGTGAATTTTCGAAGATAAGGAGATAAGGTGAGCTTGAGGAATTCTTTTTTATGGAAATGACTCATTAATGAATTGTGTCACACCCTAAGGATTCTTGAACTATTTTTCCTAAATTTGTACTTTTCAAGTTGCTGAATGTTCAAATGTAAGGACCAAGGAGGTGGTTAGGTAAATAGGTTAATGATACCACCCAATGAGAGAAGCCATATAATACCACCTCATTTTTATGCATTCTTCCTTATGGTCATTTTCATTATTCTAGAAAATTTTGAGTATTTCATTCATTGATCTTTTTTAAACTTCTGTTTTCTTGAGCGACATTTGGCCTTTTGAACAACAAAATAAAATTGGAAATGCTAATGTTTTAAGCCAACTAAAGGAGGAAAATAAAAATGTCGCCATGGTAACAAAGCTGCTTTCTAGATGGTTTCCTAAGATATGCCTGAACTAGAAGCAGATGTCTGATTTGAGAATCTTGCCTCCTTCAATGTAAACAAATAACTTCTGGGCAGGTGTTGGAAATAATATGGAAATCCTATTAAGGGGCCCTGGGTTCCTGTCAGTCAGGAAGCCCGTGCCACAAAAGGGCTGGTTGTCACATAAAGGAGCAGAGTAAATTCTCATTAGGCTTGAGCTTTTCCCAGGAAATGATTGTCTCGGTGTGTTCTTTCTCCTGTGAATTTTGAATGTAAGCTGTTGCTTCTACTGATCTATTCACTGGTTTTATTTTCTCCCTCTTCATTCCAGATCCTCTCTCACCCCATCAGCCTGTATTCTCCCCCTCAGCCACCCCTTCCCGTTAGATTAACACTTGATCTGTGCTACTGTTCTGAGAGTTGTGACATTTGTGATTTTAACCTCCCACCTTGAGTGGAGAAGGGGAGGGGAAGAAAAGGAAGGGGGAAGTCAGTCTTCATTCCTGGGCCTTTTGGACAAAGAACCAGGCTGCTGAGGCTGAGTGCTGAGAACTATTTGGAACTGGCACAGCGAGCAGCAGCCGCAGTCCTGAATGCTGTTCTGTGTACATTTACTTGGAGTTATATTTTTTATGAATTAAGCAGAAACTATAAAAGCATGGAGAGATAGCTTTTTATGAACTTTTATAAACCTCCACTGGTAAGCCTCTAAACCTCCACCGTCCGTCCAATATGGTAGCCACTAGCCACATGAAGCAATTTAAATTTAAATTAGTTTAAATGAAATGATATTGGAAACCCCAGTTTCTCAGTTGCATTAGCCACATTTCAAGGGCTCAGTTGCCACATGTGGCTGTGGCAACTGCCCTACCAATGCAGAGGCAGAACATTCCCGTCCTCGTTGGACATTCTGTTTGATAGGAAGAGACTTGGGGCTGATAAGCCTGCTGTTTCTGCTGTTCCATCTGTGAAAACTGACTACCAAAACTGCAAAGCAAGGTTCTTCCCGATGCCCAGGAAATAAATGGCATGTGTGTATTGTGGTTTTGTAGCTTCTGTGCTTCTCAGGCATGGCCGATGTGGTTGGCTGCACTAATATAGCGATCTTTAAATGGTTGTAGGTGTTCTTTTTCCCTGTGGAACTGATTGAGCAGTTTAACATGGATCTTCTCAAAATGGACCCCTAGGAGATGCATTTTAATGTTCCTAGATAGAAAGAAGTTGTGAGGCAGTTTGGAGGCGATGGTGATGGTGGTGGTGGTGGTGATGGTAGGGGGTTTGAAGGCTATGCATAACGATGCTCTTTATAATACTCAGAAGGTTAAATGTGGATAAACACAAAACAAGGCTTTAGAAAAGCTACACTATTATTATGCAGCATTCTCGGACTATAGCCCCCGCGACGCACTTCATAAAGCCAATAAAGCTCGAACTGGTGGTCTCCCGTTGCCCTAGCAACCGACCATGGGGCACAGTGTATGTGAAATGCATGAACATCTGTGAATTAATCTCTTTCAGTTTGTTCTTTTCTTGGCACTGATTGGGCCACTCAGGCTTGTGCCTGTGACATGGTGAGTGGAGGGGTAATCTGGAGCGTTCCCCCGGGCCTTGCCCTAAAGTGGATGGTGGAATGGCAAGTAAGGGGAGATTTATCCTGGTAGTGCATTCAGCAGTGGAGGGATTGGGCCTGACAACTCTCAGTAGGACATTATTAGCTTACTTTCTGGTGCATGGGGAAATGAATAAAAATTTTTCTAGTAAATCTGAGCATTATTGGGCTGCCCTGAAAAAATAATCTTTAGAGAAAATTGAAATAATCACTTGCGTTTATACCACAGTTATCAGGATTTGAAAGGTCTCTGAGTTATATTCTACATCTTTGTCCCAGCCCCAAACCCAGGCCCAGCCTGTGCCCTGGGGATCTCCACCCCGGAGATCTTCCCCCCAGGGATTATAACCAAACTATATTGGACTAGTCTGAACGGGACTCCGGAATTGGCTGCCTTGTCTGGGATCTGTTTTGATAAATCGGGTAGTATCCTAGTCGGACCTTACTTAGAGAAATTTTAAACTAAACTGGTGGCATTTTTGCCCTAGGGAGAATAGAACGAACAATGACTAAATAGAGAAGCATTCAGGAGCAATCCTTTGGTTAGTTACTCCCTCTCTCCTAACAGGCTTTTCCTCACTTCTTCCCCTTTCCTGCCCTTGCCCCCCTCTTGAGACCAGTGCACCACTCTGCAGCCAGTTCAGTTCCTCCTGCCCTGTGCCAGATGCTAACTTGTAACTGTTTTACTCACCTTTGTCATTTTCAACTAGAGGCCCGGTGCATGGAATTTGTGCACTGGGTGGGGGCGGGGGCGGCGGGCCCTCAGCCGGCCTGCGCCCTCTGGCAGTCTGGGAGTCCTTGGACATCCTTAGCACTGCCGTGGAGGCGGGAAAGGATTCCACCACCGCCACTGCACTCACCAGCCATGCGCCTGGCTTCTGGCTGAGTGGCGCTCCCCCTGTGGGAGCACACTAACCACCAGGGGGCAGCTCCTGCATCGAGTGTCTGCCCCCTGGTGGTCAATGCACATCATAGCGACCTGTCATTTCACTATTCAGTCAATTTGCATATTAAGCTTTTATTATACCCATCTCTTCTCTTCCTTTTTCTCCTCCCCTTATTTTTCCTCTTCTTGCATTATTCCTTAAGGGTCAACCCTTTTTCTTTCAAGGGAAGAAAGAAAGACTATTACATTTGACTCCTCACTCATGCTGGATGTGGTCCGTATGTTTAATATTTAGGATGAGAAATTTCTCTAATAAGTGTATTAAGACTAAAGTGTGAGCTGCATGCTAGTCCATTCAATTTGCTTGATTGCCATTAATATTGAGGGCACTTAAGTAGGAAGAACTACTTGTTGATCTGTTCATGTTTTCCTTTGGACATTAAAAAGGTACCACTGTAGTTTTGTAGCGGAGAGATTTTCTGATTTACTGTTAGATAACTAACCAAAAATGATTATTTTAATGGTTTCTGACTTTGAAACCTGTTGGTGTTGATAGATAAGCTTAAAAATTGAGCAATGAAGTCTAAATAAAATATTTAAAGGTAGTAGGTATTGATTTGGCAGCCAGAGGGCAAATAGGTCTGCATTGCATTATTGGGGGCACATAGTAAAGATTAGATTCAATTCCTGGCCTCAAACCATTTTTCTATTAAAGTATGGAACTGAGATAATGCTGCCTTCTGTGGAGAGTAAAATATATTAATAGATTGTTGTTCTTCATTTCTCTCAGCTTCCGGTTAGTTCTGAATTCCTTAAAAATGTGCACGTAAAACTAGCTTATGATGATTGGAGGGCTGGCTTCTGAAGGCAGTATTCCCAGGAAGCTGCCAGGGCTGATGTGCAAATACATGCAAACAGGGAGCCTTTAGCAAACATTGACAGCAACACTAGTGGTGACCGTCTATAGACTCCCAATCTTGACTCTGCCTTTTGCTGGCATTCAGTTAGTGTTTTGTAGGAATCAGCAAAAGAAAATACTCATTTCGGACTTGTGGGTGTTTGAACCCCCTCACTTGCTTTACTGGCAGTTTCTTTTAAAAGTTTTTTATTGCTGCTCTCAGTAAATAGCCCCATTTCTATTCAGATGATATTTTATTCTTTCAGGTACCAACTTTCTAGAAATACAGCTTCAGAAATACAACAGTTAAAAGCATTACTAGAGCCCGTTAGAAGGAAGTAGAGCCCTAACCGGTTTGGCTCAGTGGATAGAGCGTCGGCCTGCGGACTAAAGGGTCCCAGGTTCGATTCTGGTCAAGGGCATGTACCTTGGTTGTGGGCACATCCCCAGTGGGGGGCATGCAGGAGGCAGCTAATCGATGTTTCTCTCTCATCGATGTTTCTAATTCTCTATCCCTCTCCCTTCCTCTCTGTAAAAAATCAATAAAATATATTTTTTTTATAAAGAAGGAAGTAGAATTCTCAAGTTGTGTTTTTCATATCCTATGTTAGTATTTGGTTTTTGAAAGCACAATTCTTTATGCCCCAAACTGAAAAATTTTAGACCCTTGTAGTAAGAAGGGAAAATTCCACCACAGTGATAAATGGCAGTGAGTAAACTGGCTATGATGAAGAATGAAAATTAGTTTGAATGAGTTCGACTCTGTTGTTTCCTTCATCTGTGTTTGACTGTGTTAAAAGCAGTAATTTTGTAATGTGGATGTTCAAAGGCTGGGAAGGGAAAGAGATCACAAACAATCTAGAAGAGAAAAGGTCTCTAGCATTCATATTTTTTTATCCCAACTGTATGTGATAGCCCAACAAACAGCAATAATCTTTGACTTTTATTTTTAATTATTACTGTATTTTTAAAGAATTTATAGAAATAAAATGAGCATTTTCATTACTGGTGTGCATATGTGGACCTGTAAAAACAAAAGGTATTCAGGAGGAAAAATTCTTGCATGGTTTTCTTAAATATAGATTATAGTGCATTGGGTAATAGGACTCATCTCAAAAGGTGGAGTCCCTAAAACTGAATATACCACCTTCCTGTTGGGACCACCCCTGGCAGTTGTGGTGCCTGGAAAAGAATAAAAGTGAAGGCCCTCATGTATGTCTGAGTATTTAAAAGTTATAAATCCACTTAATAAATATACCCTCATTATGATCTGAAAGGCCAAGTTTGAACTTTAATTTCTCAGGCTCCTTGCCTTTTATTGCTGGCACTGCGGGGCTATCCCCCTCCTCCCCTTTTTTTTCTTCCTCACATCAAAGCTTCCTTTCACCCCAGTGGCTTCCCTTAGGTCTGAGTGTGCTCAAACCAACAGCTTAGTTTACCCCTGAAAATCCCAGGAAAAAGACTGATCAATCCTGAACTTGGGCTTTGGGGAAGAGAATCTCAGGGTCCTGGTATCCAGCTCATGGTCTAGAGCGGGTGGGCAGAGTATGGGTGTGTTCCCTTGGTCCTGAGGAGGGGCTTAGCCACATGAGGGCCCAGACCCCAGGTCAGGGGCCCCTCTTGCCAGGCTGTTCGGTTTGTATATGATTTCACGAGCCATACATTTAAGAGGAAGGAAAGGGAAGTGGGAATTTGCAACTGTTGCCTCTCAAAATAATTCTTTGTTAAATGAACATCAACATTTTAATCAAAATTAGTCCATAAATTGATATTCTAAAATACAATCTTTAGAAACAGGTATTTTTAAACTACGCTTTGTAACTTGTTAATACATGTCTAACTGTATTTTAAAATACTCCTAAAAGTCATAAACACATACTGCACCTATTGGCAGCGCTTATGAAAGGGAGAGGTTAATTTTTAAAGTCGAACAAGGTAAAAGATGGCCAAGGGCCATGGTTGTGGGTTGTTCTGACGGCTGAGTCCCAGACTGGTCCATAGTGAAGCTTCAGCCTGTGGTGGTAGTGCCAAGCCAGGTTAGACTTAACAGGATTAGATGGAGAGGCTGGGCTCGAGATTATCCCTGGGAACTAACCCGGGTCACGATTCCTGTTTTCATCTGTTTTTGTTCCTTTCTTGTGCTTCCACATGGGCAGTTGGACAGCTGGAAGTGTCACAGAAATATTTCAAGAGCCCTGTTTAGTAGTTTACATGGAAAGTTGTTGAATAATTCACATAACAAATGACTAGACAAGCACTTGTCCATCTGACTGAATTATTGTCCGTGTTTGCCCACACAGCATAGGAGGCGCAAGGCGTTTCCTCCTCCAGTGGGTATGCAGTGGCTGGATTGGCCCATCTAGTTATTGGGTTTCAGTCTTTTGTTGACACTGTTGTAAATGAAAGCAGCCCAAGTGAGCTCAGAGCAGTTGGGCTGGATAATTGTGAAGGATTCATGCTTGTTGCTGTTACCCCCAGTGTTTGCAGTGGGTTGTTTGCTTTGACTTTTGTTGAACTGTTGACAAAAGCATTAGATACAAATGGGAACAAATAAAGTGGTGAGATGCCAGGAGGGCTTGGCAGCAGTTGTGGTTTTCATTCTGACTTAAATGGGGGATGTCAGAACTTATCTAGATGGGAAATGGAAGGTGTAAAGTGTGTGTGTGTGTGTGTGTGTGTGTGTGTGTGTAGCTGTTTTCTTTTCAGGTACCAAACTGGAAAGTCCTTTGCTGTTTATTACCTTGGCTCAAAGAGGTGAGAGAATTAAGGAGCCACCATGTCTTATAACCTTTAAAAAGCCACCTTATACGTATGTCCTTCAGGTGTGTTGCTGGCCAGGAATGCTGTAACAGAAATAGTTTCTGGACTCCCCCTCCCCAACTTAGAAAAAAAAAGCTTTTTTAATAATGGAAGTATTTTGGCTTGGGGAGATGACAGGCATGACATTGAGGTAGAGAGGATTAAGAAAAACAGTATACGCTAAAATAGTATAGCTAGGAAAATGGAAGTCATTTACTGGAACGCTTTTAATTTGGTTTAAACAAAATACTCTTTTGTATATTCAAATTGGGAGTAGCTCAGCTGTTGTGAAGCCAGAAAATTAATGGTATTTTTAGTGAAATAGCAAAAGCATGTCAACAACATAGCTGCGGATGATAATGCTGGCACTTTATTCATGAGGAATTATCAATGCAGGTTACCGGACAGCGTAGTGTGACTGAAAATGATTGAGTGTCGGGGAAGCCGCTGTCCTTCTGCTCGGTGATTTCATTTTGCATTTAGTCCTTCCACAGGCTTCATTTGTGCATGTATTTTCCCTAGCACCAACCAAAATATAGAGTCTTCTTGGCTGAGGATTGTGTGCATATTTCTCCCTTTAAAATTTCTTGAAATGAAAGTTCTCTTTGAGTATGGCCTTAAAAGCTACAGAGTGTGTTTTCTGTGCGCAGATGGTCAGTGGAGGTGGGCAGGCTTCAGAGAAAAGTCTCTGCAGATTTCATCTGAATAGGTCTACAGGAGTTGTTTAAAGGCACTAACCAGCACAGCTCACCAGAATGCAGTAGGTGGATAACTGGCACAGAATTGCCTTCCCTGGCAAGGAAAGGATTTGGAATACTGGGGAGTCCCAGTGCTGGACCAAGGAGAAACCTGGTGCTTCCTCTTTCTGTGTTCTGTTCTCCTACCTCCTCTGTTACATTCCCCTCCCCCACTAGTGACAAGAAGAATGGCTTGTACCTTTGTGTCATTGTTCTTTGGTTCCAGTACCTCATATGACCAAGTCCTAAGGAATTATAGCGGGAAATGATAAGAATCTACTATGTTATGTTAAAAATGGGAATGGTAGACTGTTTTGATCATTTTAGCATCTCTGGTCCTAGAGACTAGTAGTCAGTTGATAGGTGGTGACTTTATGGGTAAACAGAAATGGTAGTGTATATTACGTGACTGTGCTCTGTAGTTTGCTAAAAAGAAACGCAAAATTAATGCTCCCCAGGTTTCAGGTCACAGGTGACATTTTGCTTATTTCAATACTAGATCATTAAGTGTAGGCACCTAGATCTGAAGTTTGTAAGGAAGAAGCCCCTGAAAGATCTGGTATTGAGTGGAGGAAAATGCATCCCTGTGACTGAGAAGTTGGTGTCTTCTGGGGTTTTGTCCTCAGGAGACGGGGTGAGGAAATCATACAAGTTAGGAAACTTTAAAAGATAGTGAGGCAAGAAGTTTATCATTGTTAACAAGCTAGAAGAAGAAAAGAGAGATTGAGCCGAGACTCCAGACTTGACTCAGCATGACTCCAAAATTATGAGTGACCGTGGGCAAAAACACAATAAAAGGCTCACAAGTGAAAAAAATGAGTTCAAGAGAAATTGACTTAGCCAAGACAAATAGATTGGTACCTGCACCCCTCAGGCAGTGTCCAGAGCTACAAGAGTAAGCATATTTTGGAAGAGGCCGGTTTTATAGACAGATGGGTCTGTCTTCCCTCCTCCTCCTTTCCCACTACTCAATGGGTATTATTATGCTCACTGTGCTCTTACAGCTAAAATAACACGCTTGAAAAGAGTGACTCAGGGTGGCTCTTTGTATGCTCTGTATGAACCACATTACTGAAGTGGGAAGCTGGTGTGTGTTGTGACCTATCCACATCTGTGCATGTGACACCCTGTGACCTCTAGTCAGCCTGCAGGTGAGAGACAGTGATGGGGATACTGGTTAGAAACTCAAGCTCAGGAGTCAGGGGGCTGGGTTCAACTCCTGCCTTCGACATTTACCAACCTGTGACTTTGGCGAGCTACTTCTCTCACATTCTGTTTACTCCTAACAGGGATAGTAAAGGCAACTTTTCAAAGGTGCCTGATACTTAGGTACTGTTTTTGGTTTTTTTTAGTACACAATATCGATAATTTGAAAATAACTTATTTTTCATTTATTCTTTTGGGGTTTAATCTTTAAATTAACTTGCATTCCACAGGCAAGCACCAGACTGACAGCAGAAAAGAAGTAAACTAGAAATGTGCCAGGCTGCAGGGAAAATTATTCTGGGATTAAAATTTTGCTGTAAAAAAAATCTACAAAATGGATCTTGTACGTGCAGATGGTTGAGAATTAACTTTAGCTGATCTGAGCACATATTTAATTCCAAAAGGGATTTCAGGTTTCGGGGTAGTTCAGCCTCGGCTGAGAACGTGACTTTTATGTATTTTACAGCAAAAACCACTTGCCACTCATAATAGATGAAATTGGAGACCAAACAGGGAGAACCTTGTGGGTTCCTGTCAGTCTCAATCTAAATCCTCCTTTTACAAGTGATTGACCTGCTGTGCTGGCTCTGTGTGCTTCTGGTGGGAGGAGAAGCTACTAACTAGCCTGACAGGCACTGAGGGAGTGGCCTTCGACCATGGTCCTTGCGTTTTGCAGAGTGTTAGAGCCATGTCAGATTATCTGTAAAATGGACTTCTCCCGCCAGTCTGGTAAGCCATAACAATTCTGGCGCCACCCCCCCCCCCCCCGCCCCTAATTGTGTGGGGAGAAGGGAATACACCCAACAGATGCTTGTGGAGCAGGGGAGAGACTTGCTGCTTTCCATTATTTTACTACCCAGACGCCTAATCCCCTGTCAGCAGGTTGGCTGTTTTGGAAAGGAACATATTTCCCTGCACTGTAACGCTGATTGATCTGCAGCTCCTTTTTTCCCTTCAGGCTGAGTTAACAGGAGTCTCACGAGGCAGTGACAAGCAGGCTGGAAACATATTTTGGCAGGGGTGCCTCTGAGGAAAAAGGGACATTTGCAATATTGAGGGGCTCTGGGGACAGCAGGCCCAGGCCCAGCGGGGCAGGTAAGGACAGGGCCCAGCCCTGTTTGAGGAACGCTCCTAAATGTGCATGGTGAGAGGAGGAGGGTTCCCGCGGGGTGTTAGCCTGGTTGCTGTGTTTTCAGAGTCGAGTTTAGCCCCAGTTTCTCAAAAAAGTGTCAGTCTGAAAGATTTTATACTGCCTGTGCTTTTTAGGCTGTTGGAATATTACTTTGCTTGTCTTCGCTTATTTTTTGGCGTGTGCCATTTCAGTGATCCGATCTCTCTGCACACTGTCTTTCTCAGAGCTGACCAAATGAGGGGGCCCTCCTGTCTCCTCTCATGGGGAGAGGCTGTCCAGAACGTGAATTCGCATTACTCAGAGTCACGCCAACAGGGTTCTAGCAAATTTCCATGTTATCTTAATAGGAATGATGAGAGGGCCAGAGTTCTGGAAAGAGGATCCACTCTGGGCATAGGGTGGTGCTTGCCCTCATGGGGAGGATGCTGACAGAGCCAGGGTTCCCACTGGGGCTGGGCTTCCAAGGGCGTTTGAGCAGATAGGATGTCAGCTCTCCACGGTGCCAGGGCCACCTGGCAAAGCCTTGCAAGTGTCTTTCAGGTGACTGTTTTTATAAGAATTACCTCCTGGAAGTTCAGTGCCATCTCCCTAGATGATGTTTTCTTTGAGAATCGGACCTGGGAGCCATCAAGTGGCCCATTCAACAACCACCAAACCTTCGTATTTAGGAAAGTGATATCTCCACCAAAGGCCCAGGAAGCCTTGCTGGGGTCAGCTGTGCTTGAGAATTCCTGGCTCTTTGCATCTCTCTCCTTTCTCCTACCTGAGATGTCACTTCGGAAAGTTTTTTAGCTCAGGTTGGGAATCTGTTGAAGAGGAATTCAGATTTTTCTGGTTATCAAACTAAACAACAACCCTGTTTTTTTTTGTGGAGATTTATTTTGTTTAAAAGATAAGGAAAGGGAATATGCATTAATGTAACTTAGAAACTTATTGAGAAAAGGATTTGAAGTGGAAACTTTCTATGCCACCGTTAGAGTTCTGGTAAAGAAACAAGTGCAAGTGAGGGGCAGGTGAGGTGTAGAACACTCTGAGCCCAGGGACTCAATTAAAAATGCTTTCAAAATGTAATTCCAATCAATTTGGATAGTCTTAGAACATTGCAAGATGTGTGAAAACATGCTTTAAATGCCAGCAACCAGTGAAAAGGGCACGGTTTCAGAAACCGTGCTATAAATTATCTGCCCTTGGCTTTCAAAAATGTGGGAGCTACATCACTGAAATATTCAGAATAAATATCAGAGAGAATTGTACATTCTACATTGCACATTCTACAAGGAATGAAATTTTTAAAGATCTAGTTTTGTTTGACCTAAGATCCTAGAAATTTTTTTAATGGTTGTCACAACATTTTTTTGGGGAGACATACAAATCAAATCTGATTATAACAAATATCTTTACAACAAAAATATCCTTACAACCAAACATTTTCTAGATCCCCAACCAGTTGTCCACTTACTTAAAACAATATTGAATGGAACCCAATTCCATTAAAAGAAAACAAAGTGGGTTAGTCTTGGACGTTTTTTCTTCATGTTTTCTTACCTCCTGGAATCCATGTACATGGATTGGTGGTAATTGATTTAAAAAATACTTGTCTATCTTTGAAATATACTAAATGATCTTTAAAATGTAGTTTCCCTTACAGATTACTTTCCATATTGAAGTATTTTCTTTTGTGGGAAGAGTCTACCCCAAATGAAATGCTCCTGTCGATTCCCTACTTTGCATGTTTTAGATTGTTATTTTAATACCTAGAAAGTTTTTCATGTAAACTTTTCCCTAAAAAGAAATTAAAAGTAGTAGCATAATTTACATTTCATTCATTGTCAGCCACCAAAACCATAAGCCACAACTAGATCAAATGTAGTAAATGTGAAACAAAACACAGGCTCAGAGTAGTTACAGTGATTGGTCATTGTCATGTGTGAGTAGTTTGTGCCCAGTTGCTTCCAGCCCTGGCTGTGTATGCCCTCCTCTGTGGCATGACTTTGTAGAGGGGCAGTTCTGGTCAGTGCCAGATGGCTCCTGCTTCTGGCTGGCCCTGGGCCCATCACCCCGGGTTCTTCCTCATAATTGTCCTCACCTTCTCTAGTCTTAGCACATGACACTTGCCTCAGGCTTTCCTTCCCAGATAAGAAAAATTCAGAGGTGGCTTATTGCTTTTTCTCTATGTTTATGAAAATTGCTAGAAGGCTGCTTAGCACAGAATGAAAAGCGTGTGCTTTGTGGCTGCTGTTAAGGGTTCTAGAGACAACTCTGCCACCTGCTAGCTTTTTGACCTTGGACAATGATAAAAATAATTAGTACTAAGGGTGCATTTCCTGTGTGCTGGCCAGGTCCTTACTGCCTTCCCTTTGTTCAGTCATAAGAGCCCCTAAGGTGGAGTTTATTGTTATTTCTAAATTGCAAATGAGGAAAATAAGACACAGCAACAGGCTAAGCAACTTGTTCACAGTCACCCAGAATGTAACCTATCAGCTGAGCTATTCAGAACCAAGTTAATCTCTAAAGCCCATCCTCTTAATCTCTATACCAGGGTCAGTTTAAACCTCATCTGGGATGTACCTTATTTGGTGTGCGTCAAGTAAATATTAGAGCCATCTATGAGGAGACCCAGCCTGCCATGCAGGAAGTCAATTAATAAGTCATACATGAGCTTCTTCCCTTTCTTGTCTGTCACATCCACAAAAATCCAAACTAAATAGATGCTGATTTTGTATATCTGTAGCAATGCTGTTGTGATGTATTCTTTTGTGTCACTTACCTGTCATATTCCTTAGGGTATAAGCTTTGCACGAAGGGAGGAGGTGGCATATTTTTAATAGTTCATATTTTGTATGCCTTCAAAATGGTGATTTGAGACCATTTTTATTTCACAGCATTTTGGAATGTCATCACACACACATGGTTAGTTCTATGTGTGTTTTGTGTTAAATGTCTCATATCTAGCAGATGTATCCTCCTCCTCTTACAGCTCAGAATCTGGTTAATTAAAATTTATGCAAATTAAAATATCTGACAAAGAATTTAACTTATAGTCTCATCAGTTTTTGGAGGTTAATAGGAATATTCTTACAATAACAGAATTCCTTAATTTGGATTTTATAGTTAGTTGTCATTTTCATTTCATGGAGAAGCAAGAGTAGTTTTTTGTTTTGTTTTGTGTTTTTAAAAACCACTACCTACATTTAGTGATTTTTTTTAACTAAATACCATAATAACTTATAATTTTTAAATTTATTTATGCTTTCTGATCTTTAATTGATGAACAAAGACTCATGCTTTCAGTGTTTTGGCTGCTGACCTATCAACCGACTTTTGGAGATTTATGACATGAATTGAGGAGGGACTGACAATTAAATACCTTTAGAATAGAATAAATGGGGTGATTGGGTGGGAGTCATAGAGGAATGAGTGCTTGATTCCAGTGCTATATCAGTTTGTTGAGGATAACTGGAGGAATTAAGTTGAGGGCTGCATGTGATGGTGATTTATACTTTTAGAATACCAATTAGGCCCCATGGTTTGACAAAAGCATTTTTGTACTGATTTGTGAATCCACTTAAAAAGAATTAAGACAGAGAAATTAAATCTCATTTATTCTACATTTAACAAGCCACCTTTATTGAAAACAAAAATAAAGCATGCTACCAGGCTATCCTGTAAATCCAGAATATGTAATCATTAACAGCTATTTGTGATGGGGGGGGGGGGTTGTTAATCATTTTCAAGATTCCTCTTTTGTTAACTAAGCATTGTCAGTGTCACTGTGATTAGTCATTTTGCTCCTCTTTTAAACACAATTTTCAGCTTACATTAGGGACCTAAAGTTAGGTGAAAGAGATGTCTTAGAATCCTATTCCAGCCAATTTGATCTGATTGGATCACAGGCATCATGCAAGATACTTAAACCTAGTGTGCCCTGGTAAAGAGAGGCAGTAAGGGAACCTATTTTATTATGCACATTTTATTCTACTGTCATATTTGATGATCTGTTAATTGCCACTGATATTTGTTTCAGACACTCTAATTAATGGGATCTTCACTGTTTTTGTTCCCCAAGGCCTTTCTAGCAAAGGGCACAGTGGATAAAGTAAATAAATTCTTGCTTTTGTTACCACTGACACTGTCTTGATTAAGTAGTCTAACTCATTGTTGTTGTTTTTTAATATGTAGGGGGGGGGGGGCGGGGGAAGCCAACCAGGGATATTGTAGAAAGAGCTCTGGACTGGGAATCGGAATCTGTCACCAGCATCTGGCCTCGAGTGTGCCCTCTGTTCTCTTTCAGCCACAGGTTTCTCACCATATTGCATGGCTGGTCAGGTTCTCTTGAACCTAGAGTTTATTGGTGTATTCATGATAAGCCCTTTGAAGTGTTTTTCGTATTAGCAGTAGTTCACTATGCAGAAGGCCCAGTATGTGAGAGCCAGGTGTTATTTCCCTCTGCATTCAGGTATTCTAAATGGAATGTTGGAGCTGACTCAGACATGTATTTCAAAAATTTTTTCGATATTTTAATTTATTTTCTGTTTGAAGCTTTATTTCCCCCAAAAAATTGAGTGAGAATTTTGGATTTAGCCATGAATCAGTGGTATAATGGAAGGAGCCTAGATTTGGAATTGGATAGATTTAGGTTCAAATCACAGTCTTTCACAGATTAGGGATAGATGACTTAGCAAATTACTGTTTCTTCCAACAGTGATACTGTCATTTTCAAAATAATGACAACATTAATGATATTACCCATTTCATTGTGTTATTACAAAATTAAATGAGACAATGTGTGTAAAGTCCTTTGCAAAGTTCTTGGCAACCAGTCTCAGTTCCCAGTAAATACTAACATCATGTATTTAAAGTGGTATTCTGGCTCCTTGCATGCTAAAAGTTGTAGTGCCTAGATTAATTCAGTTTGTGGCATCTTCATGATTTTATCTTCTTCTGAAGATGCATCCACAGTGGAAACAGCATTAATAGCTTCACTAAGCATGTGGAGCGCGTGTTGTGGGTCAGACATGTGGTCCATGTGCTTTTGTGCCTTGTCACATTTTAGGGTGTCCTTTCCTTGTTCTTCAAGATTTTAATTACCTGTAAGTACTGGACTAAGATAACAGCAGGGACAAGATGACAGTAGAAAATTTTAAATTTTTAAAATTGATAATCGTGGGTCCTATAAACTTGTTAATAGTTACTTATTCATTAATCTCTTTTATAAGATACTTCTGTATTCTGAAATTATATATAACCAAAACGAACTTATATTGAGTCTGCACTGTCCTAGAAGTTTTAAGATTTGACTTCCTCACAACCATCAGGATTTTTTAGGCTTGTCATTAATTTCCCATCTGTATAAATGTGGTCTAATTGTGGGTGCTCTTTAACTTATAGAATCAGAAGTAGACAATGTAAAACATTCTTTACACTTACCAATCTCAGAAACTTCAGAAGGAACATTACTGAGAGGTTAACCTTACCCCAGATAGTCTTAGGAAAATTCTTTTTTCTGTGTTTGTGTGTAAAGGTGAGTATGAAATCAGAATCTTGTTAGCAAAGCAAGTAGTAAGTGATGCAACTGCTGTACAAGTTCAGGGAACTATTTACTACTGAATACAGTCCCTGTGTTTGTTTTAGAAAATAGTAGGAAATACGTGAACTATGAGGCAGAAAAGGAATTGTACACAGGCTTACCAAGGATCCAGGATATTTAGGTCCAGGGATGATGAGCTTCATCCAGTTACATATGATACTGTCTCTTTGATAATTAGAACCTGTGTTTCCTCTTAATTCTGACTCTGTGGACCTAATGTAGTAAGACCAAAAACAATCTGTAGACTTTAATCTGTACATATTGTATTCGATAAACGTACTAGTTTATCAACAGAATTTCATTGCCAGCTTGAATTTGAAACCACATGCAGACACCTTATTTTAATCCTAGCTTTGCTTCTTACTAACGATAGGACTTCAGACAAGTCCCTTCATTTGCTTTTACTTAGTATTAACATTAAAGTATTTGGACTAAAAGCTCTCTAAGCTTGTGTCTACATCTAAACATTAAGTTAAGATTCAATCTGGGGCAAGTTATGTATTGAGTCTTGGATATACTCTATCCACTCTGGTAAAAGGAACTTGCCATCCGCCAATTCAATTAATGATATGTTTTGTTCTTCATGTTTAGGTATACCAATGAAAATGGCTTTCATGTATTTGTTAGATTTTGACAAGGGGCTTGCTGTATACAGATCTTATAGCAGAAGCAAAGGTGAATTGGGCAAGACTTTTCCCCTATAGAGTGACAGGACATATACACTGAGAGGGTCAGAAGATCGCTAGCTTTCTTACTGGGTGTTTGAGCGTGTTCTCTTGGTATTTAGTGATTTAATTGGTAATTTATTAGGAAAGCTATGCTACATAATTCCCAAAGATTCTTAACTACCTCCTAGATGTATTTTTTAATCTGCTTTTTTAATGACTCTTCTGTGGCAGAAGAAAATGCTACTAAAAGTCAAGTCTTAATTAGCTTGAACTCACCTCACAGGTGTATCTGGTGACCTATTCCTGTAAGGATCTGATGCCATAAAGAAGGCCACATTAGTTCAGGAGAGGTTGGCAATTGCTTAGAATTTGGATCTGAAATCACTACATCCTGTGGCTCTCTTAAGTTAAAATTTTATTTTAAAAGAGAGAGAGAGAGATAAAATAAATTTGCCAACTCTTCTAAGATTAGACAGGCCCACAATCCCTTATCCACTACTCTGAAAGCAGGGTTTGTTTTTGTTTGTTCTTGCATCTCCTTTGGTAACAAAATTGACTTGACTATAGAAATTTTAACGCTTGACTGTCGTGGTGTTATCTTAGCCACTGCTATTATAAATGTATCGTTACCTTTCCCCTCAGATTATTAAAGTACTGAATTTCAAAGCACACCTGGCCCCAAAGGATTTTCTGACATGCAGTCTCTAGTTGTAGCCTTGGAATTTATGTGCTTATCTTATCTCTAACTTTTCAAGACTCTTTTAGGGCAAAGACCTTGTCCTTTTCAGCTTTGAACATCCTTGTATTCCTGTAACCTCTGTTATAATAGTCATTTGTTACACTCCTGAATAAATCAGTGAAGGGGGAGAAGAATGTTCAGGCAGCTTTAGCCCATTCTACCCCAAATAAGTCAGCCAACATTTTCTCCAGTGTCCTAGACATAAGTTAAAACATGAAACTGAGTTGACTAATAACTGAAGTTATCAGATCATGACTTACGACCTTTCCCCTGCATTTAAAATTGTGAAAATTAAATTACTTAAGCATCTCAGAGTGGTGAAATGACTCCTGGGTGGAACTGGAGATCATATCTGCAGACCCTCATCTCTCCTTTCTGGAGTCCTATTTAGTGCACCCTGAGGAGCGAATGCTAGACTCTTGATAAGATTGTCATGGTGATAGTTTTTGGATGATAAAAATTGTAGGAATACACCACATTCTGTTTTAGCTACATGGACGAGGGGGTGGGCAAGCTGTAGTCCACAGGCTAAGTCCATTTTCTGGGTTTGTTTGTAGCCTGTGAGCTAAGACTAGTTTTTATATTTTTAAAGAGTTGTAAACAAAGAAACAAGAATATGGTCATTCTTCTAGGGCTTAGGTGGTACTTTTTTCATGAGATGCTAACCCTAAAAGATGAATGCTTTTTATCCCCTTTCAACATTCTTTTCAGGAAGAAATTTTAATGAAAACGATATGTAGAATTAAGCTGAGCATAAACATGAGAATTCTTTTAATAATAAAATGTGGAGAGAACCAATTATAGAGCTTCCACAGTGCCTGTCGAGACTAATTTTATGATGGTATTCATTACTTTCGTCCCTTTATCTTAAAAATTCCTTTGATTCACAAAGTTGTATACACAATTTGAATACTGAAAATATTTTTAAAAATACTGATTTGGGAAAATAGTCACTGTTTTTTAAATAAACGACTTTTTAAAACAACGCTACATGGATAAATTATGTAATCCTGGAATATCAAGGTAATTTAGGGTGCATACTGTGAGACATTCTTTTTCCTCTGAATTATTTCAGGTACATCAGTATATCTTCTTTTATTACTCTATGAATTGATAAAGTGAGTAATGTCACTGACCTTTTCATATTCTTATTTCTTATGAGGGTATTAGTGAAAATCAGTTGAGGTCTACAGTGAGGTGTCCTATATTCTAATACCAGCTTTATTTCTTTCTATCTGTATGACCTTAAGCAGTCACTGAATCTTGCTAAAGTTCTGTTTGCTCATCACTAACATAGTGATAATAATACTATCCTAACAAACTTGTGGAGCGGAGGGCATATACAATGATATGTGGAAACAATCTGAAAATTAGGGAGTGTTTTCAAATGTTACTTGGTTTGAGTTTATGATCATTTACCATTTCTATATATTTTGATTCATTTCTTAAAGTATTAGTGTTTGTGTCAACTGTCAGGGGAAGTCCTTTTCCCTGAGCTGGGCTTGGCTGATCTTGGCTGAACTTGCTCATGTGTCTTCAGTCAGCTGGGTGCTCTAGAATGTCTTCAGCTCAGCTAACCTGGCTCTTCCCCAGGGATCTCATTACCCTCCAGCAGGCTTGTTCTTTTGACAGTGGCATTGCCCAAGAGGGCCTCTCTTTGCATCAGGTATGTTACTGAGTCCTTGGCCAAAGCAAGTCACATAACCAAGTCTGACATCAGTATGACAGAGCACTGCCAAATGCAGATACAGGGAGGTGTGAAAAATCGTGGCCACTATTAAAGCTTGTCTACACAGTGGTCTTGCAGGTAAAGAAAAATGTGCCCAAGTGGAAACAAGATTGTAGCCTGGTGTTATGAGTCCTGGTGGTGCCACGTTCTTATGAATGGCTTGCATAATTTCAGAGCTTACATACACTCACATTCCTCATCACTAAACTAGAGCCTTGGAAACCTCACAATCTGACTGCTGGGAAAGAAATATCCCATGCCCAAATACACACTTCTTGTGTTTTAAATAATACAAAGAATATTGTTTCCAAGACAACTTTGATGAAATGTCAGCTTTCTCTAGGTTATCCTCATCCCTGCTGGGTAATTTGTATACTGCAGGAGTTTGTTTGGAAACATGCCTATTGTTCTTTAAAATATGCTTAATGCTAGATTAGAGAACAGATTTTTTTTCTGTTTATGCAAGCTCATTTCTAAAGCATTTAAAGTAAAGAGCTTGGGCATGTATGGTATTTAAAAACCCTTCACATGATGTTTTTAAAACAGATCAATTTCAGCATTAAAATGTTAGGAATTCAGCCAAGGAAAATTCAACTTGGTTTGTATGGCTATAATGATAATGTATTATAGCCATCTTCTTTGAAAGTGATTGTACCAGCAGAACTGAACCTGGCGAATTACATAATTTAAGAGTGTTTGCCAGAAAAACGTTTTAGGGAGATTATTCAAGCCTTTTCTAAACAAAAGCAAAACGAAAGATGGATTTTATTATGAGGTACTTAAATTCCAAGAATAGTCGTCACAAAATATCTAAAGATAACTCATGTGAATTGAACAGAAGGTCATATGTCTGAATGTGAATTATCACACTTAACTTCTTGGCAGATATTAGGATGTAAGAGAGTATGATTTTTGCTTTTTAGCTATGTTGGCTTGAATTTTGAAAAGGTCCTGAGTTTGCTTATTGCTTACCCAAAAAGTAGTTTCAGATCAGAAGTAACTTCATGGTTGAAACTTTATTGGTGGCACATATTGACTCCTAAGTAATAAAGAAAATTTATGTATCCACATTATTTAGGCATATCATTAAACTTAAAAAAAAATTTTTTTTCAAGGAAATAGCTCATGTACTTTTAGCTCTTCTTTAACTCAGTAGCCCTGTGTCTCAAAGGACCCACCCTATATTGCATAAGGAGCATTTTTGTGGGTCTGTCACACCTTGTTTGTTGCTGCTTTCACTCATTTAAGTTGAGTCAGAGAATGTTTGGATGGTCATGTTAATCATTTTTGTATTGTAAATATTGTTTTCTGGAGAAGGGCTACAGGTTGAATTCCTTAGGTGGAGATGATGCAAGTGTCCAAAAGAAATAGGAAATGGATGGGAGAACTTTTGTATAGGAATCCTAGCTTTAAAAAGCCAGCCATATGGATATGGTGAGAAAGTCATCTAGAAGAAATAGTTACTGAGATACTTCAGTGACATTGTCATCATTGCTGGTAGTTGGTGTGGGGACAGGGAAGTACATAAACTAGAAAGAAGGCGGCCATGTGAAGGTAGGGGCAGGCATTGGAGTTATGCTACCACAAACCCAGCAATGCTAGATTTGCCAGCAACCACCAGAATCTAGAGGCAAGGAAGGAATTTTCCCAGAACTTTCAGAGTGGCCTGCAGACACCTTGATCTTGGGCCTCTCTTCTCTAGAACTGTGGAAGAATACATTTATATTGTTTTAACCTATCTGCTTTGTTGGAAGTATGCTAGGTCAGCCCTAGGAAACCAATATGGCTCCCAAGAGTTAAGTTTATCTGTCAGCATCTATATATAATAAGCCACAAAATTGTTATGTGTTAAATGTTTTCAAAAATTTGTTATCTCATGCCTAGCCAAGTGTCAGCACTGAGCTATAGCTGTGGGGCTATAGTGGTTAAAAAAGACAATGAAGTGTCTACCCTCGTGGAGCTTACATTTCATTGGGGGGAGACATTCATTATATGATTAACAAGTCTGATGAAATTGTCTCAGTTGGCTTCTATGTAGCCTACACTCTTGTTCCTTTTTTTTTTTTTAATTCCCTGGAATTCTAATTGACCTTTCAATCCAATCTTAGATGAAGCAACAAACTTGCCCATGGGCTTGGGTGGCCCGTGCAGTAGTGCAGCGCACAGTCACAGTCCTGACTTGTGCAACTCACACCCTCTGCAGTCACATGTAGAGGCCCCTTGGATGCCACATTTTCCACATTTTTTTCCTCTCCCTTCAAAAAAATAGCCTTTCTAAGTTTTGTTTTGTTTGGGGCGGGGGAGGGGGGTTGCACATTTTAAGGTCCTTTTCATCTTTCGTTTTTACAGAATTTGTAAGTTTTCACTTCATACATGTTTGATAGAGTTCTTGGCCTAAGTCAAATAGATATGAACCCAGATCTGTCAGACTTAATGAAGCAGGCCCCTTTGTCATTCCCTTGACCTCTTTTGTGTCCTCTTTTATTAATGGTGTTTTGCTGCTCTAGAAACCAGTTTGTTTCTTTTCACAGTATCCAGGCACCATTTCTTGTGCCTGTTATTAAAGTCAGAGGGCTGGATTGTCTTCTAGATTTGTCTGAGTTACGTTGTGTGAGTTACGTCATTCCTTGGGATTCAGGTTTCTTCCTATAGGAAGTGAAGGGGTTGAAGCAGATAGGTGCTCCTCGAACCTTTAGTGAGCATAAGAAGCACACATGTGACTTAAAATGCAGATTCTGATTCAGTAGGTCTGGGGAGTTGGGGCCAGAGATGCAGAATTTCTAGCAAGTGCTCACATCTCAGTGCTGCTAGACTGTGCACCACACTGTGTGTAGCAAGGGGCTACATGTCTTCTCTGGTCTCTCCCAGCTAACTATGAGAACTTCCTTGCCTTGTTTGGTAGAGCCTATTGGTAGCTGCGACCTTCACACTGAGCCCCACTGCTTGCTGGTCTTCACATTCCGGGATTCTTACTATCCCTGCACACTGTGTTCAAAGGAGAGTGCGAAGTGCACGCGGTGCCATCCGATAGTGCTCCATAGACCTGCTGTCTGAACTTCTTGTTTTATAGCTTGGCCCCCTCCTTTTTTTTCTGAGTCTAAAGCTAAACCCACTATCCAATGCATAATTAGCATTCTCCTTCAGGCTACATAGTTCTTGTGGCTATTTGCCTTGGGTTTCCCCCATTCCTTCATCACACAGCAATGGTAGATTTATAATCATCCTGCTAACTATGATTAAATGTCTCAGTTCTTTTGCTTTATGTGGCGTTCTTGGCCACTTAATTACGCCACATTAAATGGTATGTTGTTGCTGTCAGTGCAGTTGGGTTGCATTGTGGATAGCATCTTTGGGTATTTTGAAAAATGTTCCTGTCATACAATTTGAGCTGGTAAATAGAAATGCTGAGCATGCATAAATGCGCTTAAGAAATTATTTCTTTATTACTGTTTAGTTGAACTGATGGTGACACTAAACATCAAGGCTTTGATGTTTTATACGGCATTCTTCCCCACTAATTAACTTCATTAGCACAGTTAATTACTGGGAAAAAATACTGTATAAAACATCAAAGTCTCGATGTTTAATCACAGCTTAAAAAAGAAGTTTTATACTCTTCGATTGCCACATACATTCCAATTACCCGAAGGAAGGTCAAAATTTCTGTTTTCACTCTTCTGGCCTTCAAAGCGTTTCCTGATTCTTTTCTGGTTGACCAGTAGTTACTGGAGCCTGACAAAATGTAGACAAGCTGACAATGGCATCTGCAGGGCGAAATACCTTCCCACCAGCCTAACTGAGACTCGGTTTTTGCAAAGGCAGGGAAGACCTCTCCTCTAATGTGCTAATGGGTTGGAGGGTGCAACTCAAGAAGTTGTGGCATTTTTTTTTTCTTGTAGCCACTGTTTATATGATTAGTTTAGAGCCTCTTCATTTTTCTATATGTTAACACATACTGCCCTTCTGAGCCACTTCTCTTATGTCTGATAGGCATGTTTCCCTAGTGAACTCAGACTGCAAAGCTGAGAAAACATACTTTAAAGGGATAGGGTTGCTTACTGGAATTTTTAAATGACCAGTAGTCAAGCAACAAGAACTCCTCAAGTATTTCCCTGTGGTGTGTGTTAGATCAGTTTTTATAGTTTTATTTTTTTAATCAAGTGGGGTTTACAGTAGCAATAATGTAATTCAGATAAGCAATTATTGTAATTGACCTTGGCAGTGAGTATCCTTGGCTTTTACCACAGTTTGCTTAATACCTGAGGAGGGCCAATTATCTCATAATGCCCACTTTATTGAGGTTATTGTTTTAATTGTGGCAATCAAAATACATCACTTTGTCAGCATTGTAGGGTCACACATAGGAACACCACATTCAGGCAATTCAGAGAGCATATAAAGAGCATCATGCCTCATTTTGTGACATGGTTGTGATTGAATTGTTCTCTCTCCCAACTCCAAACTTTGATTTTGAAATATGTTATTTCTTACTAGTTAAATGTAGTTCATCATGACGAGAACAACCACAGAGATGAAGTCACTACCACTGAGCTAACTGTGTGCCCTCTGAAAGGGCTGGAGGTGTGGTGGGTGCTAATGGGTTGGTGGGTCTCGTTGATGAGGCCTCATACCTGACAGCAGTCACAGTGCCTGCTGATTCTCAGTATGCCTAAGACCAGAGGCTCTCAGCCTCTGAATCACCTGGGGGCTTCCAAAGAGTCAGGCTGGGCCCAGGCTGGCCTATTTTTGTTTCAGGGTTTGTTTGTTTTTTTAAGCTCCATAGGTAATTCTGACAAGCAGCCAGGGTTGAATTTTGTTTGAAACCTGCCGGTTTGTCTTATCCCTCCCAGCTCATGACCTTGTCCATTGTCCCACAAGACAGGACACCTTTTGGGCTTTGCTGCTCTGTACGTTTCTCCTTCCTTCATTTCCTCAAAAACAGCTTCCTCACATGCCTGAAACTCCACAGTCCGGGTGTGGGCCCTGCAGTGTTTACTTCCCCATCCCAAGCAGTTCCTGGGCCTGTGTCTCCCATGGGAAGTCTCAGTGGATAACACGCACTTCTGAAACCTGAGAGCACCGTTTCTTATTAATGTCTCCCTGTGCTTTTATAATTCAGTTTTCTGTTGATCATAGAAATGTGTCTTCCTTTCCTTTTTTCCAAGTTTCTTTGAGTAAGGATCAGCATTTATGCTTCAGCATCTGTCTCAAATACCTGGTCTACCACTCTGTGGAAATGCAATTCAGGTTTATTAGGTCAGCAGTTCTAACCCTCCCAGTTGTGTTTCTCCCTTCTGTAATAAACTCAGAGGATGTGGGTCCCATGAGCCACTTGAGGTTGGGAGCATTCTTGTGGGCTACCTAAGACTCTTGCTCTTTCTTTTTCCAGTAAGAGCCTATATCAGATTGCAGATGCATGAAGATGACATCAGTATGTTGACACACTTGATCCCATTCTAATTATACACATGCATATATACTTACACCCATGCATACTTATGTGCACACACATACCCAATATTTGTATGAGTCAGTGGGTTACACCTCTGTATGTCTCTCAATCCATCTTCTTCCCTTCTCCAGTACCTTTTCTAGTCCGAGACACCAGCATCTCCCCAGACGCTGCTTCCCTCCAAAGCTCTGTTACCTTGCAGGCCCACTCATACCCACGCTGACAGCACTTGGAAAGCAGGGACACCAAAAGTGATGACAGCTCAGCTTGGATGAGTTGATTGGGAATTTTACTATTTTATTTTTAACATACCTATAAGGTTTATAGTGTGTGCTTAATATTGGGCAACACAGTCTCTTCTGGTCTGAAGTGCTTTTAAAAGTATTACTCTGACTTCGGTCCTAGAACTTTCTGAAGATCTCCTGGGAGATTTTAATACACACACGTATGTCATCTCATTATTCCCCTTCGGTGGCACTTAGCATAAAACCCAGACTTCACCATGGCCTTCTGGGCCCTGTGCAGCCCCTCTCTCCTCCCCACATTGTCTCCTCATGCTCTCCCTCCATGGCCACACCTAGCCTTCTTGTCCCTCCAGTATCACCTTAAGTTTTCCCCTTCGGGGCCTATGCATGGGCCATTCCCTCTGTCTGCAGCATTCTTTTCCTGGCTATTCAAATGGTTGGCTCCAACATTTGTTTTCAGTGTTAGACTGAATGTTGTCTCTTTGAAGAGGCCACCGCTGACCACTTTGTTGTCTCAGTCTTAGCATTCTGTTTATCTCCGTTGTACCACATTGTCATTTGTACTTTTTTAAAATTAATTTTATTAATAATAATTTAATTGACTTTATTCGTGCATGACTTACTAGAACGAGTGCTCTATGAGGGCAGGGTCCTCCCACTCTCTTTAATTGTGTTCCCAGTCTCAGTGCTGTAGGGCCCAGCAGACTGCCCTGCACATAGTTGGGACTCCATTCAGCAGCTGATGGTATTCAGTTATTAAGAAGGGATACGTGCTGTGTTCCCTCACCCCATTAGTCCTGATGCCTCACTCACTTTAGAGTCATTTGCCAGGTTCCAGTGTCACTCTTAATTCAAGGTCATGCCAAAAGGTGGGTTTGACATGCATTCTACAGATAAGAAGAAAGAGCTGAACTTTGAAAGGAGGCACCAAGCAGAGAAGGCAGGTAGATGCCTGGACTGAAGAACATGCCATCTGAAATGTTTGAATCTGGACAGTCGGTTTTCCCCAGAATCCAAGGCTTGAGGAAGTGCCAATTGACCTCTTTCAAAGGAAGGCCAAGAGGAGACAGTCACAGCCTCACTGCTGCTCTCCAGGCCTCCTGCTGTGCCTGGATTGGGTTGAGTTGCTAGTAAAAGCTTGGCCTTTGACTGTTAGATCAGATTCCAGAAATAAGCATGAAAGGAAGAGTAGTGTGTCTGCCACTTCATGTAGTTATCTCATTTAGACTTTATGACAATTCAGTAGGATAAATATCCTTATCTCTATTTTACAGGTATGAAAATTGAGGCCTTGAGAGGTTAATGTTGCCAGTACACAGTTAATAAGTACTGGAGTTGAGATTTGAAACCGGAGTGCTCTTCACTCTGGAGCAGCAATTTTCAACTGGTGTGCCTCAAGAATTTGTGAAGCGTGCAGTATCTGACTATTGAGTCAGGGGCACTGATCTCTTTTCCCTTAGATTATCAAATTAAAAAATGGTAAGAGCCAGCACAACAATAGGTGTACGGTATGAGTGAATCAAAATTACGCCCCCCCCCCTTTTTTTGTCATATCAGCAAAGACTATTTTTTGGTGTGCTGCAGAATTTTAGTAATTTATGTGTGCCATGAGATGAAAAAGGTTGAAAATCGCTGCTAGAGCCAGTAATTATTATTCCATTCCATCCCCTTCCCTCTAGACCCCACAGTGCTGTGACACTGGTGCCTTATTCACTTGGTGTCCGCAGTGTCTAGCAAAGAGTAGCCATTCAGCTACACTACAGTATTCGACTGGCGTCACAACATGAGCCTTTGCTTGCAGAGCCTATTATTCTTCAGATAGAGGAGTAAAGCCTCATTTTTCCATTTACTAAATAATATTGAAAGTACTAGAGCAGTGGTTGGCAAGCCGCGGCTCGCAAGCCACATGCGGCTCTTTGGCCCCTTGAGTGTGGCTCTTCCACAAAATACCACGTGCGGGTGTGCACGTACAGTGCGATTGAAACTTCGTGGCCCATGCGCAGAAGTCGGTTTTCAGCCTGGGCGAGTCTATTTTGAAGAAGTGGCGTTAGAAGAAGTGGGGGTACGTTTGTGAAGTCGATCCCTCAGATTGAGGACGTTTTTTAGCAAAGGCCAGCTTAGGAGTACCCTAATTAAGTTGATAACAATGTACCTACCTATATAGTTTAAGTTTAAAAAATTTGGCTCTCTAAAGAAATTTCAGTCGTTGTACTGTTGATATTTGGCTCTGTTGACTAATGAGTTTGCCGACCACTGTACTAGAGAGCCACCTGCTTTCAGTGGTCTGGCTGGCTTTGTCAAGGCTGCTAATGGCCTTTCTGACCCACTCTCTATTCCCCGTAGAAGGAAGGCCATGGGTACCTGTCCTAGCAAACTTTGTCAATGGCTCACAGGTCTGCGACCTGACATTTTTATTAATCCTATGCTCATGGATGCTTTTTTGTTTATACTAGGTTGTGGAATCTTCTGCATCTAAGGTGCCTGTTCCCTGGATGCTTATAAATCAAAAGGTTAGCATAATAGTAGACTGTTGGTTGACAGCAGAGGGCTGTCCTGTAATGGGATGTGTGTGTGCGCACATGTGAAGAGACTGACGTGCCCAAAAATCATACCTACACTTGTAGTTATTTTTATCTTTAGTCATTCGTTCAGCAAATACTTACTAGAATGTACTTATGCTACAAAGTGCAGGATGTCCTTCCAGCCATATTTCCTATTAAATAGCAAAGGCATTCCACTGAGCTGATGTTCTTCCTTTTTAATAAAATAGTGATTGATCGAATGGTATTCGCCTCGTTTCCCAGTGTGGTGAGTGAGAGTATTTTCTTCTAGTCCATTTTCAGCATGCTGCTATTACCGCACCATTTAGCTCGATGCCAAATTGCAGTTGGCTCCATTCAGTTCTGTTTACCCGAGTAGCACTATAATGATTAAATGTCACTGGGTACACTGAGTATACAAAAGTAATTAACCTAAAAGGACATGTTAGAATAAGGGTCAACAACCTCTTTAGCCCATAGTGCAACTGGCAGGACTAAGTATTGACAGAGGTATTGCTGGCAGGTGGGGGCTGGCTAAGGGGGAGGGAGATGGAGGAGGGAAAGGTCAGAGGAGTAGGAGCTGCAGAGCAGCACTCACACTTGCTTGGGATGGCAATAGACAGAGCTCTGGGACATTTTGCATAGTGACCTATGATTATTTGAGGGGAGCAGGGAGATTTGACCTTGACCTGATTTCCCTTTCAGCAGCTCAGCCGTGGCTGGACCGGAGTCATTGTGGCACATGTTTGATGAATTGACCTGTTCTTCCAATGTTTGTTCATTTTGTTCAAATACTCGCAACTTTAGGTCTAAGTTGTCAAATGAAAGCTGCGACTTGAAATCATTTCTTTGGAATGATTTTAAATTATGTCTCTAAGTAGCTGTGTCTCATTTGTTTTCATTCCTCCGTATACTGAAGTCATTGTTAAACTGACATTAATGCTTTATATACAAAAAATTCACATAGAGTTCTAGAAGATGTTCTATGATTTAAAAATAGACAATGTAAAGCTCTTTAAAAAACAAAACAAAAAGTATTATATTGTCTACCCTATATTTGGCTTTCTCTTTCATCACCTGTATGGTGGTGATTTACTATCCAGAAAAAAAAGGAAGTACTGAGGATTTTTTTCTTTTTACTGCATACCTCCTTGAGGGATAGACATTTCCAGGAATTCTCCAGGGATCCCCATTCTCCAAATAAGCAGCCACAGAAAAACTGCTGGTGCTGTACTCTTCACGTGGTGGTCAGTTAAGCAGGATTCATTTAAATCCTACCTTTTCAGTAGCCAGACTTGAGTGAGATTTGTTTCTCCCTGGTCATAAACACACATGATGAAAGATGAGGACAAGGACTAACCAGTTGAAAAGTGTCTCCCTTATGCTGAAGATTTATCTCCTTTTGAATAAAGAAAAATTGGAGGCCTTGATACAGTTATGCAACAACACATATTGCATGCCTACCCAGAGGTCAAGCCTGTGCTAACCTTGGGGGAAGGGGCCTGTGTGTTTGATTAGAGGAGCAAACAGGGAAAAGGCTCCACTCTTGACCTTCTTCTCTACATGGTACCATTCTGATCTTTGTTTCACTTTTATTTTTTGTATTACCTCTTGATATCAGCACAATCCTGAAAATTGTTTTACTGCTATATCACTTTCAAAATTACCACTTTTGAAGGCTGTCTCCTTCCTTTCGTGTGCCTACATACATGCCCCTGCATATACCACACACACACACACACACACACACACACACACACAGCTGTTGTTCTGACTCTGGCAATCATATTGAGTGCTAAGAATACAAAGAAGTAAGATACAATAGTGCATGCCTGTTAGGAATGCCTAATCTCTAATCTCAACATAATGAAAATAATGTGGGCACAAGGAAGGCATACGCATAAGCATTGGTGCATGAGCAAGTCAAGTGCTGTTCTCATTTGTCCAGCAACTGTTCATTGAGGCATTAAAGCAAGTACTGGATTTTCATGTGATGAAACCAGGCATAGACTTTGCCTTCCAGGAACTTCTAATCAAAGTAATAGTTGTGATACAAATGCTAGGAAATTTTAAAAGGGGGCTTTGATAGAGATTTTCAGGAGGAATCTTGGATAGCATCATTCACCAGATCTTTCTAAGAAGGTGGCATTTAAAGCTAAGATATAAAAGGTGGAAAGAGGTTAGTCACTCAGAGTCTGGGGAAAAGAGTTCTTGGCAGAAGCCTGTGCTGAAAGGTGAAAGAGATGGGGTGTCAGCACTCCAAGGAAAAGAGGCTTTCAACTGAGATTGGAGGAAAGAGGCAGCAGCCACATCGGGCCTGTACTTCTATAAAGCACTAGATGCTTCTATTAATAGGTGTTGATTCCTATTCAAGAAATTTTAGACCTGTGCCATCTAGTATGGTAGCCACAAGCCACATGTGGTTATTGAGCACCAGAAATATATGGCTAGTCCAAATTGAGATGTGCTAAAGTGTGCACCAGATTTTAAAGACCTAGTACTAAAAAAGAATGCAAAATATCTCATTAATAATTTAGATATTGATTACCTGTTGACATGGCGTTTTTGGATACATTGGGCTAAATAAAATTCATTACAATTTTATATGTTTATTTTAATTTTTTAATATCTGGCTACTAGAAAAATTTAAAATACATATGTAGCTCATATTCTATTTCTGTCTGTCAGTTATGTTCTAAAACACAACTCATGTCAATACTTTAATGAAAGGCCTTAAAACCACATTGACTAAGTGATCACTAGAAACTATTTCACCCTTTGTGGTGGTACAAAGACCTGGAGTTTTTAAGGATTAGCAATCCTAAAACTGCTAGGCAGCCTACCTTTAAATTGATGTACTGTCATTTCCTTCTCTGTTCCTGTGGAATTACCCTCCAAGATTATAGAGTACATTTGCATACATAATACATAAGGATATATATGAGGCTCTGTAGAGTTAACACTCTTTGGAAGAAAAAAATATGTTTAGCCTTTCAGATAGATTAAAACAGTTTACTGGAAAAAAATAAGCAACATGAAAATACTTTCTTTTTCAATAAATGTTAATAGTTACTAAAATGAGGATTCTGGTCCATTAAGATACAGCTTGCCAAATCTTAAAGCTGAGTCACTTATTTTCTCTGAGCAGCTAGCTACCCTACTTTAACTTCTTTCAAAGCAGCTGTTAGAAAAAGTATGTACATATTTTGATTCAAGAACAGAGCACAGTAGAAGAATAAATCTAACACCAATCACCTTCTCAGAAAATTCAGGAAGGAAATTTTTGGGCTCCACCCCCCTTGTTTTTAGGGCAATCAAACTCCTATACTGATTTGTATTTGTCAGTGAGACTTAGTAACATCCTATCTAATAAAGAGGGAATATGTTAATTGACCCTCATGCCATCACAAAGATGGTGGCGCCCACAGCCAATAAGGAGGGAATATGCTAATTGACTGCCCTGCCCTCAAAGATGGCGGCACCCATAGCCACAAGATGGCGGCACCCAGTCCCCTCAGCCCCACTGGGGCTGCAGGCATGTGGCAAGGACGCGCCTGCCCCCAGGCGGGCCCGACCACTCCATGTGCCTGCCTCTGGAGATCCCCAGTCCCCTCAGTCCCCCAGCCACCCAGGGCTGGCCCGAGGCACAGGCAAACCTCAGATGGTGGCTGCCCAGCTGCCCAGGGCTGCCCGAGGCTTGTGCTGCCGGCAGTGGCAGCAGCAGATGTGTGATTGGGCATCGCCTTCCCCTGATCGCCGGGTTGCCTCCCGCCCCAGAGGGCTCCCGGACTGTGAGAGGGGGCAGGCTGGGCTGAGGGACATAACCCCCCCCCCCTTCAGTGCATGAATTTTCATTCACCGGGCCTCTAGTTGATTATAAGGCAATAGGTGAATAAATGATTTAGGATATATTTGATAGGTGCTAAACAGAAAAAAGTAATCTCAGAATAAGGTGGTGAGTCTTTATGATTAATTTACATACTGTGTCTGCATACAAGATTTGTAGAGGGAAGGGATTTCTTGGTGGAGTACAAGTGCACTTAGGAATGTTAGGTCTTGCAAACTTGGAGGAGGTCCATTGGATTGGAGAGCATGCAGTGGCCTTGGGTGATTAGACAGTTTACTTGTAAAAGATGTAAGTGACTTCTTTGCTACATTTATGTGCACTGGCTTTTTTTTTTTTACAGTCTGTGGGAGGCTGTTAATCCTCTGCCATCTCTAAACTCAGGAGTGAGATTACTTAACTAATTTAGCTTGTGCTTGGGCTCTCCTCCATCAGTGGTCAGGGAATGTACTTGTCTTCTCTCAGTTCCTCTAGTTCCTTCCTCATGTGAACCAGTTTGGACCACATGTAGCCAGTGGCTGTCAAGAGGAAACTAAGGCGCCTACACGAGATTTAAACCTATATCTTTGGTGTCAAAGCATCTTGTTCCAGCAGCTCAGCTCACCTGCTAAAGTAACAGTATTTAATGAAATTTTTGGGGTGGAGCCAACAGCTTTATTCCAGGAAGAGGAAATAACAGTCAAGAAACCCCAAGAGGACATTAAGTTAATGTTCTAATTTAAAATCAATTTTATTGATGCCTTATAAATTATTACGGCATTTTATCCTGACCAAGTAATATATAATGCTGAGTCCATGGCAACAAAACATGAGTGACTGAATACCGGAGTACTGTATATTGTACCACATGAAGGAAAAAACTATATCGGACTTCTGTATTCTAAGTACTTTCACCTCAGGGATCCTTATTGGAGGGCAAGGGTACTCAGTAAATACTGAGTGAATCCATAATTGGACTACGATTGTGTGGTGGGTTCCACATTAGCAGCAGCTCTTCGAGGTGCTGGGTGCTGTGCTTCACAGCATGCAGGCACTCCTGCATCCTTGCAGCAACCTTTCAAGGAAGTACTCTTATTATCCTCTTTTTACCCACCGGGGAAACAGAAGCTTGGAGAGATTCATTAACTTGTCTGTGGTCGTAGAACAAATGGTACAGCCTGGCTTTGAGCCCAGGGCTCTCTGACTCGAGTACCCATAGCATGACCATTGTAGCTACTGCCTCTCTGGTTTGATAGAATTTTGATTATCTGCGAAAGAAATTCATTGTAAACCAAGTGTGTCTTATCCGGTGAGAAGTTGGAAGACAAAGACAACAATGGAACATTTTAAAGAACATGTTGTTCATGAAATGTTATAAAAGGTGAAACCTTTATTAAGAACAGACTCATTACTTTATATAGAGATTATATTAAATCTTGTTTTAGCAAGGGCAGGTCTGCAGAAAGTCCCAGTCATTTTTGAAGATGAATTTTGATTTACATTAATTTGAAAAAAGTGAGTTCTGTGAGGGTTATATACAGATTGTGTTCTTAATGACTTCCTTAATTTTAAAAAGCTTTATTGTAATGAACAATAAACTGACACCATAGTCAAGTATTTCACCACTAACATGTGAGACATTTTAAACTAATTTACATTCAATTGCATGTGTTATCAGGCAGTAAGATATGTGCATTTTGACCAAATTTTTTTTTAAAGTTCTTATATTTACTTTTTCCCAGTTGAATATTATTTTTTTCATCTCTCCTAATTATTTTCTTATAAATGAGATAATAAACTTTAAAATGTTTTATCAGTTAAAAAGAGTTCTGTAAACAGGAACATGTAAACATTTTGTTTACATAAAATCTCAATCAGAAATGCACTGGGATGGGGTTTGGTGTACATAGGTTTATTCAGGATACTCTTTTCTTCAGGACTTGCTGAAACTATTTTGTAACTGAAATGCCTGAGGACTGGTGACCAGAGTTGATTCTGAATGACTGTGGTTGTGGGTTTCTGCTTAGGAGTGGGTTTAGTCCCTGCAGAGCTCCAGGAGTACATTGGCCTTTCTGAATTAAAGGAAGTCACCAATATTCATCTCTGCTCTAGGTATTGGTCTTTTGCAGAGGAAATGGTGATTGGGTACTTTGGTTATAGCATCAGTAAAGGGTCTACAAGGCTCAAGACCCTGTCCTCTCCATCCTACCCATCTCCACTGCCATAGACAGACTCCCCCTGAATTATTCCTGACCAAACTAATTCCTGTACAGAATGAACTACAGGTAGAGTAGATTTTTGTTGTGTCCCTGCCCTGTCATCATCCCCTTTATCTGTTTGAAAATGGATTTACCATTTGGTGCCAAGTAGATGGGGTATTTGAAGGCTGTAGCTGATGGTCACACAGATAGTAACGAAGGAGTTGAGAGTTCTTGATCCTGGTTGTCCAGTTGGCCTTTAGCATATTCTTTCTGGTTGGAATCTTGTAAGTGAGCAGGGAAGTCTGAGCGCTACACCTATGCAAAGGGAAAGCATAATCAGCTTGATGTGCATTTGAAATCAAATTAGAAAGTCCAATGTGGAGGTGGTATTTATAGTCCTGCCTGCAGTATTGAACCAAAAGCTTACTGTGATTGTTGAAAGGAGATGTTTTGGTTAATAGCAGCCCATTGGAACCCTGTCATTATGGACCATTTGTATATCTATGCTGAAGGGGTAGTGCTACACAAATACCTAGAATAGTCCTTATGTGAGGCTTAAAATAGAAGATCCACACCAGCTCTATAGTAAATAGAGTGCAGTCCACAGTAGTGCTGAGTTGCTATTGTAGAGGGCTCAGTTGTCTGCCTGGGACTGTGCCTTGTACCTTATGTGGATTCTTTCACTTAGTTCTCCAAGCAGTGCAGTTGAGGAAGTGGGTGGGGTGTTGTTGACCACAGACGGGTGAAACTGAGCAGCATCCAAGGCTACACACCTATTAAGTGGAAAACTCTAGACTCAAACCCAGGCAGTCTGACTCAGAGAGATGATCTTGCCTGCTAGTAAAGTCTGGGCTACCTGTTATTCAAATTAGCTAATTATAACAATACTACCTCTTCTAGGGGTAATAGTTTTTATAGAACTCTTTCTTATACAAGGCCATCTTTGATCCTGAGGTGGCAGAGGAATAAAGTGAAGGGGCGAGTCATTTCTTTAGATTGCTGGAGGTATCACTTTTTCCAGCTGACTTGTCAGTCTTACTAAGTCTAGGTTGGATTTCAAACTAGGATCTATAATTTTTCTCATTTTGAGATAAACATAATTTGTAATGTTACTTACAACTGTCTTTAAAGCTTATCTCTTACTAACAAAGCAATTAGAATTTTCCGTAGAATAAGGCTTATAAATTATTTTCCTTAGTTTCTCCTTGTTTATTTCCCTCTTCTTTTTCTCTCATTAAACCTCTATCGTGTTCTTTTTAATATTCCAATAGAAGTGTTCATTTTTTAAAAATACAGAGCTTTTTTAAAAGTTAATTCTAGATGATTGTTTTATTTTTCACAGCTTTTTACTAAATATTCACATTTAAGGTATTTTGCCTTCTTTAGATTGGCCACAGGCTTTCTGTTCATAACAAATTTGCTAGTATATTTATATGATCAAACTATAGTAAGAAAAGATTTATGTTTAATGTTTCTAGATGTATAGATTTTTACAGAATCATGATGCAGCTCCAGTAGTTTCTTATGTAGTAAGAAAGGGAAATAGCTCACCTAGGTAAGCTTTTAAAATCAGAATAAATAAATTAATGTAAGCATTTCTTGTAAAAGTGAGACGCTGTTTTATCAGCATTTATTTAATCCCTCCTGTTCACATGCCCAGCAAAGACCAAGGTGGTCTTCAGTGGCAGAATGGTGGATTTGTAAGATTCATGAGAGTCCATGCCAAGTCCAATTTGATTTCAGAGCAATCATGCTATTAAACATCACTTATTGCCCAGTGCCCATTGTTCAGCTTAACCTTTAAATGCTAGTGATAATTAACTACTTTATTGTTCTACCAGGAAACTCCAACATGTACCTCTGATCTACAGTAAAATTCACAAATAAAATACTGCTCTTTGTATATGTGTGCCAATAAATAAGCATAAAAATCTAAATAAGCATTATCATTTAGTATTAATTTTTAAGAAAGTACTTAATCATTATTTACAAATCAATGTGTCCTTTTGGATAGAATGGAAATAACTTTTAATAAAGTATATCAGAATCAAAATAATCAGATAGTTATTAATCATACACATGTACATTAATTTTTTTTAATATCAAATTAGTAAGATTAAGGTATTTAGACGTAGGTTATCACTTCTTGGTCTTTTGGCTAAAATCGATTGTAGAAGTAGTGAAGGAGTAAAGGTGAAGAGACAGACATTCCATAATGCCAGTTCCAAGGGGCATCACTACTCAGATCTTACTGTAGCGAATGGTTTCCCGTTGAAACTGTTCAGCCTAGAGGCCAATCTGAAGGAAAATGTATCATAGGAATTTGGGATTAAGATTTTAAGGAATGCAGAGGGGATGTTTTGTCATTTATGTTCAACAACATTTCTGGGCAGTTCTGTGCCGCTCCCTATGCCAGGTTCCCCTGCCCCCAGGATCCTACAGCTGGAGTGGGAAGTGGCCTTGCAAACAAATAGCCATAAATTGATTATCAGGGCTCTGTTCCTTGGGTGAACAAAATGTTAAGGGGACAGAGGAATGAGTAATTCTACCTACCAGTGTCTGAAGGAGCTTTGAAAAGTGATAGTAGAGCTGGTTCTTAAGAATGAGGAAATTTCAAAAGATGTTGAGGGAAAGGGCATTCTCGGGAGCCTGGCAAAAAGGCTACAGATGCAATATAAATACATGGAGAATGGGGGAACAATACTAGGGGTAAGCTCATAATGCTGAGAGATGCCAGGACCCTGCATCGAAGCAAGAAGTGAAGGCCTTTAGAAAAGAAACTTTACTCAGAAATTTGGATGGTGGGAAACCACTTGTTCCTTTTTTTAAGGATTCAGTTTGTTGAATATCTGGGAAGTATGAGTCTCAGAAATGTAGAGGATAGACTGGAGAGGGGAGGAACTAGATAAGGGGCTCTGGCATTAACTGTGGTAACTCACAAATGATGGTTGTGTGCATGATTTCAGTGGAGCAATGGTCATAAAAACCTGAGTTCATTGGTGTGAAAGCAAAGCAGAAGCATTGAACCAAGTCTTATATCTTGGGATGGAGGACTCAGTGGAGATATATGATTGTCAAGAAGCAATCCACTTTTAAAACCGTTTGGCTTCTAATGTTTTAGTCTTCCTCCTTACTAAATAATGCCTGCCGTCTTTTCTACCACTAAGCTTAAGGATGAACGTTTGATATGGATAATGACAGGTTTTGGTGCATGCATGAAGAGTATTCATAAAAAATCTTGAGAGGAATTGGTACAGGAAGGAAGAATTTAGAAATATCCAGCCCCTATCAGTGGGAACCCACTCACTGGTCATTCTGATGGTTCTCCTCCTCTAAACTCCCACCTTATATCCCTGCCTTTGGAGCTGGTGGTGGAGTTGTCATCACTACAGAAGACCTCTAGGGGGTGATATCTTGGTAGCTACACCAGCCTGGGTGAGGAAAAAGTTTATTGGTTTTCCTCTAACTACATGCATGAAAGTTTAGCCAGAAAGGAGAATATGGCATCATGGTACAATGGAAGTAAAACAGAATATAGAGCCCAAAGTTCTGCCTTCCATAGTTAGTTAAAATGTCCTTGGAGATTTTGTGTATCTTTATATGTGTTCAGTATTACTAGCAAACTAAGATAAAGGAAAAAAAGTACAGGAATTAATTTTATTATTTTTATTTATTTATTTGTTTGTTTGTTTGTTTGTTTAAAGTATTACAAATAGTAGTACACATGTCTCCTTTTCCCCCATTGACCTCCCTCCAACCTCCTCTACCCCCCTCCCCCACACATGCCCTTACACCTTGACACCCCCCCCCCCCCCGCCACGCCAGTGTCTGTGTCCATTGGTTATCCTTATATGCATGCATGCATACAAGTCCTTTGGTTGATCTCTTACGCCCCCCCTCCCCAACCCTTCCCTGCCTTCCTCTGTAGTTTGACAGTCTGTTCAGTGCTTCTTTGTCTCTGTATCTATTTCTGTTCATCAGTTTATGATGTTCATTATAGTCCATAAATGAGTGAGATCATGTGATATTTATCTTTCTCTGACTGGCTTATTTCGCTTAGCATAATGCTCTCCAGTTCCATCCATGTGGTGTTGCAAATGGTAAGAATTCCTTCTTTTTTACAGCATCGTAGTATTCCATTGTGTAGATGTACCACAATTTTCTAATCCACTCATCTGCTGTAGGGCAATTTAGGCCTGTTTCCAAATCTTAGCTATTGTAAATTGTGCTGCTATGAACATAGGGCTGCATATATCCTTTCTGATTGGTGTTTCTGTTTTCTTGAGATATATACCTAGAAGTGATATTACTGGGTCAAGTGGCAGTTCCATTTTTAATTTTTTGAGGAAACGCCATACTGTCTTCCATAGTGGCTTCACCAGTCTGCATTCCCACCAGCAGTGCAAGAGGGTTCCTTTTTCTCCGCATCCTCTCCAGCACTTGTCCTTTGTTGATTTGTTGATGACAGCCATTTTAACAGGTGTGAGATGGTACCTCATGGTTGTTTTGATTTGCATTTCTAGGATGATTAGTGACTTTGAACATGTTTTCATATGTCTCTTAGCCTTCTGTATGTCCTCTTTCAAAAAGTGTCTGTTTAGGTCCTTGCACATTTTTGATTGGATTGTTTATTTTCCTTTTGTTAAGTTCCCTATAAATTGTGGAGATTAAACCCTTATCAGAGATAACATTGCAAATATGTTCTCCCATGCAGTGGGCTTTCTTGTTTTGTTGATGGTTTCTTTTGCTGTGCAGAAGCTTTTTATTTTGATGTAGTCCCATTTGTTTATTTTCTCCTTACTTCCCATCGCCCTAGGAGTTGTGTCAGTAAAGATTTTGCTACAACAAATGTCTGCTATTTTGCTAAGGAGTTAATTTTATAGAAGACCTTCACTGAACAAATTTTCTGAACTGATTTGGGTGCCAGGCAAGGATATTCTTGTGGTGATTCTTTGTTCTTCCTAGAACTATTGTTCTTATCTTCAAGTATTCTTGCCCTTTAAATCAGCCCTTTGCGACCTCAGGTTGGGCTAATTTAGCACTTGGAGTCTTGCCCTGGTGCCTACTAAGGGACTGGCTTCTCAGGCGTTTTCAGTCCTCCCTCAGCTGGTTAGCCCTACACTCAGCCCTGAGCCTTCTCTTACACCTCACCTTTATGGAGAGCTTCCGTTTGATCTTTCTGAAACTGAGCCACTAGCCACTCAGTTCTTAAGGTTAGTTCCAGTTTTTATCAATGCTTTCTTCATCTATGGGTTTAAGCTCTCAAACCATGTAGATGTGCCCAGTAACCACTTGGCCTTAATGGCAGACAGACTCATTCATTTTCTGTGCTTCAGATCTTGTCTGTGGTATTTGTTTTCTGTGTATGGAACTCCTCAGGTTAAGAGCTCTTTGAAAGAGCAGAGATGACAGAGGTGACATGAGCTCATACAGATTGCCCCTGACCTTGATCCAGAAGGAGGGACCACCTTCCTCCACTCCCTGGGCCTAATGGGGTACCTGGGATTCCAGAGAGAAAAAAGAGTGGGGTTATACTAGCTCCAAGAGTCAGAAAGGAATAAAGTGTATTTTTGTAGGTGTAGGTTTTATTGTTTTGTTTTAATCTGTCACTGCATCTCCCAAGCCCTTAAGGTATGGGATGAAGCGAAATTCTGTAAATTGTGCACATGATCATCATATTAGGATGCTTAAATCCCCAAAGAGTACCTCTCCTCTTTTTCTCATTGAGGAACTACTAAATATCTCTCAAGTTGACCTCTAAATTATTCAGTTTCTTTGTAGAGCCTTAAAATACTGACTTCCCATTAACCAGCCAACTTCAAAAAAAGAAGCCTGCCTCTTCTTCCTTACTTTTTCTTTTGTATTTGCCTCCTTTCTCAGTTCTCTAAAGCTCCTTTAATAGTTTAATATTAGCAACTCATTTAGACAAAGCCATTCTCTGTCTTTGGAGTTTGCACTATTCCCTGCCTCCTTTTTATTCCTCTGTTCCCTCTGTCTCATCTCTGATTCTGTCTTGTTCTTTCCTTTTTTCCTGCTCCTCTTCTCTTTCTTCTTTTTCTCCTTGTTTTTCTCTCTATATCTGTTTTCTTTTTCACTTCACCCTCTCTCCTATTTCTTGGTTCCAGCTTTGCAAGTGTGTACTAATGAACAAAAAGGAGATAAAGTCTCAAAATGATAAAGGACTTGTATGCATGCATATAAGCAATACCCAATGGACACAGACACTAGTGGGGTGAGGGCACGAGCCGGGGGGATAAGGACACATATGTAATACCTTAATCAATAAAGAAAAAAAAATAAAATTAAAAAACAACAACACACTGTTAAATGGCTGATAGTCTCTCAACCTTGCTTCCCTTTCTGATTTCAGAGCTCTTCAGTATCTCCGTCAGCCAGTTTCCGAGGTGCTGAGAAGCACAGAAACTCCACAGACTACTCCTCTGATAGCAAAAAGCAGAAAACTGAAGAAAAGGAAATTGCAGCTCGTTATGTAGGTTCATTCACCTTTGCTTTGGGGGAGGCCAATTTACCTTGCTTTTTATCAGTAGCCATGTTATCCTTTAACTGTTACCAGCCAAAACTAGAATACAGGATAACAACATCCTAGGAAGGAGGAAAATTTATTGCAGTCAAAGTTTTGTCTTAACTGATTAGCCCGAAGTCCTGTAGTGCACACATGTATGTGATGGGAACAGAGTGCTTTATCTGGCAACTAATAGAAAACTCGGGTGTTCTATATTATTTCTATAGACCTATTTGTTTCCCTCCATATATTTCCAGGTGGCTGAATTTTTTGTGGTCAGCTAGAAATGTGAAAGAAAAATACAAAATCATAGGAAACCTGTTACAATGTTTAGATGACCTCCTGTGCTGAGGAGTACAGAAAGCCTATGGTCTGGGACTTGCAGAGACATCCAGTATGTCCCTGGCGTTGGTTGACACTCATTTTTCTTCAGTGACTGGTTCTTTAGGCCGCGTAGTAAAGGGAGCAAGCTGGATGGGATGGGGATGGAGGCAAGCAGTCCCCACTCTACTTCCTGTGATGATGCCTAGCAGGACTGCAGGCCTGAAGGGCAGACCGGGGGTGGGGTGGGGAGTGTAGGCTGAAAATGAGGATTTTCTTGTGAAAACTGCCAATTTTAAAATTATGGCTACTTATATCCGGATTTTAAAAAAACACTAACAGAACAAACACAGCACATCCATGTGTAGGCAGATTCAGTGTGGGTGTGCCAGTTTGCTGCTGATACTATAGGGTAACAAGGAAGCTATAAGCTTCAGTTTTTTCAACTGTAGAATGGAATCATCATATTACCTACCTCAGAGCTTCCAGCATGAGGATTAAAGGACATAGTACACTGTAGAGTGTTTAGCATCGTTTGGTACAGTTCATTTTTATAAGACATGACCAGTTAGTCTGGACTTCTGTGGTTTTTTTTTTGTGAACTGGGGAAGGAGATAAAACTTGTCACTTGTCAATACAGGACAGTGATGGTGAGAAGAGTGATGACAACTTGGTGGTTGACGTCTCCAATGAGGTATGTTTACGGCTCATCTAACTTCCTATTTTTACCTAGCTTTAACAATGACTAGTGTCCTAAAAATTGGTATCCACAATGTTTTCTTAATTTCTAAAAGGACCTGCTTTATAGTTACCTGGAAAATTTGTGTATTACTGACTTTCTATGGTACCGATCCTTGTTATTGTTATTATTTTCTATGATGTGCAAGTGTGTTTTGCTACCACCATAAATGCACACCAGACCTCTGAGTTAGCCTATAGATCTTATTGACAAGTGACTTGCCAATTTTTAGAGTTTGGATTTTTGTTTTAAATAAATACTAAAAATATGTAGTATTTTCTTTGACCTCGATACTGAATATTTTCTTCAGTGATTCGGTGACTCTTATCTATTCCAGAACATTTTGCGCTTCTAAGCTATTAAATACGTAAAGTTAGAAACGTCCACACGCACGTACTCAGCATTGTGAATGTTCCACGCTGCATTAATACCCGAGATGTTACTTTGTAGGATCCGTCTTCCCCTCGAGGGAGCCCAGCACATTCCCCCAGAGAGAATGGCCTGGACAAGACTCGCCTGCTCAAGAAAGATGCCCCCATCAGCCCAGCCTCAATTGCATCCTCCAGCAGTACTCCTTCCTCCAAATCCAAAGAACTTAGCCTTGTAAGCAGTTCACCATCTTTCTCAGTATTGCTGTTTCAGGATGGTTGGGTTTGACCTTTTTTTTTCTTTTCACATTTTTCTATAGGACATTTATTTCCAAATGTATGTATATGTTCAGCATTCCAGTTTAATTGACAAGCGTTTTTGGAACAGATGGGTTTACCGACTTGTCAGTGATGGATGTTTGTCTTGTGAGTCTTTCTGCCAGGCGAGAGGGGGAGGTGGGGACATTGAGTAAAACATGTCTTAGTGAAGATGGAGAAATGCACGCTGGGGTCACAGAGATAGTTTTGTCACCTGTGGTTTATGGTAAATTTAGTTTTTGGCATGGATGTGATTTTGTTGCTAGTTTTGGTTGAATTACCACGCTATATATGACTGCAATAATTTTCCTTTTCTATCTAAAAAATATTCTCTCATTTAAAAAAATCCACCTTGACTCACACTACAAATCAGAAATGCAAATGTAACTGCTCGCAAGTCAGGATGATCTCCTCATAACCCCTTCTGTGGCTATGCAGTTAATTTTGTTTTTTGTGGCGCCCTCCTTTTTCCTCACCTGTTATTTCCTTGTAACATAACATTAACAACAACAACAAAAATGCAAATTTAGTTTTGAAGTAACCTTTTGAAATCACTGCTAAAAGAAAGAAAATTCATCAGTTTTTCTGCAAATTAATGGAGTATGTCTGACCGAGAGCTAGATTAATTTTTTTGTTTGTTTGTTTCTCGGGCCTTTTTGCCTTTTCGTAATGGCAACTCCTCTGTGCTGATCTGTATGATGATTCAGGCTTGGATCTTTTCTAATGGGATCTGTTAACCAGGAAGTCCCAGTGACTTAAACTGTCCACCAGGAGCCCAACTCACACCATTCAATATTAAAGCCACCAGCAAGTGGCGGTCATAGAACGCATGACCTGTCCGCCTCCATAGGACACTCACCGGTTTTCTGGAAGTGGTCTACTTTACTCTAGTAAATTCAGCTTCCTTGTATGTTCTCCTGAACATTGGTTTTATGGTCTTGGGGGACTCTTTTTAGCTTTCTTTAATTAATGAAAATAGAGGCCCAAACTGAAGAACCTTTTCCTGTTTTTCTTTTTTCTTTACCTTTTAAAATGTAAAACATCATTGTTTTTAAACACCATTGTTTTTAAACATTATTCTTAAAACTGTGTTCTCATTGCCAGTGTATCTTATTGCATCTCTTGTTAGAATGAAAAATCTACTACTCCTGTTTCAAAGTCCAATACCCCTACTCCACGAACCGATGCACCCACCCCAGGCAGTAATTCCACTCCTGGATTGAGGCCTGTACCTGGAAAACCGCCAGGTGTCGACCCCTTGGGTTAGTAAAAAAAAAAAAAGCTTTCTCCATATTTATATGTTGCTTGTTTTTTACAGAAATTAAAGCAGTTTAAAGAGTACAGTTCTTTAAGAGTATTAATAACCAGCATTTATTGGCTGTTTGACTAAGTTGTTTAACCCGACCAGGCATGATGTACCTACTATGTCTGGCACATAGTAGATGTTTAGTAAAATAGAGTGAATGAACGAACTCTGATGAAGGCCTGAATGATTTTTGAGAATATAAAAATAAGCTTATTTGAATCACTGATCCTATTTTTAATGTATATAAGAATGTCTTCATTATTGTTACCTGTGTTCTTTGTTTTTCTCTTTCCTCCTCTATCCTTGCCTGTAGCTTCAAGCCTAAGGACCCCAATGGCAGTTCCTTGTCCATATCCAACCCCGTTTGGGATCGTGCCCCATGCTGGGATGAATGGGGAGTTGACCAGCCCTGGAGCCGCCTATGCAGGGCTGCACAACATCTCCCCGCAGATGAGTGCTGCTGCTGCCGCCGCCGCCGCAGCCGCTGCCTATGGGAGATCACCAGTGGTACGTCTGTGGGTTTTTTACAAAATAAACATTTCAGAGCACAGAGGATTGTTCATGCATGTTCTTTTAATGCGGTCTGTATAATTTGAGTTATTTATAGTGTGTATTTATAAATTAAACTATATGTAATTATATCATGAGATCCATTTTCTCTTGTGAGGGAATTTCTTTTTTTTAATTTATATTCCATTTAAAATGTTTATAAATGTATCAAAGAACAGCAAGTAGTTTAATAATTTTGTGAGTGCTTCCTTTCCTTCATAAGCATGAATAATTAGCAGTATATTTTTAAGTATATGCCACTCCCAATTATGTTACCTTGAAATCATACACATCCCATCATTTCATCAATAAATAGATAATTCCATGTATGTTTCTAAAATGTTATTTTTAAAGAATCTGTTCTCTCAGGTTTTAGAAAAGATATTAAGATGAAATGAGTAAATGTAACTGTCTGTTTTTATTATTTTTCTTGCAAAAAAAAAAAAAATGTAGGTTGGATTTGATCCACACCATCACATGCGTGTGCCAGCAATACCTCCAAACCTGACAGGCATTCCAGGAGGAAAACCGTGAGTATCTCTGTCCCCCACCTCACCATGCGCCAGGCCCTGGGCTCTGCAGGCCCTTTAAACTTTGGGCACTGCTAGACAGTGTAGGGCAGTTCCCGTGGCTTGCATTTTTTTCTGTGCAAAGTATTTTCCATTTTCTCTTAGCATAGGAAAGAGGTAATGAGGTGGGGTTTGTGTTTTCAATTTAAAATCTTGAGCTGCTAATATGAAAATGCAAATTGCTGAGGCATCTCCAGCAATCAGGTTTTCTCTACGTCTGTTTCTGTTTTTGAGGCAGTTCTTTTGTTGCCTTAAAAAAAAAGTCTCATATGTAAACCTGGATGCTCAAAATTTGAGCATGTTGGGAAAAGACATGCCAGACTTTAACGGCTGAAAAGAAAGAAGTGTGGTTTTATGCTCGATTGTGTTTCCAGAAAAGGTGGCTTGCTCTGTTGTCAGCTGGCTTCTTGTCTTGGGAGCTGGGTATTTGGAGTCCATGTATTCACAGCCCCCTTGAGTCATGAATGCAAAACCTGTACACATCATTGTTCCAGCCTCTTCTTGAACATTCCGATCTTGCCATATCTCATTCCACATCCTTCATTTCAATCCAGTGTAACTTTCAGTTAATATAACCGTAGACCGGTCTCTCTGCTATTTGGCTTCATCTTCCCAGATACAAAGCATTTACTATGAAATAACACTGGCTTTTCCTTTAAAATCCCAGCTCGCTTCCTTTCTCCTTCCTCTCTTTGGGAAGTATCCCCTCAGGCCCTCCCTACCTTATTAGTCACATGTGTTTTCTGTCCTCATTGCTCTTTCCCCTGGTATCCTGTCTGTCACCTATACACACCATATAAATGCTGCTTCCCCAATCACTGCTGCTTTCTCACCTGCCCTCTGCTTTCATAACTTGGCCCTTAGTAGCAGCTGAATCCCCTTCGCACAGAGTCTTCCCTACTGGCTTGCCTACCTTGGGACATTTGCTCTCTCTAGTTCTTCATGCACATCCAGGTCTTCTGTGGCCTATTGTCTCACTTCGGGTCTATACTAAGATGTCACTTTGAGTATTCAGCCCTAACAACCTTATCTAAAATAGCATCCTCCTTGCCTTTTCTCCCCATCCTTCTTTTCTGTTCCTTGCCTTTTTCATACTTGCCTATAGCCATTATCTGTCTCTCCCTACTTGAATGTAAGTTCCATGATAACAGAGCAGAAGAGCTCTTGGCTGTTCAGAATGGTACCTGGTTCATAGTTGTTGATCACAATTTATACCTATTGGATGGATGGATGGATGGATGGAAGAAAATATGTGCCAATCTCTCCCTTTTCTGACCTCCCATTGCTTAGTTATTTACTAAGTATACACTCAGGGACTGGTCACATTTTTGTTTCCTATGTGTTCTCTTTCTCTCCCCAAGTTGCCTGCCCCTCAGTGTTAATCATTCCTGACCGTAATCCTTTTCTTCACTTTCCACTGATACATCAAACTCTTGGTTCTTCCTTCTGTAATTTATTGCTTTACAGACGCTTTTCTGTTGGATCAGACACGTGCTGGCTCTGTAGTCAAGTTGCTCAGTAAATATTTGACTGATTAATAAGGGAGGCAAGACAAATTAGACTTCAAGTTCCTTGAGAGTTGAAGGTATAATCAATTATCATAAAATTCTGTGTACTTATGTGTGTTCTGGAAATAGTTGTTTATTGACAAGTCTTGTTGATCAAGAACTCTGATGTATTTGAAGGTGAAAAGTTTGGTCTATTGCAAGCAGTGACTAAATAACAAGGTCAAAGGATTAATCAAATAATTCAAATACCTATCAGTTCTATATGAAGCTATGGGGATGGAAGGGTCCCTTAGGGAAGAGGTATTATCCCATGTTCAGGTGCTGCAGTCACTGCTTAAACAGCAGTTGCACCCACAGCTATAGTAAAACCACCAGAGTAGATGAGGTGGTGCTTCTCTCAGCTGCTGCCCAGAGACTCCCTTCCTTCCTCCAGTCTTGACTCCCAGTATTATAGACATTGTGAAAGCCTTTTAGAAGGGTTGATGGGTTGGAGGATGGTTGAGAAATTTTGTTCCTGGGAATGTTAAGAGTCACAACTAATGTAATTGGCAGATGACACCAGGAATCCCAAAGAGAATGTGGGATGGTCCTCAGAGTATGGGCTCTGGAGTGAGGCAGATGCAAGTTCGATTCTGACTCTGCCAATTGACAACTGTGAAGAGAGTGACTTCATTCAGTTTCTTAACTTTGTGAGCTTCAGTTGGCTTATCTGTAAACTAGGGCTTGCATCACCAAACAAGGAGGATGTGAGGATGAAATAAGACAGTATGTTACATGTTTAGTACCATGTTTGATACACAGTAGCTATTCACTCAACTGCAGTATTATTTTCTGTTTAACTTTGCCCCAGGGTTTTACCAGTTTTTCAACCTCATATTGTAGGGTGCAGAAATGGCCAAAGAAGTTTAGATTGAGTACATTAAACTCCGCATTCCTGTTATTGCTGTGTCTTTCTATAATGGCATCAAGGCGTAAATTCACATTCATTTACACATATAGAGATAATATACTTTTATTATAGATGTTTACAGAAGAAATGATTATAATGATTATGTGACTCTTCAGATTATAAGATACAAAATTGTGAAACTTTGTGTTGTGCATACTTTTCAACAGAAAAACTATATTTTGTGCTAGAACATCTGTATATATAAAAGGCTAATATGCTCTAAGTGTCCATCCAGGTAATGACATCATGTAGCAATGCCCGGCTTCCTCTCCCTAGCGATTAGCCTCCTTGCAGTTTCTTCAGCCCAGGAACCCAACTTGCTTTATAGCCAGGTGGAAACATTTTACTCTTTAACCAAATGTCTGTGAAGTGTTTCCCGTGCCTCATCTCATTTGATCCTTACAGAAGTCCTGGAATAGGTAGATAGGAGACTTGGTGGAATCCTATTTTCTTTTCATTAGCTGGAAAATGGAGATATAGAAAGCTTAGAAATGTGACCCTACTAAAAAGAAGTAAGAAATGGTGGAACTTGAAAATGACTTCAGGTTTTCTCACTGCACAGAGTATAGTCAAACACTGCTGCAATTAAATATTTTACCCTTTGTTCTCCCTGTGTGATCTACAATAATCTGCTTCATGTTGATATTTACTGCTGTGTTGCTGACAATTACCTGAAAGAGAAGTTGGGTGCTTCACTGGGCTGGAAGAAGTTTAGCTAAATCAGAAAGCAGGTCTAATTAAGCAAGTTTATCTATATATATAAAAGGCTAAGGTGACTCGCGCTTGCAAGATACATTTAAAGCTCTCGCTGGCACCAATCACACACACGTGTGTTTCAGTCTGTCATTGTCGATTGTAAATTTGGTTGACACTTCTATTATAGAGAAAGGGCAAATAGCGCTGTTAAAATATTCTTCTAATTAATTTCCTTTCAATGTGCATGGATCTGTGCACCAGGACACTAGTAAAACAGAATAAATCACCTAAGGTCTCCCCCACCCCACACATACACACACACACACACACACAGACACACACAGAGTAACTGCCTTTCCCCAGAAAGACTTTAAAAGTTGAGCATCTCTGTCCTAATTAGTTTTACAAAATGAATTGCTAGGTATTATAAAAAATTATAATTAAATGCATGTTCTAAACTAATGAATAAAATAGCATTTATTTGATAATTCACATTGGGTGCTCTCGTCTCTTCTGGTGAATTAGCAAGGGTTCCACTCAGTATGTAATTGGAATGACAACATAGTTTAATTTCAACATAAGCCAAAATGGACTTTCTCTCTCAACTCTGCTTAAATGAGGCTTCTATAAATAGTGTGAAACTATTCAATTAAAACCATGGTACTAATTGTATTATAGGCTATGGCATGTGAATTCAGCCATAACAAAGACCTCAGGTTTATGGGGTTTAGGCTGCTCACAATTCAGAAGTCTTTTCATGCTGGGGTTTTTTTTTTTTTGGGGGGGGGGTTCATTTTCTGAATAAAGCAAGATTTTTCAAAATAGGAACAATGCTTGAAACATGGTAAATCCTCAAGTATTTGTTGACTGGCTAACCTACTAGTAAGTTCATGTGCTACTTATAGAACCTACTTTTCTATCATACTTTATAAAGTATAACAGCCAGACCTTTAATTGTGAATTCAAGGTCTAGTTCAGTCTTGAAACATTGAAAAATTGGAGAGGGTGTTGCAAAGTATGAGAAGGGAGAATGTAACATTACAGAATTGGGCCTCTTAGGGAGGGTAAAGGAGGTGGATTGTGGGAAGGCCAAGGACCTTCTTTAAGCTGGGATTTCATCAAAAGGTGATGATCCAAATAAAATAATTGTAATGAGCTTTTTTAAAAAAAGAATGATTTGCAGATTCCTTGATTGTTTGAAGTACAGTTCTGTCAGAAAGTTCAAACTTCCTATGTTCTCTTCACCATCTGCTTTAGAGATCCGTTCTTAGCTCTTAGTAGCTTCATCTGCCTTGTGCACGGCTGGTCACTATATATTTCTCTGGCTCCCCACACCCTCTCCCTCCAGCCCTGTGTTTCTAAGTATTTGCTGGTCTTCTCAGCTAGGCATCATGAGTATGTATTACTTCCTCTTCAAATTCATCATATTCACAAAATCCCTCTCCCAATTTACCCATTTTTCAGTAACTACTAATATTGTTTCTTTTTTTCCTGAAGTCAGAAACTCAGTTATTGGCTCCTTCCTCACATCTCATAATTTCAGTCCTACAGAATCTTCTGTCTGTTGCTTCTAGTGAGTTAGCCTTCTTCTCCTTCCTAGTTCAGGACCCTCAATACCTCTCATCTAGATTATTGAAATAAGTGTGTGTGATTCCTCCTACCAGCATACTCCTTGTTACCAAATATATATATATATATATATATATATATATATATATATATATATATATATATATTTGCACTTAATCACTAAGCATTCACTGAATCTATTATAACATCAGTGCAACAGTGGTATTATAGTCACTTCTGTACTTTTCTCATCACACTGCCTGGATGATAAACCATTTGTGGGTAAGGCCAGTGCCCTGCCTGATTTTGTATTCTTAGCATGACATATCAGAGTATGTGGCTTGGAGTGTACTTCCTGATGCATCTAATTGGATAGAAAAAGAATAGTTCTTAAAGCTTGGGTAGCTCTGATTTCTAGAAAGTTTGGCTTTTAGTACTCATGCCAGTACTTATTGCAATGTACACATCAAAGAGTTTGTTGAAATTTGATACATAGTATGTACTAGAGCTTTATTTTATTTTTTTTAGTCTTAAGTATCTCACATAAACTTGTAGCAAACAGAGGACCACATTATGTCCTTCATGCAAATAGGCTTTTGAAATTCTTAATAAGGGAGTTCAGGACCACCGTATGTGTTCACAGAGTGGTTGTGGTTAAATTGAAGAATTCTCCTATTGAAAACCTCAAAAGAAATAATATGTCTGGTTTCTTAACTATTTAAATTCTCAAAGCTCTTTAAAAACCACTTAGTGATTCTAGAGAGGAGAGAAGGGATGTCTTTTCAAGTAAATTATCATTAAGAATGTATAACACCGTCTAAACTTGGAATAACCTTTCTTTCCCTGCCTTTAAGATTTAGTCTTCATGACCTCTTAATTGCTAAATCAATTAGCCTTTTTTTCGGTCATCATCCCTCAGAATCTCGGCCTTTCTCTACAGGCAGCACCACCTTCACCCTCCTTGCCTGAGCCGACACCTGGCTCTCTCGTGAGGGGCCCCTCCACTGCAGCCCTGTTTCATAGCCACAATCCTCAGGGCCATGGCATGGTGATAAAGGCTGTGTTGTCATTGTCCTCCGTCCCCACTCGCTTCTCCTATCTCTTCTAGAATCAGACTCTTTTACCTTTTTTCTGAAAACACTGTGCCTTTCAGGCTCAAGCCCTTGGACTCTAGCTGCTTTTTTACCCTATTGGGGGACTTTCTCCAATTTATTAAGGTCTTGGCACTGGCTTAGGGTCTCCCTCCCAGCAGAGTCCACCATCATCCTGGCTGACCTGGTGTTCGTTCACAAGGTCAGTCCCACAGTAATTGCATCTTGGGCCTTGGACTGGGTCACCTCCAGTGAGTTTTTGCCTTTTTCAACTTTTGTTACCTACTCACACACTCACAAAGAAGACCTTGTCATCACCCCTCACTGTGTCACCTTCAAAATTCAAATGTCCCATCCAACACAGCTTCCTCTACCTTCACCCAGCCAGAGTAATTTTTTGAATTGCAAATTTATTCCCAGCTTTCTCACAGTCTCCCAAGCCCTAGCTTCCCACTTCTCCCCTAGATTGCCGCACTAGCCCCTGGCTTCTTTTCCTTCTTTTATCCTGCCACTAACATTTCACTCTTCACCCAGCAATCAGAATGATCTTTGAAACATTAACTGAATCATGTCACTCCCCTGTACAAAGTCTTCCGTGACTTCCCATTCTACTCAGAAAAATGCCCACACTCCTCATGACAACCTAACAAAGTCCTTGTGAACATGGCCCTGCCTCTCTTCATCTTGTCCTTCTCCACTGGGCCGGGCCTTCTTGCTTGGTTCTGCTTCGAGGACTTTGTATTTGCTGCTCCTCTTCCATAACATTCCCCTTCACATGTGCAAGGCCTGTGTCCTTCCTTCTGGCCTCGTTCAGACACTACCTCAGACCTCTCCCTGCGTCTTTAGTCTCTTTTATCTGAAAATAAAGTGTGTGTGTGTGTGTGTGAGAGAGAGAGAGAGAGAGAGAGAGAGAGAGAGAGAGAGAGAGAGAGAGAGAGGGAGGGAGGGAGAGAGAGAGAGAGAGAGAGAGAGAGAGAGAGAGAGTTTAACCACCATTGAGGTTATTTATCTGCTGATATGATGTCTTTTCCCTTCTGGGATGTAGGCTCTGGTGGATAGGGGCTTTGTCTGTCTTACTCACTGATTCTCCAGCACCTGCTAGAATGGGGCTCTTGAGGCATTTAATAAATATTCTCTGACTAAATGATAAGCATTGTATCTCACTCTACTCTTCAGTTTTCCATGCTCTTCCTCCTCATACTACCCTTGCTGAGGAAGTTAACACCCATTCCTAGATTGCAGCCCCATTGCCATTTCCCTGTCCTCTCACCATGTCAAGTTGCCAGAGTGCTGTGGTATGAGCAGTGTTCACAGCATTGACCATCTGACGTTTTAATATTTATTTATGTGAATCTGTCACTAATGAAGTTGCCCTTGCACCCACCTGCTGCCACCTACCCCCAGGCTGTAACTTCAGGAGAACAGGGGTACGTGGATTTTTTCTTTCTGTTGTATCCCCAGTCCTGTTAGCATAGTGCTTGGCACACTGGGGTACCCAGGAAATGAGTGTTGAATGAATGAATCTCTTGGTTGTCATATAATGAACCATCTTCTCCCCCTTTCTTTCCATTGCATCTTCTCTCCTGATTATCTGCCTCCCTGGTTGTTCTTGCTGTAGATTCCTTAAAGGTAGCCTGCTCTTAGATTCTGCATTTGTTCTGCTTATGACATACTCTGCTCCAGATTATTCTTCCTGCTCCTTAGCTTCACTGTCACTTCTTTGTGGGTGACCAGACTGATCTTTTAGCCTGACTTCTCTCCTGAATCTCAGTGCTCAACTTCTTGTTGAGTTGTTTGGGTTTTCCTAGACCCTCAAGTTAAAGAAAACCAAACCTTTTAATGTACTGCAGTCAACCTAGTCACCTGGGCTCCAAGCCTTAGAGTCCTCCTCAGTACCTCTCTGTGTCAGGTCACACATCCACGGTCTCTCCAAGTTCTATTGATTTGACCAGAGAAGTACCTTGTGTCTGTTGTGTTCCTAGCTTCCCCCCTCCTTCCCCCTCAGCAAGTCTGACATGCTGCTTTTCTTGTACAGACAGTTCTGAAGTCCGCACAGACAGAGAAAGCGCTCCCCCTCTCTGGTGCCCACATCTTCCATAGCCACATACTTGCTTCATCCTCATGGGGTCCCTCAGTGATGGGCTGAATTTTGATGAATGTGTCTGTCCTGTAGATGTTTGCATTAAGGAACCATAAACTGTTTTAATTTGATTCTAAATCTTCTCTGCAGTTGCTCCAAGTGCTTGTTTTTTGTGTACCCACAGATGCTTTCCCTTGGTATGACTTTGGTCAACTTCTTCCATAAACAGCACATTCTGAAGCTCCATGCAAAGCAGAATGGCATCATTTCAAATGGGCTCTGTACCCCCAAGACAGGCCCAACCCCACACCCCACCCCCACCACCGCCCACACCTCCTGCCTCCAGAGGCATAACAGCCCACTCTCATCCCCGGCTGACTTAAGTGCCCTCAAGAATAGAGAGGTCCGTGAGGGAGATGCTTTAACTTCAGTTGCATTGAGAACCAGGTACTTTACTGGAGATGGAGCTGCTGAGAGGTATCCACAGGTGGGCCTGGGGGCAGTCGCACAGGACACTTTCAGTTTCTAATTTCATTTAGAATTACTAGGATTTGTTATTCAAGTCCTATAGGACTTTTTTTTTTTTTTTCTTGTGCGGCACGTTTGCCATCTCACCATGTAGGCCTGGAGCCTCCTTAAGCTCCATAGTTTTGGCTTATTGATCTCCAATCAGTAAGTCCTGATTGGTGTGAAGTGATCTATAGGCAAAATCTCATCCCAGGTTCTGAATCATCCAGAGGGGAAGGCAGTGCCCTACGTGACTACTGAAGTCATACAGCGCCTAGTAAAGAGTTGACCTGAGGAGTGATTATAGTTCTAGCTGTGACTCTGGAAATTATATTCTTTCCACTGTACTGGGTAAATCTGACTTGTTTGCAAATCATAAGTAGCGCTGAGAATGTTTAATGTTTCATCTCATTGCACTGATCAGTTAAGTGCCACCTTTCACATTCCCTTCTTCCTGTCTTTTCTCCCCTCCGCGGCCTTAGAGCATACTCCTTCCATGTGACGGCAGACGGGCAGATGCAGCCTGTCCCTTTCCCCCCCGACGCCCTCATCGGACCCGGCATCCCCCGACACGCTCGCCAGATCAACACCCTGAACCACGGGGAGGTGGTGTGCGCAGTGACCATCAGCAACCCCACGAGACACGTGTACACGGGTGGGAAGGGCTGCGTCAAGGTCTGGGACATCAGCCACCCCGGCAATAAGAGCCCCGTCTCTCAGCTTGACTGTCTGGTGAGTGAGCATGATGCACAGGGCTTAGACCTCCTTTTAGAAAACGGGGTGGGGCGGTGAGAGACCAGGATGTACGAGCCACACGGTGTTGACCCCACGTGGGCAGTTGTTTTCTGTGGTTTGTAGTCTTTCACGTGAAGATGTGAAGCGCTGGCGAGGGTGCATGTCTTCTTTCAGTTCCTTAGGGCGGAATTATCCAGTTGTTCATGTGACACTGCACCAGGGTAGCTGTCATCAGCTGGCTCAGTGCCTAGGAGCCTGCAAACCTCTTGTTTTTCCGTCTGGTAAAGGGGTGTAGGAAAAGGAAGAGCCCACGTGGTTTCTGGGAGAGTGCACCTAACTGTCCTAATCTGTCACATTGCGAGAGGAGAGTAACTTCATATATCCTGTGACAAACACTGCAGACCCCCTTGGCTGTTTCATGGGTATTTGTCCTTGAGTTTTTAAGGAAATTTTAGTTTGGATTTTTGCTACAGCACGATGCTAGGTCAGTTTAACATAATTAACTTACACAAGATTCCCGTGACCTTATGAACTGAGAAGAGATTGGTTTTTTTCCCTGTCATTTAATGCTCCTTAATCATATTTTGCCTCCAGCTGATGCTGCTTAATCAATCAAACCCACGAAGCCTTTAGCCAGGTAATGCAGGGCCAGGTGGAAGGAGGAGACTGTTAGGTCTCCTCAGCAGCCTGGCAGTTTGGCAGCAGTGGTGGGGCCTCTCCCCCGCCAGGTCGAGTGTGCCAGGTCCCCAGGCGTGGCTGCTTCAGGACTGCGTGGGTCGCTGCGCTAATGAGCGTGCGCGCCTGTGTGTGCAAATGACTCAGGCAGCTGGTTGCTTTGGTGGTGGTGGGAGTAGGTCTAGATCTTTGCATTTATATGCTAATTAAGATTAAATATCTCAGTGCTAAATTTTGTAGATCAAGTTTAAGTACTTCTCTAATTTCATGTAATTTTCTAGCATTAATCCACTTTATCATTGTCATAAGTAAAAATGGCTCATTAAAACCAGGAGGGAACACAATACTTTATGGATTTCTGCTCTCGTGTTAATGCTGTTTTCCTTTCCTCATGAGTAATCTCTTGATGGTTTTTGTCTCTACAGAACAGGGATAACTACATCCGTTCCTGCCGATTGCTCCCTGATGGTCGCACCCTAATTGTGGGAGGGGAGGCCAGCACTCTGTCCATCTGGGACCTGGCCGCCCCGACCCCTCGCATCAAGGCGGAGCTGACGTCCTCGGCCCCTGCCTGCTACGCCCTGGCCATCAGCCCCGACTCCAAGGTCTGCTTCTCCTGCTGCAGCGACGGCAACATCGCCGTGTGGGACCTGCACAACCAGACGCTGGTGAGGTGGGTCAGCAAGATTCCTCACCAGGGAAGGAGGAAGAGCTGTTGTACCACATTGTACCCGAGATCTGCATGCGTGTCTGTCTGCCTAAAAGATGAAATAGAACTATCTGACTAAAAATTGTTATAAATAGGCCCATTTTAAGATGCTAGGAACATTATTAATATAAAATCTTTGTTTTCTGCTGTAAACTTTATCAAATGAATGGGGTTGCCTTCTTCCTTTTTTTCTTTTCGACATTATATTAACTGGTGTCATTCAGGTTTTTAAAAAATGAGGTCACTTTTACATAAGTAATGTGCATAAGGTTCTCGTGACCTCATGACTTGTTAAACATCCGTAATTTGCCATCTGTGCTTGCTAACAAACTGCCATTGTCGATAGCCGCTCTCTGAGAAGACTCACAGTGCGTGGTGCTATTGGTGCCACGTGCATCTGATATGGTCGTTCTTCAGCAAGTGACTGTTGAGCACCTGCCATGGGCCAGGCATGTGTTCGGAGCTGTTCACCCTGAAAAGTCTGGATTATCTGTAGTCCCACCTTTAAGGGTGGATAGACATAACTAAGATGTCTGCTTAGAAATGAGATTGTAGAAGGTGGTGTTGATATGTAAGGCCCTAAAACAAGCCTCCACATGTCAGCACCAGAGAGAGCAGGAAGCAAGAGGTGTGATCCGCTAACGGGTGTGGGAAGGTTGTAATCAAGCCTAGCTACAAGTCGGGGGCGTGTGCAGGAGAAGAGGCCTCTGCTGTCTGTTGCAAGATATGTGGCAGGACGAAGCTCTGTGTATGATTCCAATAACAAAATAGTCATTACTGTGTTCCCTTTGGGTAAGGTTCTTACGAGGAACTGCTTCTAATCCCTTCTTCCCCCAGTGCCTTTGACAGTGTACCAGCTCCTGCGGCATCTGAGTCACCCCGAGTTTCTTTCCTGTGCCTTACCTGAGAACACAGCCTCCTGCACTTGCACCTGGAAGAATTCCTTCTCCCTGCGCCCTTCCCCATAGTCTGTAAAGGGAGCTATTCCCCCCTCCCTCTTGCACTCTCTCCTCCCCTCATATCTCAGCAAGAGGATAAGCCTCAAATGTGGCTTATATAGTCCATACATATGCCACAGTGTGTTTTTGTTTACTTCAGTTGGAGATTTTTTCCATCAGTTATTGCTTACCAGTAATTTCAAGTATTTCCTACGTGGTTAAGGATAAATAAAAATACAGCCTCTCAATTTACCTTTAATCTCTCTTATATATGTGCTTTTTCATTACTAAGAATAATCAGAAAATATAATGAAATCCACAAATAAGACCTGCAATAAAATTGATTGCTGAGGAATTCTAAAGCAAATTCACCTAAAAACTAACTTTTCAAGGATTTTTCTCTCCATTTTGACATTTTTAGGCAATTCCAGGGCCACACAGACGGGGCCAGCTGTATTGACATTTCTAATGATGGTACCAAGCTCTGGACGGGCGGCCTGGACAACACGGTCAGATCCTGGGACCTGCGCGAAGGGCGGCAGCTGCAGCAGCACGACTTCACCTCACAGGTGTGGTCTTGCACCATAACGTTTCAGAAGCCTTCGTTTTGTGAAATAGGTGGCATGCTTAAGAAGGGGCACTTCCTTTATAGTGAGACAAAGTCACTTTTGACTCTGGATTAGACAGCTGAAAATTCCATTGTTTTCTATCAACATAAAACAGTAAATATCCTATTAAAGGATTAATAAATCTCTTTTATTATAAGCTTTTAGCATGTTTTTATTTCAAAGTCCATTACTCTATATATAGTTGACTTGTACATCATTTATTACTAAATTATATTGGTGGAGATCTGTCTCATTAATTTGGCATCACTTGTGTGGCTTTGATTTTTTCCCCTGTACAATGTAAATAATCTTGATTTCCTTTTAATTTAAGTAGTATACTCAGAAGAAACAGTGCCTCCCAGTTAAAGGAAAGTGTGTCTTCTGTAGCCATTATAACTGTCACCTGTTTTAATTCTAGATATTTTCTCTGGGCTATTGCCCAACTGGAGAGTGGCTCGCAGTGGGGATGGAGAACAGTAACGTGGAAGTGCTCCATGTCACCAAGCCAGACAAGTATCAGCTCCATCTGCACGAGAGCTGCGTGCTGTCGCTCAAGTTTGCCCACTGTGGTAAGCAAGCCCTCTGTCCTCTCCGGTCAGCCAGAATCCTGCCTTCTGACCTCCTGCTGATGCATTTGAAGTCAGACCCTGCAGCTCATGAACATGTCTCTCCTCAAAACTACCACTTCCTTACACAAGCCTACTTCCCTGACGCCATGCCATTTCCTGGCATTCAGCCACTGTCATAGTATAATCGACTGAATGTAGGAGCGTGAGCTATAATTTTCAGTGAAAACAACTCTTATTTGTTGCAAATTAGATGAGTTTCCTGTGAATAGCTTGAAGCTCTGTAAAGCAGGTCTCAGTGTCTGACAGAGTATCACGAACTGCTTTTCTCGAAATCTTCTTCCTGTAGGCAAATGGTTTGTGAGCACTGGAAAGGACAACCTTCTGAACGCCTGGAGAACACCGTATGGAGCCAGTATATTCCAGGTAACAGCTGGTTTAGCTTTCACTTACCTTGTGCTCACTGCATGGGAGTAGTTTAACAAGCTCTTTCCGTGCATCCTTGCAGATTAGTAATGGGTAGGTAAGTGTCTAGGACAGTGGTTCTCAACCTTCTGGCCCTTTAAATATAGTTCCTCATGTTGTGACCCAACCATAAAATTATTTTCGTTGCTACTTCATAACCGTAATGTTGCTACTGTTATGAATCGTAATGTAAATATCTGATACGCAGGATGGTCTTAGGCGACCCCTGAGAAAGGGTTGTTCAACCACCAAAGGGGTCGCGACCCACAGGTTGAGAACCGCTGGTCTGGGAAGTAGGAGTTAGTGTGACTCCTGTTGCACAGAAAGAAGACTGTGCCTGGGGAGGCTAGTGTCACAGCCACAAGCCGTGGAGCCGGGAGCCTCTCCGGTTCTCTCTGCGCCCAGAGCCCAGGTGCTGTGCCTGCTGCATGGCCAGCTCTTTGTGCCTCAACCCCCTTAGACGCTGTCATGGAGGGGTTTTGTTTCTGTAATTCTTTTTTGTTTGCATGGTTTATTTAAAATTTTTGTTTAATATTTTAGCATTTTGCTGACTATTATTATTGCTCTTTCTTTGAATTCCCACCCCCCCAAAAAGAGAAAAGAGTGTTATGGAAAAAAGTTCAGTGAATCTTTATTAATTTTATAAACTTTTATTCTTATTGACTTAATGCTACTTTTTGTAGTTTGTGAAATTATTTGTAAAAGAAATAAATTTTAGACATGATACACACAATCTCCTCAATCTCTTATTGGTATGGAGAATTTTATAGGCAAGTTAAAGAAGATTCTCTTTATAACCTTATTTAATTAGGATGTTATTTTTATAGGTTCTTTTCTTTTTGTATTAATAACATAACTGATTTGCAGTTTTTTTTGACCTAGTGATATTAAGTCATCGTAGAGTAGGTTATAATTGAATCAAAAAATACATAGATTAAGTGAAAATACTGTGCAAGGTAATCAATAGAAGAAAAATTGCTGATTCTTGCTGTCATAAAGTTTATAATCTAATACAGTGGCAGGTTTTTTGTATTGTGGTTCACAGCCTCTTATATGGTCCCAATTAGGCCTTTGAAAATAATAATAATATTAGAGTGCATGTTTTGTAGCAAGTATACATATGTATCTTATGTGTATACTGGATTGTGAAGTAAAATGTATTTATTCAGGTCGTGATGAAAAAAGTTTGAGGGCCCCAGCTGGGTGCCTCAGTAGGCTGGAGCATCATCCTGTGTACCAGAAGGATTTGGTTGATTCACAGTCAGGGCATATACCTAGGTTGGGCGTTTGATCCCAGGTTGGACCACATACGTGAGGCAACTGATCAATGTTTCTCTCTCACATTGATGTTTCTCCCTCCCTCTACCCCTAAAATCAGTTTTAAAAAAAACACATAAAAGTTTGAGAAACACTGGTAGTGGGTTAGCAGCTGCATGTCAAACATTTATTTTTTAATTATTCAAAGTCCTAGTTAAAATTCTGTGGGTATTTTTGTTTTTTTGTTTGATCGTTAGTTAGCACAGTTCAGTTAAAAGTTAACATTAACCCCTTTGTAGTTAGTACAATTGAACAAGGTATCCAAGAGCTCGAAGTGTGATACATTTTTCTTTCTAAATATTGACTGCCTCCCTGCTTGCTAATTGTGTTCCAGTTTTTCACAGGGGAAAATTAGAAATATTTTTACACCCCCCATTAAAAAATGTAGTGTTTTAATTTTATTATTTTATTGGTGACACTATTACAGATGTCCCCATTTCCCCCTTAGCCCACCTCTATCCTACCCCCGCCCTCTTCTCCTCTGACCATCACTACTTTGTTGTCTGTGTCCATGGATTTTGCATACATGTTCTTTGGCTAATCCCAGTGTTTTCATTGCTCTGGCCCATGTATTACCTACTTGAACACTATGGCAACCCTCTAGAGAGGGCAGGACAGTAAGATGTCTTCACCTGTGTGCCTTTATTAGGAAACTATACACCATTACCAAGTGGGATTTATTCCAGGGATGCAAGGCTGGTACAATATTCGCAAATCAATAAACGTGATACATCACATAAATAAATTGAAAGACAAAAATCACATGATCATATCAATAGATGCAGAAAAAGCATTCAACAAAATCCAACACTCATTTTTGATAAAAACTCTCAGCAAAGTGGGAACAGAGGGAGCATATCTCAACATGATGAAGGTCATATATGACAAACCTACAGCCAATATCATACTCAGTGGGCAAAAGTTAAAAGCATTTCCCCTAAGAACAGGAACAAGACAGGGATGTCCGCTTTCACCACTCATATTCAACATAGTACTGGAAGTCCTAGCCACAGCAATCAGACAAGAAGAAATAAAAAGCATCCACATTGGAAAGGAGGAAGTAAAACTCATTATTCGCAGATGGCATGATATTGAACGTAGAAAACCCTAAAGACTCTACAAAAAAAAATAGATTAAATAAATGAATTTGGCAATGTAGCAGGATACAAAATCAACACCCAAAAATCGATGGCTTTTTTATACACTAATAATGAATTCTCAGAGAGAAACTAAACAAACAATCCCATTTACCATTGCAACAAAAAAATTAAGATACTTAGGAATAAACTTAACCAAGGAGGCAAACACCTGTACTCAGAAAACTATAGACCATTGAAAAAAAGAGAAGAAGATATAAACAAGTGTAAAGAAACTGAGGCTCAGTCAGGTTAAGTGACATGTCTGGTGTTTGTAGCTCCACCTGAATCCAAGTCAAAGGACTGAAGCTGAGGGGTTTTGTACTAAGACACTCTGCTCTGACCTGTCTGGAGAATAGGATTTGAAATAGGGCCTTGCTTCATCAGGTAACTTGCCTGGCACCTGATGTCCCCAGGGCAAGAGCCTGCTGACTCACAGGTGAAGTGTCCCCGGAGGGCGCCTGGCTCCGCTGCTGTGTTAAGGAAGCACCATGACTGCCTTTCCTCCTTCGGCTCCTCTTTGGGCAGCGGAACACACTTACGCTTCTTTTCGCTCTAAGTTCTCCAGTCCTGCCTCGCAGTATTAATGGGCTTCTCTTTTGTATTTAATCTTTTTATTTTTATTTTTCTTTCCCAGTCCAAAGAATCCTCATCGGTGCTCAGCTGTGACATTTCTGTGGATGACAAATACATTGTCACTGGCTCTGGGGATAAGAAAGCCACGGTTTACGAAGTTATTTATTAAGGACAAATCTCCATGCGGACTGGACTCCTTCTCCTTGTAGCACTTTGTTCTGTCAGCCTCCCCGGGCCCCTCACCCCCATCTAAAACCAAGGATTTCAAATACTCATTGCAGTAGTGGTGACGAGCCCCCTTCCTTCCCCCTCCTCCTTGCTATGGAATTGTGAATACTCATTAAGAGAACCTGTGATACCAAATCTTCAGCTCTCTACTTGGAAGAACGTGGAATAACCATACTTAACAGTGAATGGAAACTTTATGTATTATATCTGTAATATATTTATTTTGTTTAAAGAAGGCTTTCTAACAATGACTGACTAAATAAAGCTGTCTGCTCCTGCATTGATAATGAAGATGCGTTGTATTTGGTACCCCTCCCCCCTTTTTTTGGCAAAGGAGGGGAAAGGAAGGTTTAAAATAATTGATTAAAAATGTCACTAAATGTAGACTAATGACTGTATAGAGATGTGAAATGTATAATTACATATTGAAGCAATATGTTGCTGTGTTGTTAGATTTATTTTCTACTTATTTTCAAGATGTTTGGAAATTTGAACAATTAGAACATGACAGGCCACATCATATTCATTTGAGTCTATTTGGACAACTTTAATCAGTATATCTATAGCTTTAGATTATATTCGATAAAAGTAATTGGACTTTTTCTTTTCTTTTTTTTTTGGACTTGTTGGCAAGTGTCTTTGTAATATGTTCCTAATTCCTTTTTTTTATTGTATTATAGACAAATGAACAAGTTAAATTTGGCCTCAAAGAGAGAACTTAATCCCTCTGAATATTTTTGCCACATTTCTTTGCAAAGGGAGAAGTTTCTCTTGGGGCAGTTTTGTCATTAGGAGAGATTATGGGCTATTTTTTGGCATGTTCGCAGACTGCACAGATTCCTCCCGCTGTGCAAGTCAAGTCTTTTACAAAACAAGGACAGCAGAGGAGGATTTGCAAGGACCCCCCTCTGACCTCCAGAAAGAATGGACTCTCGCCTGGGATGAGGACTTACTTCCTTACCTCCGCTTCTTTCCATGTCTTAGTTGGATGTCCCTGAAATGGACACAGGCTGTGCCATTGTGCCAGAAACATTGTGTTATCTTTTATGTTGTCGTTGTTGCTGTTAAACTATGATATGTGACTTCTTTTTTATTATTATTTTTTGTTTGAATGCTTTAAAAATCTTCTAAGTCTGTGGATCTGCTGATGTACAGTGCCTTTGCTGCTATGGATCAAAATCAAGAGAACCGTGTAGATAAACTTTATTGTATAAGTAGAAAATTACTTAATTTCATACTAGAAATGGATGGATGCTGCAAGTTGAAATGGGCTGTCCATTGACGTTCCTAATGTGGTAGCAGAAAAAAAAAACTGGTGTCTTAAGTGCTTAGTGTTTGATGTCATTAACAGTTTCGTAAAACCCTACAGTGTAGAAAGATTTTGATACTAAACTGTGCATTGTACATAGTTTTAATGCATTGTATTGACCACCAGTACTTCTATAATGGTAGATTGTTTGTGCATTCAGACTTTTAAGCATTAAACATAAATAACTTCTAGTATGCTCATTTCTAATTCTTTGATCTGCTGGCGATAGTTTATTTTTGTCTTGGACTATGCCACTTCTAGCTATTAAAAATTATAGGTTTTATTCAAGAAGATTAGTGTTAAACTAATGTGGACTTTTTTTTTTTAATTTATTAAAATATATTTTATTGATTTTTTTCCAGAGAGGAAGGGAGAGGGATAGAGAGTTAGAAACATCGATGAGAGAGAAATATCAATCAGCTGCCTCTTGAACACTCCCCACTGGGGATGTGCCTGCAACCAAGGTACATGCCCTTGACCGGAATCGAACCCTGGACCCTTCAGTCCGCAGGCCAACGCTCTATCCACTGAGCCAAACCGGTCAGGCTAATGTGGACTTTTTATTGTTGCTATTTTTATATTTACTTTTACTTGAGAAGAGCTAGAGGGGGAGAGGTTATCAATGACAGGTTGCTACCAACTATTTATTGCGTGCCTCTTTGGTGTATAAAAGTTCTGTCCATCAAAAAGTGGTCATGTTACTCAAAGCCTTGATGCTTTAGAACTGCTGCTCATTGGTTACCACCAGCCATCTGTGCCGGTTTAAGTAGGTTTATTAAAATTAAATATTCAGTTTATCAGTCACACTAACTACATTTCAAGTGACTATGGGTCGACACGAATTGGTAGAACCTTTCCATCATTAAGGTAAGGTCTGTGGGACCAACGCTGCTTTCGAATCGCCCATACATACCATTTCCAGCCATGTGGGTTTGGGAAGCATTCCCAAAACAGTGCATGAAGTCTCTTACAGCACAAGGCCTCATGGACGGCTACTGGTTGGGTGTGAAAATTTGGCATAAGAAGGAGCTTAAAAGAATTCCAAATTCCTGGGACTCAAACACCTGTTATTTTCAGGCTTTCCTGGGTGGGAGCCTGAGATGGGAGCCCCACGGTGGTGTAAAGTGTGCTCAGTGCTCAGTGGTAAGAGATGTTGACTTCTTGTGCTAAGAGTTCAGTGTTCATCAACACAAGGTTGGAAGCAGCACTTCAAGTGTGAGTACTGTGAGAGCTGCTACATCAGATGATAACATTTTTTAAGTATTCTTAGCTCAATTAATTGCAGTGTATCCTTATTAAAACTTCTTAAAAAGTGAGATCTGGAGTACAATCATTTTGGCACAAACAGTAGGACATTTGCATACTGAGTTTAAGCTTCCAGAAGGAGGAAGTGCCATCCTCAGAACTTAATTCCTTTTGGTGTCTGATATGTCAAATCTGGGATGTCCTTCAGTTTTTTTCTGACCCAAACATTGTCTGTTGTATTGGAGTAAAAATTGAGGTGAATCCGTAAATAGATCTACCTCTTTAAATAGGCATCTGTCTCCTCTCATTGCAGAGGTTTTATCAGGTTCAGTTGTTACATCTTCTATAGAATACTCAGGCCTGGATTGACCTGCACAGAAATCTTAATGTTGGTGTAATCATAACTTGGTTTACCATGGTTTTTACTCCCAAGTATGGTGTTGCGGAGTCTGAACAACAACAGATAGGAAACACCCAAGGGAAAATTAGTTCCAGTGAAAGAACAGAGTGGTATAGGACTGGAAGATTAAATTACGTGGAATTACCAAGAAATGGGGGGAAAAATCCAGACTAAAGCCATCAGACCTTTCCAAGACTGGCAGGTGAAATGGAGAAAAAAACTCTAAGATCTTCAAGTGTCTGCATATACACACCTCACTTTTAGCCCACTATTTAGCCAGGTTGGCTTCTTGGCTAGTGAGCTGCAAAAAATCCGCTGAGTCCTGGAATGGTGAACACGGAAACTTGAACTGCAGCCTGAAACACCTACAAGTGGTTGAAATTGCACAGGCATGGGATAGAAACTTTCAAAGCATCTCTCATAGCCCTGGGATTCTGGGACACTGCAGCCGGCAGTAGGGGAAATTGACACCCCAGAGTGAGAAGACTACAGACAGAAACAAAATGTCCAACACTGTCCGCTGAGAATTTTGGCAGTTGTAAGAAAATCTTTACTGCCGCAAGTAAGCAATTACAAAATTGCCAAGATGTCGGTACAAAAAAAACTTAATTCCTTCACACTCCAGGCTGCTCATTTCTATAGCTCCCCAACTCCTGGGCCACCTGTAGAATGACTTTCGCCAATGAGCTGTGGGGCCTGCTGCCCATCAGAGGCTACTGACCAGTCCTGTTGTTTTGAGCTAATTGCATTGATTTACTTTCCTATTCCAACTTCTATTCAAAACTGACAGTGGAAATGGCATTTTTGTTAACCCAAGCACATCAGACAACCTCTTGGATATTACACTTTAATAGTGATGCTATCATAATGGTAGGGACTAACTCTGGCTGTAAGTTGCCATTGACATTTTATTTTAGTTTTGTTTGGGCTTTTGGCAGCAAGTGACAGAATCGTTTGGGTCTCAGGTAGAATTAGGGAAATACCCAGCTGAAATCTTAGGTACAGGGCCTGCAGGGAAGGAGGGCTCCCACAGGGCTGCCTGTGTCCAGAGGAAAATCATGAGCACAAGCCTTTTTGCAGAAGCCCCCCCTTGATCTCACAGCAGGCCCACACAGCCGGATGCTGGAACACAATTTACGCAGGGCACCCAAAGGACTGGAGTATGAGAAAAGCAGTTCACCCAAACTCCTACCCTCCCACGGAAAACTAGCTGACCTGACCCCCAGTGCTCCGAATTGCAGTTGAAATTCCATGCCGGTTGCCCAACACGACAGGTTGGAAGAAAAACGAGAAAATGTTCCACATGCTTCCACCTCCCTGCTCTTTGCTTCTCAGTTTCACGCACATTAGCTGCTTGAGATTTCAGCATCACAAACGTCTGGAAAACTCCTTAAATCCATGACAAATTGCGTTCTGAGTTCCTGTGATGTATGTGCCTACTGTGGACTGAATGTAGTACATACAAGGCAAAAACCCACTTGTGGGTGAGTGGACTTCTCTAGTCGTGACCCTGGTGACCCTTGGCATCGCCACAGGCAGGGAGCCTCCCCCATTAACTTCATATTGTGGCTTGATGAGAACATCCAGAACCAACAAGTTTAATGTTATGTTGGAAGAATAAACTCCCATAAATGTCATGCTTTATTTGACTTGAGCCCAGCAAGATACACACACATACACACACACACTAGAAGGTACTTGTGGAGTATGTGGTTTTGAGAATGTAGGCAGTAAGTTTTTGCACTCTGTTACGTTGGAGTCCAAACTAATGCCCAAATGGTTTTCAGTGGCCCAGCTTTTCTCCCCACACCCAGGTAGCAGTTGGCCATTTCCCAAACTTCACAGTCTCTTCTGACAGAAACTAGCATAGAGCGTACCCTGGCCGTATCCCGTGTCATGTGGCAGAGAGTTGGACTTGAGCTAGAGATTTTTGTTCATCCCCAGGGTTGGGGAAGTAGAATGTGTTAGCAGTGGGAACTAAGTCAAAGATAGAACGCTGCCGGCCTTGTGATCACAAGGGCTCCAACACAGAAAACAACCAGGTCAGCATGTGCCTGCCTTCTCCCAGGGCCAGCACCGTGGGGACAGGAAGAGACACCGACAGGAACCATCACGAGGGCTGGAGTGAGAACTGGAACCGCCATGCAGCAAGCAGAGCAGTTTTCCTTACAGGGCAGCTTCTCATTAGTTGAAGAACTTCAGTATAAAGCCTGCTTGCCCCCAACATCTATTAGGTCAAGTCTTGGCACCGTGCATCCAATGCAGAGGAGGCTGATGCAGCTGGGAACAGAGCACCCCCTGCCCCCCCAAGCCTGTTTGTGGTTCCTGGGTGAATGAAAACAAGACTTTGTTTCTGGATTCACTCAAGAAATCGTGTTAAACTTTGTTCTTTTTAAAAAATATATATTTTATTGATTTTTTACAGAGTGGAAGAGAGATAGAGAGTCAGAAACATCAATGAGAGAGAAACATGGATCAGCTGCCTCCTGCACAGCCCCCACTGGGGATGTGCCCGCAACCAAGATACATGCCCTTGACCAGAATCGAACCTGGGACCTTTCAGTCCACAGGCCGACACTCTGTCCACTGAGCCAAACCGGTTAGGGCTAAACTTTGTTCTTAAATCTCAGATTTTCACTGCCCCTTTTATTTCTTCTCCAAGCAATCAGTGTCAGTGAAATGTAATTTCCAGTTTTATGACTGAGCTGGGAAACTCGGGCTTTCTGCAATGACGATGGGTCCACCTGACTCCAGGCACATCTCTAAGCATCAGAGTCTCAGTGTGGTCAAGAACAGCCTCCTGGGCACCGGACAGTTGTGAAGGTGACTCTGAGGCCAGTGGCCTTGGTTCCCAGACACTGGGTTCCTGAGAAGAGATGGCCTTAAAGACAAAGGGTGAAGTGCCCCTAAAGAGATTTCCAGTGGGGACTCGAGCTAAGAGTGAAGGATTTAGCCCCAGTGGCTGAGCGGGTGGACTCGCTTTCACACTGAGTGGTTGGGCTGGACCTTGCAGACCTGTGGGTGCGCTTTGAGCCAGAAGAACCCAAAGGGCTTGTGTTCAGTTCCTTCAGACTTGGAAGACACTGTTTCCACGTAGTGGAATGTTGTGCTTGTTTGACTTTTTCTGCCGAAGATTTGTTTTTGCACGAGTTACAAAGAACAGTGTTTGATGTCTGTTGCCTATTACATGTTATTAGGTTTGTAAAACTCATGTAAACTTGTAACCCGACCATAGACCTGCAAGGGGAAGAAGATACAGCACGTTGGTGTTGCCCAGGTTTATAAAGTTGTGTTTTCCCACGGCTTTAATAGGTTATGACATATTATGTAACTTGAAGGTGTGTATACAAGGTGATGATTTGATACACACGTATATATCGTGAAATGGTTGTCACAATGAGGTTAGTTAACACATCCATCACCTCAGTTTGTGTGTGTGTGACAACAGTTAAGATTTACTCTCAGTAATTTTCAAATGTATAATACAGTATTGCTGCCTGTAGTCACCATGCTGTATATAAGATTCCCCAGAACTTACTCATCTTATAGCTGGAAGTTTTGCCCCAAATGCGTCATGAAAAAACTTCTGGTATTCTTCGAATATTCCATCTTGGCATTGGAAGTAGGGATTTGTGGGTCTGTACCTCTGTATTCCCCGTGTTACAGGTGAGAAATTGGATCCACGGACGCCAGATGACTTGAGTGACTAGTGAATTGAGTAGAGCCCGTGTCCTCCGCCTCTCCCCACGGTCAGCAGGCCAGTGACCGGAACACGGTTGCCCAGAGTGTTCCTTTGGCTCCCTCGTTTATACTGCTCTGTCTCACTCCCATATACCACTTCCATGCGCTCTCTGCTCTCTTCTAGTCAGTAACTGAGCATTACTCTCTCACCATGCACAAGCAAACGTTCATACATTTTCTTTAAAAAAAAAAAAAGGTGAGCCTGGGCTTTGCTACAAGTGGTCTCAGCTCTGAGAAGCTTGCTTCTTGGTGATGCTATTTACTACGTGACTAAAAGTCTGATCTTTAGTCAACAGGTATTGTTACAAGTTTTGGTTACTTTAATGGTAACCAAAACATCAGCAAGAAAGATGTGGCACCAAAAAATATCTATTTTTTTTTTTTTGAATCCTCACTCGATATTTTTTCCATTGATTTTTAGAGAGAGTGGAAGGGAGAGGGAGAGACAGAGAGAAATACCAGTTGGGTGCCTTTTGCATGCCCCTTTCAAGGGCCAGGAGCCTGCAACTGAGGTATCTGCCCTTGACCGGAATCGAACTGGGGACCCTTCAGTCCTCAGTCTGATGCTTTATCCACTGAGCCAAACCAGCTAGGTTGATATCTTTCAATTTCTAATTGGAAGTATTTTAATTCATGTGTTTTCTTTCTCTTTCAAACTTTAAATGTAATTAACTTAAAATTTTTTTTTTTTTTTTTAGTTTGTATTGCTCTTTTGATAAAATGGCGTGTTTTGTTTGGGACTTTTTTCTTCTTTTTTTTTTTTTTGTAAAGCACTTTGTAATGTGCAAAATAGTCTAATTTGAAAGATGGGTCACATGGGAAGATTTTCTTTGATTACTAGTGTGTGTTTTGATGTATGGGCTCATGAAGGCCCAACCATGGTGGTTAAAAAAGAAGTATTTTCACTCATGTTAAAATTTCACTGAGGTGACTGGAGGCCCTGCTCACAGGACAGATTGAGCTTCAAGGCAAAGGACACAGGTAGTTTGAAATTCTGGGAGCCACTATTCTGGGCCCACAAAGGCGTTTTGATTGATTGATCTGGTTCAGGGACAGTTTGATTATGTACTAAGTGCTTGATAACACGCACCTCTATTAAAAAGGTCAATTCTCTCCACCACCAAAAAAAGGAACTCTTAGGGTGTTTGAAGAGATGACTTTCTAGAATTTTAATTAAGATCTCATCATAGAACTCGGACCAGTCAAGTTACTATTTGATTGCTTTCCTGTAAAAAAACGGGGCTGCCGGAACCAGGGCAGAGATGCATGGCTGTTTAGACAAGTGCGTAATTGGGTTCCTGGAGGAGAAGTGAGCAGCTGTGAGTGTTTTAAGGATCACATTTTAGGAATGTGGCAAATCCATAATCCTGTTCATCTGTGGTCCTGAAAAATCTTTCCTGAAATATCTAACAGCCCGGAGTATCATCACTATGCCCATATTTGAACAGTGATGCCCTGCTCATGTCACCCTCTCTTTGGAGGTGACAGTTGTTTATGATGCCAGTGGCTGGCACACCGGGCAGTGAGAAATGTTAGTTCCTTCCCTGATTCACACACTTTCCCTCATGCTGTTATGTAAGAGAGCATTTTTAGTGGATATTTCTTCCAGACTATTGTTTGACTAACCGATATGCATAGAAGTTGCCATGTGGCAATAATCAAGCAGGCTGGCAATGGTGTTCAATAAGAAAACACTGCACAACTCTTTACAATGAAGATGGAGGAAACTTTTGAAAAATAAAATTCTGTTTTAGTCCAATGTTTTCTAAGGCCCATAATCTTAAGGAAATGAGCTGGACATAGACACAGAAATCCACAGAACAGAGTTGGTCCCTAACCTCACAGGGTTTGGGATGGAACAGGACTTCGTGTAAGTAAGTAATTGATGAAAACATAGTTGGATGGGTAGGATGCTAGGAGAGTTCAGAACACTACAGGACCACACAGAAGGGAGCCTAGCCCATTGGAGGGTCAGGGTTGGCTTTTGGAAGGTAGAGTCGGGATAGATTTTAGAAAGAAGTGACATCTAAGCTAAAACCTGGAGAATGTGTAGGGATTGATCCGATAAGGAGTTTATGTAAATGGGAGAGGAAACCAGTGCAAATGCCAAGAGATGGCAGAGAACAGGGAAACTTCAAAGAATTTAAGCACAAAAAAGAGGGGGGTTGGGGGGAGGTAGAAGAGAGGGAGGGGAGAGGAGCATCTCTTGAAAGGCCTTGAGGATAGGCCACAGAATCAAACAGCAAGTGAGCAAGCAGCCTGGGGATCCAGGAAGCAGGGAGCTTCTCTCCAGAGTCTGCAAGAGCCCAAGGTGCCATTGTTTCTAGAGTGCTGCTGTCAAATGAGGTGGTATTAGTCATTTCCTGTCTCAGGAAAGACCCTGGATTCTGTTTTGTTCTCTCTCTCCCTCTTGGACCACTCACTCTGCCGGCTGTCCTGCTGTGAGCACCCAAGGGAGCTGTGTGCTGAGCATCTCAGGCCTCTGGCCAGCCCCCATGTGAGTGAGCTTAGAAGCAGACCCTCAGCCCTGGCCACACTTCGTTTGTAGATTCATGAAAGACCCTGAGCCATTATCACCAGGCTAAGCCACTCCTGGATTTTTGACCCACAGGAATTATGAGATAGTAAACTTTTGCTGCTTTATGCTACTAAGTTTTGAGGTGATTTATTAGGCAGCAATAAAAATGCAGGACATAGTGTCTGTAACTGTTGCTCCTCCTACATCAATCCAGTTCTGTTATTCAGTTCTCTTTACATCACCTTTTATTTCTGATCTCCCTCCAAATTATTATTAAACCAATAATGACTTTCAGGGGTTACTTGTTCATGTATAGCCATATCTATTTATTTTTCTCTGTAAGCATAAGTCCTATAGCTGTAACGTCTTGGGATTTTTATTGTTTGAACACATTTTTTTAACATCTGAGGAGTAACATATACAAAGAAGACTTTCTTTAGTTATAGGGAGAAAATGGAGGCCAAGGAAACTGACTTGATAAAAATAAGAAAGGAAAGTTGTCAAGATGGGGAGATGTCGAGATTGGAAAGAACCTGCCGATAGTACTTGAGCATTTCCTTCATGCAAAAATGGTCAGCTCTTAGAGGCAGCGGCACTATCTCTCCCTGGGAGGGCAGAGAGCTAAATGAAATCTGGAAGTTTTAAAGAAAATGTTAAGTGGCGATTATATTCTCATTATACTCAAATAATTTAATGATCCTTAAGAGCTGGTGGGTATTATTGCATTAGAGAATTCCCTGAAAGAGCAATTAAAATACTGTTTCTCAAAAAAAGGAATGGGGACCGTAGTTCTTTATTTAACCTTCAAGTCACTCTTATGTAACCATGCAAATAACAACAGTATGAAATGCTTGTAACATATATGACAAAGGTTTAATATTTTTGTATATGGTTAGCTTTTACAAACCAATTAGAAAATGTTCCAATGAGAACTGGGCAAATGACACAAATGGACTGTGTAGCATAAGGAGGGGCAAATTTTTTCTTCCCTAATATGCTGATCCCCACCCACCCATTCACTTTGGAGTCATGATGACTCACCAAGCAATAGCTCTCCTACCCATCATCTTTTCACTGAACAAGTGGAAAGTATTGATTGAGCCCGTACTAGGACTGTGTTTGGGACTGATGAGCCTAATAGACCATCCAGGAGCTATTCATTTCTGGGCCAAATATCACACCAAATAGCTTCTACCCAACACCCTACCCACCAACTTAAAGCTGTGACACTGAGAACTGTGTCTTGACAACAAATTTCCTCTGAAGTCATCTGTTGATGAGCATATCATGGAAGTTGGAATCAAGAGCTTTGTAAAATTCAAGTTCCATTACATCTATTTCATCCCTCTGATCTGCCGGGCCTGTCACTCTGTTTTAGAAGGAAATTAGATGGTACTGACAAGACTGCTCTTCACAAAGCAATGTTGATTGTTACCTGGGATTCTGCGATCGTCTGGGTGTTTGCAAATTGATTTTTTGATGATTTGTTCTAGTATTTTTCAAAGTATGAAAGCTAAACTGAGTACTCTATGATTTTCAGAACTATCCCTTTCTCAAATATAGATCTTATTTTTTTGTGGCCACACTGATCTCCATCGAATTTTTTAAAATTGCTTTTGAAAAACGTCATTAGATGTGCTTAGAAGTGATGAAAGGGTAAACACTTAAAGGAAATGATGACTTGAATATTTACAGTTAATTGGGGGAAAAAACACACAGGGTACGAAGAACTGAAATCTAGAGTGTTTCATGAATTGGCAAAATCCTCAAAGATTTGCTAGGCCACCTCTACTACTCTGAGGTTGGCCTTAAACAAAACTGGGATTTGAAAGGTTACCATTATAGGGGGTTGACAATAGGTAATGCTTAGTGATATAGGTAAAGATGTTTAAGGCAAATTGATTCAAATGTTTCTTCCCCTCGTCAAGCTTGCCTTGTAAAAGATACATGCAGATTACAGGATAACATATACTTTTGAGATATGAAGAGATTTGTTTAGCCCTCCAAAGAGAAGAATCACTGATGGAGATTGGTTTAACTGCTTTTTTCCCCCCTGTCATTAAGATAAATTCAATATCATATTAGATGATGATATGATAAAATGCCAGTTATAGAGTAAGGCCTGCCCGTTGAGCTGCTGCTTATAAATACTAGAAGCACGGGTGAAATCTCCTTCTAACTAATTTAGGAAAATCTGTTCAGCAACCAGCCTAGCCTGTTAGTTAGTATGTGGAAATGAAGATGACAACTTCTGAAGTTGTACCAAACTCATTTGTAGGAAAACCAGCGAATAGATGTGAAAACTCCTTCCCCCCAAAACATTTGTAGGTTAAAAACTAGCAGAACACACCTGGATGTGCTCCAGACAAAGAAACGAAGGGATTTTCTTCCTTCTCTAGTTACCTTCTCGGCACAATCGTAGGCCCATTGGTACCCTTAGCTTTGGGGTCTCAAAGCGATAGTTCAGGAGAGTTGTGTGACTCCTAGGCAGACAGAACCATTTTTTTTTTATTACAGGAGCACTTAATTCTTTCTCACTTTAAGTGTGAAAGCCATTTGGGTGATAGCCCAGGCAGGGTATTGCAGATTGGGAGTGAAAAGCTCTTGGCCTCTAAGAAGCAACAGTAGGGGGAAAATTCAGTTACCATTTACTAAGAGACTAAGAAAAAAATTGCATTTAGAAAAAAATTTGTTTTTGGCAACTGTGCTTAATACTCTCGACTTTGGAAGTTAAACATGGGAAAATGTTGTAAACGGGTTGCACCATATTTGTCTATCACTCCCTTTTTGAAGTGGCAATCTGGGTGACTGGAAAGTATGAACACATCTCTAGTCTGGTGCAGCTTGCCGAGAAATGCAAGTTACAGGAGAAAGCCTGCCTGTGGGCTGCTGCTTATAAATAGCAGGCATCTGGTTCATGCCCTCGAAGGGGGGGCTTCCATTGTGATATTTTGCATGTGTGTGAAGGCAGCTAGTGTGTACCGGACAGGACAGCTCAGCTCTTGTGAGCTGGCAAGTAGTGACCGAAGGAGGAAAGGGGCCCAGCAAATAGCCGCTCTCCTAAATGTGCTCCTTGAGAAGTTGGGGTGTTTCCTGTAGCAGTAAACCTCATGCTTGGTTTGGGATGCTGGGCTGGCTGGAGGATTGCAGAAGAGGCCGAGAAAGTTCCGGGGTGTCACAGAGCATCAGGGCTGCCCACAGGTAGTTGGTGACATCTCATCCTCTAAGATGACAGGCGTGCTCTTCCTCCTCCTTATTTTTTGATGGTGGTAGTCATTTTGTGAAATGATGGGCCTATAGAAAATTTGGGCAGATTATGGGATGTCGATATTCAGGTAGGAAAATAATATCATTAGAAGAGAGATAATAGTGTCTGCTCAGTAGGTTACCGCATTTACAACATTTTATTTAATTCCCTTGGTAACACAGTTATGTAAGTGGCATCAGCCCAAGTTAAATGCATGGAAATGGAGGTTCAGGGAAATGAAGGGATGGGCCCAGAGTCTAACCAGTAAGTGGTGTGTTCAGTCTACCCAACTTGAGCTTGATGGCCCATGATCAGCTGCTTCATCTTTTCCTCCCGTGAGGAAAGCACGCTGTGGGTTGCATTGAGAAGAAAGCCTGATTATCCTAGGAGACCAGGGAGCCTTTGCCGTGCAGCCTGGGGTGTGCCTCCCACTTCTACAGGGAGCAGTGGGAGCTCAGAGGCCAGCCACTCTGGCAATTCTGTTGAGAGGTTACATATCGTAGTTCAGCACCAGGCCTGCATTACAGAGGGGATTAAAACGCCACTTGTCAACACTCTGTGAGCCTTTCAATTTTCAGGGTGAGCAAAAAGTCCTCGTTCATTCCTCTGGGATGGCTGTCATCCAGCTGTCATCTGGGCCCTTAGAGTGCATGTGTTTGTGCCGTTCACCTGGTCATATGTTTCACAGTGACATCTGGTGCTCTCTCCATCCTTCTCTGGTCCCTGGTTCAATTTAGATGGATATATTATTGGGTTTCTTGTGCTTAACATCTAAATAAGCCAAATACATCTTGATGACTTGATACTTCAGGACCACCATTGTAGGGATATTTTGAAGCCAGTTCAATGAAAATACCCAATGATTTCTAGACTCTATTGGTTTGGTGATAAATTCCTCACCAACCTGTTCACACAAAAAATGTGTCCTGCCGAAACCGGTTTGGCTCAGTGGATAGAACGTCGGCCTGCGGACTGAAAGGTCCCAGGTTCGATTCCGGTCAAGGGCATGTACCTGGGTTGAGGGCACATCCCCAGTAGGAGATGTGCAGGAGGCGGCTGATCGATGTTTCTCTCTCATCGATGTTTCTAACTCTCTATCTCTCTCCCTTCCTCTCTGTAAAAAATCAATAAAATATATTTTAAAAAAAATGTGTCCTACAGTATCCTAGCTCTGCTGCCTTTCAGCAGAGATCTTGTAAGAGCTTCATGAGCCCATCTTGGTTGGGCACACCCAGTTGCAGGATCCCAAAAGTCGGTCCAAGGACAGCATCATGTTCCTGATGATATTTTCACCAGATCTTTTCAACAAATGAATTAACAAACAAATGAATAAATAAATATAATAAGTCAGTTTTTAAAAATGAATCCATTTAAAGAAATGGTCTTTATTCTAAGTTGATGTTCCTCATGACTGTGTGTATATGTGTTAGAAATGTCTTTTCCATGAATTGATGGAAATTATAGGTGGTTGATGTTTATTTTCAATAGCCTATTTTGCCCTTCCTTGTTAGCAAATGGTCAGTTCCTTATTAATTTCTAAATTTACCAAGAAAAAAAAAATCCTACTGTTCTCTAAAGTCCTAAATCTGGGGACCAGTAATGCTGAATATGTTATTTATTATCTTCACCATCCTACACCCACATCCCCAAAATCCCATCAGTGAAGAGATTATAAAAAGGGATAAAGCAGCCCTAACTGGTTTGGCTCAGTGGATAGAGTGCCAGCCTGCGGACTGAAGGGTCCCAGGTTCAATTCCGGTCAATGGCATGTACCTTGGTTGCGGGCACATCCCCAGTAGGAGGTGTGCAGGAGGCAGCTGATCGATGTTTCTAACTCTCTATCTCTCTCCCTTCTCTGTAAAAATCAATAAAAGATATTTTTTAAAAGGGGTAAAGCAGAAGGAAACAGAAAGAAGGAAAGAGTTCCATTTGCTATATATTAAAAAAAAAAAACACAAGAGGATATCTATTTACATATTTAAATTATTTATAATGTAATTATATGTAAGTTACATAAAATACATGGGTTCACATAATTGCCTGTATTTGTTTCTAGAAGCCCTTTAACCTAGCTGAGTTGAAGTTTCCCGTTGGGCACTCTAGAGTTTGGGGGTATCTCTGACAGAGCCTGTTAGGTTAAGGGCTTTTATTTCTTGGGGGTGTGGGAGGTAGTTTGAGATTATTTATCATCTATTGTTTCTTTCTTTCCTTTTGTCTCCTTCCCTCTCTTCATTCCCCTTTCTCCTTCTCAGTACTGAATTCAACCAGACAAAAGGGACTCTTCCCTGGCCTCACACTTTAGAGAGCTCCACTTTTCACAAAGAGACACAAATAAATGAAAGGACACGTGGGCACCTCTGTCACACGGGGTCCAGTGTGCAGGGCTGGGACAGTGGGACCCTAACTCGCTCACTTTCAGAAATGACACTGTTCAGGCCCCCAGGAATTACTTCTCTATCCTTGTCCTTTGTCCTTAGAAAGGAGAAAGGGACTCCGAATGCCATGAACACTATGGGCTGTGATGCTGCTACTTGCACCGGAGATGGACACCACCTTGATGGATGTGGAAAGATCGGAGCAGCACAAGTGCTTAGGTAAGAGAAAAGACAAATTAATGAACTTGTCAAGTCACTTTCTTTAATAGTGTGAATGTGACGGGGTCTCGTGATAAGTATCATTTCCCAGCTGTATTGAGCATCCACTCTTTTATTTCTCTTTATGGTTCCAGAGGTATTTACAGATTAGCACAGAGCACTAGCACATGGAATCTTAAAAACGTTTTCTGAAATGATCCAAATGACTGCTAAATCTGTATGGTTGCGGATCTAGATATGATGTGAGAAGTATTTTTCTTTACATTATTATATGGCTCTACATATTACATTAAAAGATGGTGGAAATCATGATGATAATTTACATATTGAAATTAAAATACTTTGTATATTTTTGTGTTGACAGTAACCTATTACATGCAACTCAAATACAATGTTTGAACATGACATATAAAGGAATTTGATTATCAACTTCAGTTGCTACTACTTTAGTAGAATAAATGTTCTCCAGATAGAAATTAATAATAAAAAATTACCTGAGAACTGTAATATTTCAAGAAAATGTCTCTTTCAGCATTACTGTCAATAGAATATAAAATGTGTGGGAGAGTTGATGGTGGCATAATTAGTGTTTTGCTGAAACAAAGGCAAGAAAAAAATTTATGGAATGTATCTGTGAATTAATGAGCTATTTTATTACTTATCAAACATTACTAGCCCATCATGTAAACACCCAGACATGCCCGATATAATTAAATCCAGTCATCTTTGAGAGTTTGTTGACTTTCAGTCTATAAAAACCATAGCTTTAAACAATGTTGTTCTTTCTACCTTTGTGACTATTCATTTGTCAAGGAATGAGACAGAATATATGATTGAACAGCTTGTTAACTTATTTTACAATTATCTAGGTCTATGGTGGGTGGGCCGCTATTTGAACTCTTGCCATATTTTGCCTTCTTTCCCCTCATTCTCTGTTGTTTACCTTTCTCTTCTCTTTGTTATGGCTGTATTTCTCCCTCTTCTCTTCTCTGTCCTTATAACTCTGACTGCAAACTCTCAACTGCTTAATAAATGGAGTATTTCCTTATCCTTTCACCCCTGAGTCTCTACCTCTTCTAGACAGCAAGAAAGTGCAATCTTAGCCACTACGAAGGAGAACATGAGGACAGAATTCTCTTCTTTCTCTTTCTCTGGGGACATCGAACAAAAATCAGAAGAAAGCCCTCTCACTTCAGGATGTCAGACTGACCACTGACGCCGTGTGTTCCAGGCTACGGGGCTCACTGAAGGCGGGAGGTCCTTGCGGGGCTGGGACTCCTCTCAGCACTGCTGCTGGGGCCCAGTGCTATTTCCTTCTGGGGTCCTGCCACCCTCCGTGGTGCGGGGAAGCTGCGTGTGAGTCACCCTGTTTGAGGGGTGTGCCAGCCTGAACCCCTTTCCAGTCTGGGGAAATAGCTCTTCTTCCTTTGCAATCCTCGCATTCCCCCTCCCTCCCATCCCCAGGATGGTTCTTTCAAGAACCCTACCTTCTGGCAAAACAAGCCTGAGAGTCAAATCACCTAAAGGCAATTTCTGCCTTTATGGATCACAGACTCCTCTAAAGAGGAAGTAAATACAAAGGCCTGGCTTTCTGCTTGAAAAGGGGGGTGGGGGAGGGGAGAAAAACACAGGAAGAGCAAAACAAATCAATATTTTAAAAATTCCTCTCCCACATTTGGACTTTGGGGCATGATGGTAAGAGGTCAATGTCCTACATAATCTGGAGACCTGAGCAGGGCTGGGAAATAAAAGCAGGGCCCAGCTGATTACGATTGATTTTAGGTTTTAAGGGAAATTTCAGATTTTGGTCTAGGCCAGTGGTCGGCAAACTCATTAGTCAACAGAGCCAAATATCAACAGTACAACGATTGAAATTTCTTTTGAGAGCCAAATTTTTTAAACTTAAACTATATAGGTAGGTACATTGTTATTAACTTAATGAGGGTACTCCTAAGGCTTCGGAAGAGCCACACTCAAGGGGCCAAAGAGCGGCATGTGGCTCGCGAGCCGCAGTTTGCCGACCACGGGTCTAGGCTACTCTTTGGGTCACTGGAAAAGGGATGCAGATAGACTCAAGGTTATCCTTCCGGCCAGGAATGAAGTCAGTGCATTTGGCTGGTGCATTCCCAGAGGTGTATCTCATAGAAATGAGTGTTTTCTCCAAGCTCCAGGCTTGCCCTGCCACCGCCCCCCGCCAATGCTACTTGCTGTACCATGTATATTTAACATATAGACAAAAACGCAACAGGTTCAAAAGTGACTTCCTTCTTTACTTTATATGCTCCCTTACTCAACAAATATTTGTTGAGGGTTTTCCAATTGCCAGGCATTGTGCTAAGTGCTAGGTGGACCCTGGTGCATAAAATAGATATGATTTTGCCCTATGGAACTTACAATCTAATAAAGGAGATATTCAATAAACAAGAAAACAAATAAATATGAGTTGAAAATTGGGCTAAAAGAGTGAACATAGAAAATGACCAGAAAGTTAAAACCAAGATGTTGTATGAAGAACTGAAGGAATTAGGAAGGTTTTTGCCTCTCCATAGAAGGCTCAGGAGAACTTTTTAACTGCACATAAAATTTACAGGATGATATAAAAGTACTTTCACTAATTGTTGAGTTAGCATCAAAAGCTAGAAACATTAGGGAGGTCCATGTTAGATTGACAGGATGAAGAATTTCTTGAGCTGTGAAAGAATGGAATAGCTGATTGGGGGGTGGAGTCAGGTCAGGAGTTCTCTTGATTAAAAACAGCCACATTACTGCTCAGTAGTAAAGAGGAGTAAATACACAGCAACATGGATGAATCTCAAAAACATTATGCAATCTACAGCCATACCATCCTGAATGCGTCAGATCTCGTCTGATCTCGGAAGCTAAGCAGGGTTGGGCCTGGTTAGTACTTGGATGGGAGACCGCCTGGGAATTCTGGGTGCTGTAGGCTGCAAAAACAAGAACAAACAAACAAAGAAGGCAAAAAACATCATGTAGAGTAAAAGAAACTTACACCAAGGACTACATATTATATGATTGCATTTACTTGAAATTGTAGAATCTGTTATCACTGCTATGCATTTTAGATATAGTACTTCTAATATTCCTGAGGATAATAGATGGAGGACATTATATTTTTCTGTTGTATATTTGTAAATTGTAAATCAGAAATTTTCTTGAGGCTAAGAAAAGTTTGATAACGTGTCCAAGACTGTATGATGGAGTGGCAGGACTGTCTGTTTTCCAAGTGCGCACCTGTGCCATCCAACACGGTAGCCACTAGCACTGTGTGGCTCCCAAGCACTTGAAATAGGGTGAGTGCAACTGAGAAACTAAATTTATAATTTTTTAACTTAAATTTAAAAAATTCATATGAATTTAGTTATTGGAAAACTCCATTTAGTTACGGAAAAAAGTCTAAGTGTATCTGTAACAATTTGTTAAATGAATCTACTTTTTCAATTGAAAATTTTATGAAATCTAAAATACTCATCAAGTATCCCCAATCGAAATTTAGCATCCCAACTGGAATGTGCTGTTACTTAAAATAGACATGTTTCAAAGACTTATTGTGAAACAAAGAATATGAAATATCTTATTAAGAAATTTTATATTAATGACATGTTTAAATGATAATATTTGGGTGGATTGGCTTAAAATTTTAAATATTAAAAGTAGTTTCAGCCCTTTTTTACTTTTAAAAAATTTCAATGTTACGTATGTGACTCATATTCCTATTGGGCAGAGTCAATCTATGCTATTTCCGGTGTACTCCGGCATGGCTAATATTCATATTTAGGCTAGGGGCTTCAAGTTCCTGGGAGTGGGGTGGGGGCACACTGAATCACTAAGACTCTTTGTAACTGTGAGATTCTAGGAAATTTTATGTAATACTTACTATATACCAGGGGCTACTTTCAAGACTTGACATTCATTAATTCATTTCAGCCTTACCAAAACTCTATGAGGGAAGTACTATCACTATTCCCATTTTGCAGACCAGAAACTGAGGTGCAGAGACCCAAACACAGGTATTTCGTAGTGCCGAATTCAGTGGGATATACTCAGAATTTAAAACGTGGTCCTTCAGGACTTTCTTCAGATGGCTTTATTTAGAGATTTGGTTTCAGTCTCTCAGATTCCTGAGAGCATTTTCCTCCTTTGAGAGGACTGGCCCCTTTCTCACGTACAAGCAGCTCACTGAATTGTCCTCCCTTCCCAGAACCTAGAGCATTTATTCAAACACGTGGATCAAACTAGATAATTGGCCAGTGGGAGTACACTGTAACTGAGCAAATGGATGATTAGAGGGGTCCCATTGGGGAACTGATCATTTTCTTGCAGTAGAAAGGGTAATTTCATCTCTCTAAAAGCCTGCCACGCCCTGTGAGAACTGACTTAGTGATGGAGTTGTGCCTGCATTTCTACGGCAGTGCTGCCGATGGAAACCTTGAAGAGGCCCAGGAGCTGCTGGGTTGTTCTCTCCCGATATTCGCAGGAGGAGAGAAGGTGACCACTGTTTCAGAGGCTGTTAATTTCCTAAGTGCTCGGCTTTGTTCATTTGGAAGAGAACTTGAATTGGCTGGTCTTCTAGGAACTGCAACAAAGAAACTCAGAGGAGTCATTAAAGGTGATTTGAGCAGTTTGGATGGTCTAGACCAGCGGTTCTCAACCTGTGGGTCGCGACCCCTTTGGGGATCGAACGATCCTTTCACAGGGGTCGCCTAAGACCATCGGAAAACACATATTTAATTACATATTGTTTTTGTGATTAATCACTATGCTTTAATTATGTTCAATTTGTAACAATGAAAATACATCCTGCATATCAGATATTTACATTACGATTCATTACAGTAGCAAAATTACAGTTATGAAGTAGCAATGAAAATAATTTTATGGTTGGGGGTCACCACAATATGAGGAACTGTATTAAAGGGTTGCAGCATCAGGAAGGTTGAGAACCACTGGTCTAGACTTTACCCTCTTTCATGAATATGTCTTAAAAGTTCCGGTCAGTCCAGATGCCTGCTATAATCCATGTCTATTTCCAGAAGGCATTGCCTGCCGTGGTCTTGAGACCCAGTGTGCTCTATGCTCTATTGGCAACTCTTTCCAACAGTGGAAGAGGAAGCTCAGAATGTCACCATAGGCCAGTTCCGAGAGGGTGGAGGGTGGTAACATGGAGAGGTCTTGAAAACAGAACCCTCTGAGGCGGACAAATGGCAACTTCCACGTTGTCCTAAAAACAGGAGGCGCCAAATATAAATATCTGAAAGGTGTTATATTTGGGACCACTAAATTAAAATATTCAGGTTTGTCAGTCATTGGTGACAAATGGGGAGAATCTAGTGTCTTGTGTGAGTTAGCTCAGTGCCACTTAACGTGTAATTCTGACCAGCAGCAACAGCCTCACCTGGGATTTTGTTTGAAATGCAACTTCAAGCCTCACCTCAAATCTACTGAATCTAAATCTCTGGGATGGTGATCGAGAACCTGCTTTTTAACACTACCCCTAGACTATCTATGGTGAAGGACAAGGATTTAAAATTTTTTTTAAATTAACAATTTATTTTTATTTTTATAAATTTGTCACTAACCCATTCTTTTGTAAAATGTCCTATTCAGGGAGAGAAATCCAGCAACCACTCCTTGGGTGGTTGCTATAAAAGTTTTAAACACTTACTCTCCACTTGCTTTCCGTTCTTACTGAAGACTGGTAAAAAGGGTTCATGGGCTGATGCCAGCCCGCAGACCACACTCAAGCCCTCATCGGAAACATGTACACTGGCCTTCTCCCTCCACAATGGCCCTGTCACTGCCTGGAACTCACAGGTCTTTGTCAGAAAACACCAGAGAGCCTCCCAGAGAATAAAAACATGGGGATGAGAATTAATTAGAAAGCACCCTTCCATCTAGGTTTGTCAGACGGTTACTAAATCCACTTCAGAATAACCCTTTTCAGCTAAAATAAATCAGGCAAAATTTTAGTCATGGATCGGTCGTCTCATGTTATTGCATTAAGATGTTAAATTACAAAGATTTGCTTTTCATGTATTACTGTTGTGGTTCATAAAGCTCCCAATTGTCATGAGTATGTAGATATTATGGAGCAAAGTAAATTTATTTTCACGTCTCTCTTCCAAATAGAACTGAGTTTCTAATTTTCTGCTAAAAGGCTGTGCTCGGGAATTTGGCAGGTCCGTTGACATTTGGAGTCCATCAAATTCTAATTGATGAAGAAACACAGGGAGAATGCTTCTCTCCTGGACTTAAATTATAGAGTTGTCTTTGTCCCATGAGATTGAGGTGTTATAAAAAATTTTGCTTTAATGTGTACTCCATTTGGTTGTCATCATCCCATAGCCACATTTCTTAAAATCTCGTTAAAATACATTAGGGCTTATTACATCTCTTGTTTATATTAGGGACTCAGTAATAGAAGGTGTCAATGATGTAAACATTACACAAAAGTAAAGGCCTCAGAGATGAAAACAGTGCTTAATGGAGCTGCTTTGCTAGTGGGAAATAAATTCTGATATTATCCAGAACCGGTTCTTACTCTGAGATGCTCCCCACTTACAGAGAGTGTCAAACAGCCTTTTAGCAACCTTCGAAAAAACCCAGGATTGTTTACACGAAAGTGTTTCAAACCCTTCATCTGCTGTAAATTGTGTACAGTCAAATGGGTGCATTAGGATTCATACTAAATCTCTTTATCTGGTAAGATATAAGAAATGTTTATAATGCCCCTGAAATGTACTTGCTTTTCCCATGACTTCAGATAATAACATTAACCCCCTAAAAGGAGCCAGTTAAGAAACAGCTGTTGAACCTACACCACAAACAGTAGCATAAGCCCTTTGGTATTTCCTAAGGCCCAACAATGAATAATTGTGCCTTTTCCAAGTATTTGACCTCCGGTACGAAAAGGGGCCTGGCTTGTGAAGTTTACCCAGTTTGAAAGAATATTTCTGACACGTCGCTTTGGGGTCTCATCTTGGTTTCTTGAATCCACGTGTGATGAAAGCATGTCCTGATGGAAATGCAAATTAAAATGACAATAAGATCTCATTTTACACCCACCAGAGTGGGGGGAGATGGGGAAGTCGCACTCTGTTGGTGAGGACACAATACAGAAAGAACCCTCATACACGCTGGTGTCATTGTGCATTGGTGTGTTCACTTTGGAAACCATTTCATCTTATGTAGTAAAGCAGAGCGTTTAAATACTCTACAACACAGCATTTCCCCTCCTCATATGGAGATTCTTGCATATGTACACTAGGAAATACACAAGAATATTCCCGTCAGTGTAGTTCCTAATAGCAAAAATTTCCAACTGAAAACTAAAATGGCCACCTAATAGAAGAGATACATTCATATTGTGATATTCATTCATGCAACTGCTGCAAAAGTGAGTAAAATATAGCTTCATGCATCAAGGTGGATGAATCTTAAAAACATAATGCTAGAGAAGATAGCGATTCTAGAAGATAGGATTCCTTTTGAATAAAGTTAGCGTAAAATGGTTAAGAAAAGCAAGCGCCCATGAGGTAGGTGTGATGGCCTTGAGTGGGCTTAGTCTTCCTTGTAGAAGGGGAAGGCCAAGCTGTGCTTGATCCAGGACACAGTGACATTGGGGAAACTAGAATGGCTGGTGGCCTCTCAAGAAGTTAGTTGCACATCAGCTGAAGCATTTGAAGTACTGGCCCTTGTCACAGGGAACCCTGCATCTTTGTTTGACTGACTCACAAGTCAGAATTCTGAACCTAAATCTTGATCCCCCCACTTGTTATAGGTGTAGTCTTGGGAAAATTCCATAAGCCCTCAGACCTTGCATGTCCATATCTATGAAACGAGGAGTGAGATTCAAATGATGCAATTGATATAAAACACATAAGAACAGCGACAGCAGTGCCCAGCACATTAGCATTCCACTGTATTGGCTCCCTTAATTCTTTCCTCTATTTGATATTAAGTTCCTTGAGGGAAGGAGCAGGGCACATTCATTTTGCATTGCCCTAAGGGTTCTGAACACCGTCTGGAACATTGCAGATGTTAGGTAAATGTTATTAAATGTGCAAATGAAAGGGCTATTGGTGAGACTTTGGCACCCTAGTAAATTAAAATATTGACCTTTTTCTCTCCATGAAATTCCCTTAAGATGAATGTATTAGGTAGGCTTTAGTTTCAGCAGCATTTAACAGAGACCCAGATAGCAGGGGCTGAAAAGACAGAAGTTTATTTTGCTCCCATGTAAAAGTCTTCATGTAGGCAGTGCAGGCTAAGATTGGTGTAGTGGACCCCTGTGTGTCCCGGTGACCTTTGACCTCATTGTCCCAGATGGAGGAAAGGGAGGAAGAAGGGCGGTACTGCCACTGCCTTTAGTGACACAACCAGGAAGTGACACAGGTCTCCTTCCCTCGCCTCCCATTAGCCAGAAGTTCTAGCTGCAAGGGAGACTGGGAATGGAACTTTATTCCAGGCCACCATGTGGCTTCCATTACTTCAGAAAGGGAGACTAAACAGTAAATATGAAATTCCCTCAACAGTCTGTCTTCTCTAATACTTGTTGGGAAATGGAATGATTGCCTGAACCACGAGGATGGCAGCCAGTGACGGAGGACAGAAAGTCTAGAAGCATACTGAATCCCCGATAAATGAGGAGTTGCCAGACAGCCTTAAATTTTCCTATTTTCCTTTTATGTGTGAGAAAGAAGTTGCTTTCTTAAAACCCCTATTATTTGGGATCTTTGTTGTAACAACCTGCATTCTATATAATGCCATAGGGCCGGTGCACACGTGTGTCTGTGGCCATGTGTGAGTTAAGGAAACTTGAACCCATGTTACTAACCACCCGGGAGCCAGTGGTCCCTCTCTCTACTGAGTCAGGGCTACACTGACTCGCAGGAAACCATCCTTCTCTCCGCCCAGCTGTGACTTCACTCTATTAGGTTAAATTTTAAATCAGGGGTGAGTTAATATGCTAAATTGTACCCAAGTGGCCTCCAATTTAGTCTCTTCTCACTTATAGGGTCAGGGCTCGTATACTTTTATACCAGCAGTACAAACTGTACGAGACTCTTTAAAGAAAAATCAAGCCAATCAGAAATAATAAGATGATAAAACACAGTCCTGCCTCACTATAGGAAATCTCAGGGTGTGAAAACCCAGATATATTTGGAGTGATACGGCCTCTCCCAAAAGATGGACCTCTACAAAATATTTTACCTGAATACTTAACAATTGCTGAATACATAAATACCTTTAAGTAGTGACATTTCCTTGCACATTTATAATACTGTGCCCAAATTACTTGCAGTTTCCCCACAACCCATCTGTTACTTAAAGTGAGATACACCAGCTCAAACACCCATCCTAGGTCTGAATAAAATAGGTGGAATTTTGTCAGTGTAACATTCTTCTTTCCATGTTACTGTTTTGACATTAACAAAGTCAGTATGAATAACATGAATGAATAGTAAAGAAATATTAAAAGAAATAGTAAAGGAATTCCAGTGATGTTCCAGTTTGTACAAGATCAAGCCTTCCATGTTTCCTCCTGTTCCATTTTATCAGAGTTCTGACACATCTTTTCCCCACACATGTTAGAGTGCATGCCTTGTATACCTTATAGTTTATACCTTGTATATTTTTAATGACATTTTTAAAAAAACAACCTCAACTCTAGGCATTTCCTTTTTTTACATTTTAGTGATGATACCATGGGAAGGTTGAAACTTAAATAACTATGATCCCCTAAGTCAAGACCTCCAGCTTTGAAGTAGGCAGACTTCATACCTAACAGCTTTCACCTCTAATGTCACAGAGAAATACAAAAAGAGCCTGCCAGAGAACCAGCCTTTCAACTGGGCAGTCCTTTCCTTATGAGTTCTTAAAAAATAAACACCCCCCCCCCAAACAAACAAACAAACAAACAAACAAACAAACAAAAAATCCTGCTGTAATGATCTATTCTCTTGCTTTTCTTCAGGAAGAATGACGTCTGAATTTGAGTGTGGCATCTTTCTCTCCCCAGGAATCCATGGAGTCCACTGCCTGTGAGCAGTCAGTTCAATACCTCACCAGCTTTGCAGCCTCAGCTCCATTCGCAGATGATGCTGCCACTTTGAGGGGAGGAAAGGTCCTGGCGGGCACCAAGTCCACACACCAGGCAAGGAACCCGACGTTTGCGATCTCCGCTGGATGATGCCAGGACGAGGGACGCATTCAGACCTGCTATCAGGACCCTAGTTCAGGTTCATTACCTTCTCTTTCATTCCCAGGGCATGTCTCCTCTAGATGGGCAGGGATTGGAAAATCTTTTATCAGTTCTAGACATGTAAGTTCGTAGAAAGAAATTCAGTTCGCAGAGGGAAAGCCATACATAGATACAGACTATCTAGGACTATCAGAACTACTCTTTTCTGCCCAGAACATCTGCCCTATGGCCCGTTCTCCCCACTCTCTGCCTCTGGGAAGCAGGAGGCTCCCTTTCCAGGGCTTCTCTTCCAAGGCTGCCTCCTTTGGGGATTTCACACTCCCAACTCCGACCTGGAACTTCTTTGAGACTCCACTGGACGTCTGATTTGGCGGTTTTGTATGTCTGGTCTCTGGGTTCCCCGTGGTGGTTGCTGAACTATAGTGCACTCCCCTTGGAGGAAGGAAGCAGAAAACCCACCTCAGATTCACTTCTGTAGTACTGCTTTGCGTTTTCTTCTTGTCACTGAGTTGCCGGCCCATTTCCTGTCTCCAACTATATTCACTCTAGACCCAGCAGGCGTGAGAACAGTTCCTCTCTCTGTTTCAGAAATGACCAGCAGGACTGTACCTAACCACCGGCCAGGTGCATCCAGCCTGGATCCTTCTGCTGAATGGACCCCTCCCTGCCTGTGAGCTCTGGTAACCACTTTCTGTTTTGCCTTTTGTTTACTTCCTGCAAGAACCAAAGATGCTCGTGGGACTGGAGGACTGTGGAGTGGCATGGAGAGAATGTTGAACTTGAAAGTAGATAAATAGTAAGATCAATCCTCCTGGTGTGCAAACTTAGTATCTTTGCCATTGTCAGATGCCATTTAACCTCACTTAGACCCGGTTTCTTCATCTGGAAAATGGATGCACACATGCCCTTGCCGAGTCAGCAGCAGCCAACAGAATCCCCTTCTCCAGGGATTTCCCTGAGACTAAGTCTCCGTCCATCTTTTTAAAGATGTACCACACATGTTCTGTTTACAGAATCTAAAAGTCAGAGTCCCTCAAGAAAGCAGAAATGGAAATTAGCATAAAAATCTAGGGGTCTTCTAATGTGAAGTTTAGTTGGATTAATTGATAGAAGAGAACTCAGCAGAGCAGGCCACGTGGTGGAGACTCTGCAAGATGAGTTCTCTTCCCTTTTCCCTTGTAGCGGGGCCTGGTGGGCACATCTTCATCCCCAGATTCTGGGCACAGTCCCTAGGAAATCAGGGATGAGGGGGTGAAAGTATCCTATCTCCGCACAAGTCATTTGGAATGTTGGGTTTGCTTTCATAGGTTTGTTGGTGTGTGTCCCTTTAAGCAGAAAGGGTAGAGCGAAATCCCACTGATCTAATTCTGTTCAGGAATGATCACTGAAGTTGCTGGAATGAACCTACATGGGGCTTCTCCCAGCTTCCGACACCTCCTTATTGATTGTGATCTGAGACAATGGAGCATGCAACCGCCTGAGACGCCTGTTAAGCCAAGGAAAGCATTGGTGGGGCGTGTGGTCATTTGAAAAGCCACATAACCACGCTTGTGGTTGAGACTGTAACGGCCCAGAGGGGTGGGTTTGGATGTGAGGAAAAGAGCTGAAGCTATGACTAAGGAGGGATTCTTTCTTTAGAAAGCCTTTCTATTCCTCTCGGCGTGTGGTTTTGGTTAGCAGCAAGGAGGTGGGAATGGCATCCTGCTCAGCCTCCATCACGCCACGCTGCGCAGGCTGGGTGTTCTGCAGGGCTGACACTGTATCCATTCAACCTGTGCGCTCACTTACTGATGCTTACTATGTGCCATGGATTGTTTGTAAGTGCTCTTCTAGTCTTACTTACTCCTCGTAGCACTGCTGTGAGGTAGGCACCATTTTTATCCCCGTTGCACAAAGGGAGAAACTGAGGCAGAGAGAGGCGAGGCTTTTTTCATGCCCTTCAATTAGTAGGAGTCATTTTAGCTTTAGAGTGATTGACTTGAAGGTGGCAATTCCTAGAGATTTTTCCCCCAAATGATCTGTTCTGAACCATTTTTTCACTAAGCAATTCACATGTTTGTTTCAGACAGTGGCAGACAGTGCAGACAAAGCAAGGGGGAGACGGGGAGTCACTGATATTAGGCCAGACTGTGCCATGAAGCAGGTGGCCTGGTGGTCATGTCTATGGGTGACACCTGTAGTTTACAGATCTCCCATCAGTCTCTGACCTTGGGCCTGTGGTTCTAGAATGGCAGTCGCCAACCTTTCAGACTTCATGGACCACCAGTGGTCTGAGGACCACCGGCTGGCAACCGCTGCTCCAAAGGTTTCCTTAAGAAAACATCCCACATGTCTTTCCAAAGCAAAGGCATCAACATGCATCCCTTCTCAGATGAACCTTTAAAGGAGCCCATTCTGTTTGAATCCATCTGTGGAACAAAATCCAAATTGCATATTGTATTTTCTGTCATGGCTACTTTAAAACAAATAAAGAGAGATTAAAAAAGGAATTAAATACCCAATTACTCCATTGGCAATGAAGAATACTGTGGGTGGGATGGCAGCAGCCCTCACACTGAATTTGAGGCCCACTCCTGCTCTTTGAACTCAGTAGAATGTGGTGTGAGATTTGCCTGCAGATGTGACCAGGGCAGGAGACCCACAGCCAGGCACTGGTTGAACCCTGGTGGTCTTATCAAAGCACCTATGAGACTGCAGTGGAAAGATAAACTGGGATTATTGGGAGCTTGCTGGCAGATAATATTGGAAAATTAAAGTGAGTAAGAAAGGATATGGAATTGACTAAGGCAAGTGAGTCAAAACTTAGGCTGTAAATCCCAAATGTTGCCACCGTGCTGTTTTTCACAGTAGCCACTTACCGTAGTGGCAGGTGAAGGGCCAGCAGGACCTAGGCTGGATGGCACTGGACTAGCTCATTATGATCCAAGACATGCTCAGCTATTCATGGAAACAGGCATGTTTAAGGTAGAGAAGGAGCAGGACCTGATTCCCTGCTCTGTTCTTATCCCATGGCCTTAGTGGCAACACAGTGCGTGTTTCCAGTTCATCTCCAATGCCATGATCTTCAGGAATTCTGTCCATTTGGCCTCAGGATGGGCTAGTCCAATGCAGGGTGGAAATGCTACGATTTCATTATCTGCAGGCTCTTCCATGGCACTTCCCTTTCCCCCCACCTCTTGAAATCCTCTATACCTGTGGTTGGCAAACCGTGGCTTGCGAGCCACATGCGGCTCTTTGGCCCCGTTAGTGTGGCTCTTCCACAAAATACCACGTGTCACCTCCCCCACAACCAGCCAACTGGAAGCTCCCCCCACCTCTCCCCCGCCATGATCTCTTGGTCCTTTTTGCTTTTTTTTTTTTTTATATATATATATTTTATTGATTTTTTACAGAGAGGAAGGAGAGGGATAGAGAGTTAGAAACATCGATGAGAGAGAAACACCTATCAGCTGCCTCCTGCACACCCCCTACTGGGGATGTGCCCCGCAATCAAGGTACATGCCCTTGACCAGAATCGAACCTGGGACCTTTCAGTCCGCAGGCTGACGCTCTATCCACTGAGCCAAACCAGTTAGGGCCCTTTTTGCTTTTTCAAAAATTAACTAAACAGGCTTCTTTTTGGGGGGTGGGGTATGCTCTAAAGGCCTCACTAGCATCTCCTTTCCTTTTTGAGAACTTAGTTTATCAGCAAAGGGGGGCCTCTCTGGGTTCCCTCGGGGTTGCTGTCCTCCTCACTCCTCTCTCAGCTTTAAGTCTGAAGTGTGAGGCGGACTCTTCCCTGTCAGGCTTGGACTAGTACAGCATAAGGAGATGATGGGGTAATGTAAGCAACAACTCACTTTTAAATAAAAAATAATCCTGATTGAGGATTAGCCTCACCAGCCCCAAGGCAAAGCTTACCTTTGCTTTTTAAAAATAATAAGCTGTGATCATTTTTCTATATCTTAGGGACAAGGTCCAATAGTTTAAAAATAGAAAAAAATGAATAGAGGATTCTTCTTCTCTTTCTACATCAGTGTTTTAAATTTTACTTTATTATTTTCCATATGTTTTTAAAACCTAGGGAATGCTCTATATCCCTAATTGCCCCTAGCTATATGAAGTATTAGACAATCTCTAGATCTTGAAATAAATTCTCATCTCTACTTTCTCAAGGGACACTGGCCTTTGGCTATTTAGCAGACTTCTATGGTAGGGAAATCTTATATAAATACATGGAGACAAAATATGAGGACTGGGCAATTCAGCTGGGCTATGGAAGACACAGAAGAAGAGGGGTCTTTGGAAGCAGGTGGCAGGACTGGACATGGCTCATTCAGTCCATGTGATCAGCAGAAACCTGAAAGGGGGTGAAAAATGTCCCCTTGTCTGTCCAGTCTATCTTGTATATTTTACACCCCAATACTGTTGATCCCTAACAAGTCACCTTCTTCAGTCTCTTTCTGACCACAACCAGGATCCAGTGACTGAAAGCAAAAGAATTTCACCCATTCCTAAGTGCAGACAAGACACTGGAGAGAATGTGTATAAATAATCGAGTCAAAAACGCAGCTTCCACAGTATGTAACAGGCAAGTTTAACAACGGTCACTTGTGACATAAACAAAACACAGCACTGTAGACAGTCTTGCACCCAACATACCTTTAAGCTTGATTCCATGAGACTAATATCCCCTGCCCCAGATGTCAGCTCTGGCAGGTCTTACAGCTTTTGCCTCCAGTGTTATATATAAAAGATACTCCACGGTCACTTTAGGTTGCAAATACAATCTCAATGCAGTAATTAGAATGTCATGGTAAGGATGTTAATCAAAACTTCGAATGTGACAGCATTCAATCTTCAGCCTTCCTTTAGCTCTGACCTACTTCAGGCATGCTTCTCTAGTCTTCACTTCGCAGCTGCCTCTCCCTTCTCCCCTCCCCTCTCTACTCCTCGCCCACCCTGCTCACCTTGCCCTCCTTGTTCACCTCTTCCTCCCTGCAGATTTCCTCGCCTGCTGGTTCCTTTCCAAGGTCAAAGTAGGAGAAGAGAAGGGAACATAATGGTTTTCATGAGGCTGGCAGCTTTGTTACCCTGGGCCTAAAGCTGCCCAGATTTGTCAGGTTTGCTGATGATTAAAACAGGCCTTTTCTCCATGAATGCTTTTTGGGGCTCTTTGAGGTACCCTGTTGAGGTCTTCCTCCTGCAGCTTCCATGACCTATGGGGACTCATCTCAATTGCGGTTGGTCATTTGGAACTCCTCCCTCAGCCCATAGGTATCCAGTGACATTCTTCCATCTCCTTCTACTGGGGTCTTCTCACCTGCTGTGTTTCCTTATTGGGCAGGACAAGACGAGCTGGGTCTCTCTCTGGCATGCCTCACATCAGTTCCCAGGATCCTTTGCCCAATGGGCCTCAACATTTTCTGAGGGGTCCTCAAAACTCTGATCACCATTCTTGAAGACAAAAGGTGGTACCCCCATCACTCTTCCACAAAGGGGAGGACGGGGTTCACAATACAGCAACACCTTTAAAAAAAGAAAAAGAAAAGGGAAGTTTAAAAAAATGGATAAAAAACCTTTGCCAATTTCCTTTTTCTACTCTCTCTGGTCTCCTTTTATATTTTTTATTTGGCTAAAAGGTTCAGGATTCATAGGGTAAGTTTCTGAGGCCATTTCCTTTGGCCATTTGTACACAGAGGTGAAGGTCTTGTCTTACTCTCACTTTGCTATATGGTATCTGTTGTTTTATCCCAATCAATTCTGAGACTGGAAGAGTTCCATTCTAACATGCTGCTGCACATCTTACCTGAAGTAGCTCCGATTGTCTAGTATGTGCCTCTACTCTGGCCCTGCCCAGGGATGTTAGGTAAACCTATCAGGCCTGAATACTTCAGAAGCCACAGAAAAATAAGCCTTTTGGGACAAGTCCTTTTTATTTATATTGCCCTAGACAATGCCAAGATTTCTACCCAATTCTTGGAGGTAGACATGGGGAGGGTAATGGACAGGTAGGAAAGGCTTAGCTCATTTCTCAGGGGAGGAATCTATACTAATAATAGAGGAATATGAAAATTGTCTGGGATGCCGTCACAGTAACAGTAACGACTGAACAGCAGGCTGCGTGGGGCAACCAGGCCAGCTGGGGGGGACAGTTGGGGCGACCAGGCTGGCAGGGGGAGCAGTAAGGGGTGACCAGGCCGGCGGGGGGCAGGATAGGGCCTAAACTGGCAGTTGGACATCCCCCAAGTGGTCCCGGATTAGAGAGGGTGTAGGCTGGACTGAGAGAACCCACCCGTGAATGAATTTTGGGCACCGGGTCTATAGTCTATATATATATAAAAGCCTAAGGGACCAAATGACTGGTCAACCGGTTGACTGGTCGCTGTGACGTGCACTGACCATCAAGGGGCAGATGCTTAATGCAGGAGTTGCCCCCTGGTGGTCAGTGTGCTCCCACAGCGGGAGCACCGCTCAGCTGACTGACCCGTCCTGTTGGCCCACCAACGTGGAGCAGCCACTCACTCCCTCAGTAGTCCTGCAGGTCCAATCTCTGGAGAACTGATTTACCGTAGGTGTGGGACTGCTGGTTTCGGCCTGATCCCCGCAGGCCACCCCGAGGGACCCCACTGTGCACGAATTTGTGCACCGGGCCTCTAGTAGAAAACAAGATCTGCCCTCCTTAGTGTTTCAAGGATGAGGTGGGAAGGGAGAGGTGCATATTCATTAGCATTTAGAAGGAAATCATTAATCAGCTCTAGTAGCTAACCACAATCTCTAATTAGCAAATTCACAAACTCCACTATTGCATAAGTATTTCCCTTTATGGGCTATATTGGCTATCTATTAATATAATAATGCTCTATTACAAATAACCACAAGCTCATTGGCCTATAACTAGCAGTCTATTGCTCATGCTTCAGGGAGTCCTTTGGGATCCACCAGACTGGCTCAGGAAGATGAGGCAGAAAGGCTAGTGGAATAGGCAAGGACTCTTGAGGCCTAGGCTTGGAACTGGCTTACCATTTTTTCAATCTGGGTGTCCTGTTTTCTTTTTATTTGCTAAAGCTGGCAACCAATACCTCTTTTTACTGGGCAAAACAAGTCACATGCTTGAATCCAGAGTAAGGGGCAGAGCAAATCACCTTGCCCACAGTGGGAGGCTTTGCCAAGTTACTTGGAAAGGCTCTAGGGATGTTTAGAGTAGTGCAGTGAATCTACTGCATGAGCTGTTTCATCAACTCTGATTTTCTGGCTAAGGACCATCATATGCACAGTGCTCCCCCTCATGCTGTCTTCCCCGCATTACTAGCAGTCGACATTAACTTTTCTTTGAGGACTGGTTTCTGCTTGCAGGGGGAGCTGAGAAGTGGGCATACTCTTGCTAAAATGACTCCTGACCTTTAAAGTGTTGCAATACAGAGGATTCACAGTACTGCTTTGGCAACACGACCAATTTCATCACCTTTTTTGGCCCTTCATGGTCTAAAGAGTCAAAACCATACTGGTTAACCCTGAGAACATTGGGGTATTATAGTGCCAGCATCACTTGTGAGCTGGAAGACAGAGGCACAAAGCCAAGTGGGCCAAATGGGGGATGGAGAATTTGAAAGACAGATACAAGGAGAGGCAGGAAGAAGATGGCAAATGGAACGTAACTAGGGTCATGGTTTCCAAGCCTGCTTAACCATCTGAATCACCTGGTGATATTCTACATTCCCTATTTCCCTGGGCAGAACGGGAACTTCTGGTCCATGTCAACATCAGAGACAGAAGTCTAGATACATGTCACTATGAGTGGGAAATGCCCCTTGATACGATTAAGATTCATTTGGAAAATCTTTCTGTATAAAAACTAATTGCACATAAATATTAATTAATGTCTATTTTTCTCAGTTATATATTGTTAATTTTCTATGCATTAGAGGTAATGAATATAAAAATTATACTTGACTCATCACATATTTTCTTACATTTTGAGTTACTGATTTCCCCAGAGAGAAATCATACCAATTTTATGTTAGTGTGGAATATTTATAATTTGGTTCTTGTTTTTGTTAAATGTAGTAACCTCACAATCTTTATTATATGTAAGTATTTGTTTTGAGCAAATAAGATTTGAGGATTGAAAAGAAGGACTATTAGCATGATTTAATTTCCATTGCTTTCCAAGTAGCAAATACTCATCGATTTGAGGGTGAATTATTTTATTTCTCTAAAACAAATGATACAATGAATGAGGACCGATATGTGTTTTCTTAACAAGTACTTTTAAAAAGACTATTTCTAAATGCAAAATTCCAAGCAAAATCTTAGGAAGATGTTACATATTTCTTTAGTAAGTTCATAGTGATCTATTGTGCCCCTTTCATTTCTTTTTTTAAAAATATGTTTTTATTGACTTTTTTAGAAAGAGAAAAAGGGAGACGGAGAGAAAGACTGAGCAGCTGCCTCCTGCAAGCCCCCTACTGGGGATCAAGCCCTCCACCTGGAATCAAACTGGGGACCTCTCGATGCATGGGGTGATGCTCAACCAACTAAGCCACACTGGCCGGGGCCCCTTTTCATTTCTTTTGTGCTCCTGAGGAATCCTTTCTTTATTTATTCAGGAATTTATCTTCCTGCTTTGAATTGAAATACTCTGTGGAGAAACCACTTGATATACCTGTTTTAAACTCTGGCTTGGTTCCTTAAAGTGAATTAAAATTTATATTTTCGTGTAACTTAGATTTATGACCCTAAACACTAAGGTCATCAGAGTCTGGTATGATTGATGGACCAGAGGAAATATTTAGTGCAAAGTACTGAAGTTTTACAAGCTTTGGCAATAGAGAGTAAAGATCTATATTTAGAAACTAATCTTAGAAAATATTGCCTTGTAATTTGATAGCTGATTCTCAAAATAATCCTGTGTGATGTAAGCAGGCCAGGTTGTCATATCCCCATGTTAATGGTCAGAAAACCGAGGTTCACAGAAGTTGAGAGCGTTGGCCTGTGTCATAGAAATCCAGGTTTTCTGTCTCCATGTCCTGGCCTTATGTCGTTACAACATTATGATTTTCAAGACAGGATTGGTTAGTTAGGATTAGACCTGCATTTTACAAAGATGAATGAAATACCATCCGTCTTGGGTGCGTTAGTTGGGAGATAGACAAGCCATGAGATCCCGGCAGTGCTATTTGGTAAGGACAATAGTAAGAACTGTAGAATGAAGCGCTGGGGAAGGAGGGCCTTATTCTGTCAGGATCAGAATAGGGAGGAAGTGTAAGCTCTTGTGTTTAGGAGAAGGAATTTTTTCTTTTTAAAAAATATTTAATTTAAATTTTATTTTTCAGTTATACTTTACATTCAATATCATTTTGTATTAGTTTCAGGTGTACAGAATAGTGGTTAGATAATTATATACTTTACAGTGTTTCCCCCGATATTTCCAGTACCCACCTGGCACCTTACATAGTTATCATAGTATTACTGACTATATTCCCTACACTGTACTTTACATCCCCATGACTGTTTTGTAACTACCAATCTGTATTTCTTAATCCCGTCACCTCTTTCTCCCAGTCTCCCATGGCAATATTTCCCTTCTACAAGACTGGTACTTGAAAAACATTATTTTCTTATTGCATTCAGAAGACTGAGTGATTGAGGAATTCAGTTGACGGTACTGAATGTAGCAACTCCCGCTGAGCAAGAAATTTTGTGGTGATTGAAGAAGCATTCCCAGGGAAAGGCAGTAGCACAAGATGGCTCCAGGCCTTTGACCACACCTGGAGCTTCAGAAAGTCATGGAGGCAGGTGGTATTTTCCAACGATGGCCACAATAGCTTTAGTCTCCCACACTCTTCTACAATGGGACTTTCTACTCCCCTATCAAGAGGCCGAGTCTCATATTCCTCCCCTTGAATCTGGTGGACTTGTGATTGCTTCAACCAATAGAATATACAAAAGGGATGCTGTGTGATTTCCAAGGTATGAAAAGTGAGGCAGCTTCTCACTGTTTATTGGAACACTTGTGTTATTCAGGCTATTTTCTATAAAAATGAAATTGATACTGTGAGGTATTAAACCATTTATGTATCTTTGATATATCCATCTGTTTTTCTTATTATGAGAGAAAAATGCTTCTATTGAAATTAGTTCTGCCTGGCCGGTGTTGCTAAGTGGTTGAGTATAGAGTAGACCTATGAACCTAGAGGTCACGTTTTGATTCCCAGTCAGGGCACATGCCCGGGTTGTGGGCTGGATCCACAGTGTGGGGTGTGCAGGAGGCAGTCAATCAATGATTCTCTCTCATCACTGATTTTTCTATCTCTCTTTCACTTTCTCTTCCTCTCTGAAATCAATAAAATATATATTAAAAAAAGAAATTAGTTCTTTTCTAATATTCGTTCTTGTATTGGATTCAATGATGGATATGTGAAATTGGTTTTTATAAAAGATCAGAGTGAAATTTGAAGGTGAAAATGGATCCATTTGTTTAAGAAGACTGTAGAGAAAGAAAAAGGGTGGTGAAAAAAGGGGAAATGTTATACCCTATCCTGAAATAGTCTGTTTACTCTTCCATACATTTTGGGGAGGGGGGGGGCGGGGAGGAGGTTTTTCTCTCTTTCTGGCTTCTACTCAGGTTTTTATAAACTCTCTTTGTTCTGTCCACCCTTTCTTTTAGGTGTTTCCCATGGTTAGTTCTAAGGCCTTCTTTTTCTTCCCTTTTTTCCCCTTATTTTCCCTTTATTTCTCCCTCCCCACACTCCTCAAGCATAATCATATCTCCTCTTTTGGCTATTAAATTGCTATTTATTATGGATAGTCATTGACTCCACAAACATGTATTGAGTGCCTTCTGTGTGCCAGGCATTCTTCTGAGGCTGGCGATACAGTTACAGCTTAATAGTTTCAGTGGTGTTATGCTTGTGAATTTGATTTTCAACTGGCAGTAATCACCAGCGAAATTCAAATATTATTGTATAAATTGACATTAACATAAAATATGTCTTCGGAAGTGAGTGTTTAGGAAACAACAAGTAACTGGTTAGCAGCTTGCGCCATCAGACTTTCCTACCTCTCAACTTGGAAAAATTATGTGTTTGTCTTGGTATTAAGGTAGCAAGACTGATGAGAAAATAACTTTTCTTTTGACACATATTGCACCGAGTAGGATGCAGTTGGGAAGTCCTCTATGATGACAGCTGTTCATGGCAGGAAACCTGTTTGAGGCGGACGCCAGGAGGGAAGGACAGAAAGTGTCATCTTACTCTGGTCTACTTGGCTCTCAGACATTACGGATTGTGCTGGATCACTGGGAGCCAGGTTTCTGGACTTCAGATTATCTCGATTGACTTCTTTCTTGGACTGGAGTTATTTGGTAATGTTAATAGGGACTTTCCAGAAGAATAACTAGGAAAAATACCACAAAACCATTCATGCAGTTGAAAGCAGACGTCTTCGGTGATGTTTATATTGGGCAGAGACTGTGCCTTATTTTGGGTCATATTCTTGGCTTCCAGCAAATTCTAACCTTAATGTAATTGGCAAAAGTAGTGGGTTTGGGAAGGTGCAGAAACGCAAGTTTTAAATTGTCATGTAGCTTTTACTTTCAATCCCTTGAGGAGCTAAAAAATCAGCATAAAGGCACTTCCCCATCGGTGTTGCATTAATAAAAACAGACCCTCAAATAGTTCATCTTAAAGATAAAAATCCCATCTAAATAAAAATAAACAGACAACATCTTTTTCATAGACTATTTGCTTCTAGGCTTTCTGGGTATTCTTATACTATTTTTCATTATCATGCTGTTTTAAGATTCCTTTTCCTTCTGAATTCAAGACACTGTAGGGCTTTGTTCTGAAACTGACTTCCACCAAGGCACCTGTGGTGTGTTACATTCACATGACTAAGGGACTTCGGTTTCTTGCTTATGAGCTTGTTTTTCCCTGTAATGCTGTAGTTCCCAGTGTGTGTGCCATGGAAGTCATAGAGCAGAGGTATTACAGATCCCCTCAAACATTCCAGTTCATAAGAAGACTCTTCCATAATGTATTTGCTACATTATTTCATATATGTAAATGAAATTGGGATTAATAAAGTGCAATAATGCTTATAAGCCTTACTAGACAGGGTTTAAAATAGTGATGAAAATCTGTAGACCTGTATTACTTGCTATGAGAGGATGTTGATATGTTATTTTGTGAGAGAAGTGATTTATAAAACAGTATGCAAAGTATGATATCATTCTTGTAGGATAGTACATAAAACATTAGATAGATAGATAAACAGATTCAAGTAAATCAGGACAAAAATGAATTATCTGACAAGTACGCCTCAGTTTTAGTTTATTTATTTTGGTTGAATACATCAGTTGATTTCTGAGAAAATAGGCACAGAAGGTTCAGTTTTTTCGATCATTTCTTTCTGTCATATTTTTAATTTTATAAGATTTTTTTATTGTTTCCATGTTCTTTTTGTAAAAAAAATAGGATTTTGTTCTTGTTTCATGGAGATGAGTTCCTCTAGCATCTTGAAAATTTAGTTATAATTTTCTCTTATTTTTTTCTGCATTTTTTCTTTATTTGTTTGTTTTGATCTTGCATTTTCATACTTGTTGTTGGTGAACCCTGGAGATCTCTGGCCAAAATGGTCACATGGAAAAGCAAGGCAATAAAGGTGAGTGGAAGCTCTGGGGTGTGATGGGGCTCTAGCAACTGGTGGTCTTTGCTGGGTGGGTTTGCTGACAATTTCATTGGGTCATCCAGATTCTTCCATTTTCCTGTGAGGATGGGGCAGGTTAGGAGACTGCCTGCCAACGTTCTAAAAGGCAACCAGGGAAGCGACCAGGAGATCACTGGTTAGTCTGCACATTTTCACTGTAATTGCCCTCTTTTCCACTTCAGGCAGGATCCCAGTGATCAGGTGTGCCTGGTCAGAGCCTCTAGTTTAAGTGCTCTGGATAAAGCCCCTCATTCTTTATCCAGAGTAGGTGGGAACTGAACTGAATGCCTGGGCATCCAACTACTGCCTATATCAGTGGTTCTCAGCCTTGGCTGCACATTAGAATCACCTGGGAATCTTTTTAAAATCCTGATTTCTGGGCCTTGTCCTCCGGAAATTCTGTTTCTACAAAGAAACAGCCTATATGGACCTCAACCATAAAATGACCTTAAAATATAATATACAAATGTGTAAAAGATACATTTGACTTACAAACATACATTTTAACATATTGTAAGTATACTTAATATAAATGTGCATTTAATATATTTTAAATACAGCTATTTTTAACTCAGAAAAATCACTAGTGTTTTGACTATAACTTTAGGATATATTATTTGCTGGAAATAGCTAATTACTTATCCAGGCAGTTAATTTATTTTTACAGTTTTTTATAGAAGTATTGAACTTAAACAGGTGATTATTTTTCATATGCTCTCTTCCTTTCTTATATTATTTTAAACCATCACAAATACATGCTTGCTATAAAATACTAAATTGATACAGAAGGGGGTATAGTAGCAATTGAATGCCTCTTCACCTTGTCTCTCATTTCTTAATCACAGACTCCTTCCAAGAAGTAATTACTTTTAAGAATTGCTATCAGTACTCTATACTGCCATTTTTATTATTGTTTCTGGCATTCTCCTTTCAATTAATTTAATGTCTATTAGCATGCCCACTGGAAAATAGATGAAAAAGTTTAGGATACTATCTCTCGAATGCATGTAATTTATTTGAATATTGGAGCAAGTTTGGTGGAGGATAAAGAGCTGTGTCTTATGATATCTGGCTGCTTTTAAGAGCTTTCAATTAATTATAACAGGCCAATATTTTTCCAGTTACCATGGTTAACTGAAGGCTATCATACAAATTAGTTTTACAGATCATAGCAGTGGGCATCACACTTTAAGGAAGATTATTTTAAAGGGTTTCCGTGTATTCCATGCTAGGAGAAAGAGCCAATTGGGAGAATAAGAATGAGATGAAGAATCTAAACTGACACCCAAATGGAAGCCTGTGTGCTGTGAGAAGCATTCAAATAATTTTTTAATGAACAGCTTCCTTTGACTTATTTTAAGATCTAAATGTAAGGGGGGGGAATAAAAGCATGGCAGGGCCCTAACCTGTTTGGCTCAGTGGATAGAGCGCCAGCCTGCTGACTGAAGGGTCCCAGGTTTGATTCTAGTCAAGGGCATGTACCTTGGTTGAGGGCACATCCCCGGTAGAGGGTGTGCAGGAGGCAGCTGATCGATGTTTCTCTCACATTGATGTTTCTAGCTCTCTATCCCTCTCCCTTCCTCTCTGTAAAAAATCAATAAAATATATTTAAAAAAATAAAAAAGCATGACAGGAATAGAATAGATGGGAAAAAATTAAACAAGATTCTGCCCCATTTGTTACGAATGACAAGGAAAAGATCATAGCCAAAAACCAAATGGAGTTTGTTAGTAGAAGGAAATAATGATAATGGAATTTTCACAAAATAGATCAGGGAAAAAGTAGATACAATTTTTTAAAAAAGTTTGCTAATCACTAGAGATGGCATACTATGAATGTCTCTAAATGGCTGAGATATTGGTGTTTAAATTCTCTCATTACCAAGAGAAATAAAGAAGAAAAGTTTAGATCACGAGTGAATAATGAGTAAAATGGCAAACATGGCTACTAAAGATGCAGATAAGTGACTGTTGTATTTGGAAAATTTAAAACTTAGATCTATCAGCACCTCTGGTTGACATGTCTCCTCTTGGGTAATATGCGAATCAGCTAATGTGCTTACCAAACCACTTATGATGCAGAATTTTTATAAGATAATTGTGCTGATTTAACATAAACTAAATATCTAAATGCATCGATCTCCTGAGCTGCCAATTTTCGAAGAAGGAAAGCAGGACAACTGGAATAACAAATATTTAAAGGCTCTACAGTTTCAGTCTTCAGATTGAGCTTCTCCCTCCTTTTGCTCAGAAGGCTAATAGTAACAAAAGCATATGCACATTCCTGTAGCTAATATGAATTTAAGCTAATGAAATGTAAGCACACTTATTATCTGATTTTTCTCCTTACATTTATTTGCCAAAAACAAAAGAAAAAAAAAACTTGTTTGTTGATTAAACTCAGGGAAATAATATAGTAGACTGTCCTATAAAGCATGTCTCCATGAAAGTATCTATTGAGCTTTGGTGGGAAAATATTAAAAATTCTACTTATTGTTATATCTTCTAATTCTGTTAACATATTATAAAGAGGAAATTAAATTTACTAATACTGTATTTAATTTACTGGTTGACTTATTTTGGAGTGTTCCACACAAAAATGGGATGTTGGCAGATGGTCGTCCATTTACTTGCTTTCAGCATCCTGCAACCTCTTATAGCCTATATGGGCCTGTTTCAGCGGTTGATTTTAATAGGGAATCTTGTTTGCATCTCAACCTTTAGCTAGGAAATGGACTAAAGGATTCCTGCAAATACATCCCAGATAAAATATAATAACAATGATTAAGCACAGGCAAACAGCAAGAACTTGGCAGAGCTGACATTTAACCACCCTTAATATGAGTGCGTATTTATCCATTTAAAAGATAAAACAATAACAATCTAATCATCTAATTTATTGGGCCTAATGCTTGGAAATTACCAGGAAGGCCTTTTCACATGTGAATTTATACCCACAACAAAGGGATTACCTATTGACAGTGTGAAGTTATCATGATTCACAGAATGTTTAAAAATACTGGTAGTTTTATTTCATCCTTTTAATTGCCTAAATGTGCTGCATATATAAATGTATAAATAAGTATCTAGAAATCCCCACATATAGGAGCCCCACATATAGGAATTACTTTAAATGACAGCAGTATGGAGGCAGTGGGTACCAAACAAACAAATGATCATCAAACCACAAAGCAACTTGCCAGCCCAAGGAAAAAGGGGTTCGGGGGAGGCTTATCTGTCTTTTTGATTTGAGTCGAGCCTTGTATGCCTTCCTTAAGCTACTTAAGTCACAAAAGTAAAGGTCTGTAGCTTCTGGCTATGGCTGGTCCTCTTTCTGAATTTAATCCTCTTCTGCTCCAGCTCTCCTCTTTGGCTCTGTTCTTCCAGAGCCAGGGGTGGGCAAACTTTTTGACTCGAGGGCCACAATGGGTTCTTAAACTGGACCGGAGGGCCGGAACAAAAGCATGGATGGAGTGTTTGTGTGAACTAATATAAATTCAAAGTAAACATCATTACATAAAAGGGTACGGTCTTTTCTTTTTTTTAGTTTTATTCATTTCAAACGGGCCGGATCCGGCCCGTGGGCCGTAGTTTGCCCACGGCTGTTCCAGACCATGGACTTGGTTCCACATATCCCACGGGGAGGGTACTATTGTGCTCTCACCCAGGATCTTGTCACATCCATCGACCGACTTCATTTGTTTCTCTGGCTCTTTTGACAATGATTTTTTTATGATTCCGGTATATCATGCCTTTCCTCTGTTGAATAGCCCTCCAGCTAGGTTTCAGTTTAGTTTGAGAGCCTGTCTTCAGACCTTCAGACCTGGGCTGTGGAAACAAAATGCTCACGATAGATACCTGAGTGGGACATTAGTCCATGGTTTTCTAATTGCTGTTATTTTATTCCTGAGTTATAAAAATTTTAAAAAATATAAAGAGTATAAATAAGACTATAAATACCACTTTTAATCCTACAATTTAAGACTATCCTTTGTTAACATTTTGGTGCTCTTACCACCTGAAATTTATATGCATATAAATGACTAAAAGAATAGGGTTTTAAAAAAGAATTGGATTTATACTTTATATACGAACTTTATGCTGCTTTGTTGTTTAACATAAATAAATATGATCTCAAGCCCATAATAATCTTTTTAAACACAATTTTAAGTGATTATATAATATTCCAGTATTTGTGGGGATTTTAACCTTAATATTTTATTCTGATTATTTGTATTACATTTGTTATGAAAGTCTTGTATTCTGCCTGATAAAACAATGACATTTGCTAGAATGTTTTACGTCCTGATATCAGTATATTTTCTAAGTCAATGTTTTACATTTCTAATTATAATTTTTTTTAAAAAAAATAAGCAACATAATGCTGAGATTCTTAAAGGCAATGCAATTTTACCTTTGTGAAATGATTCATTTTTTTCTTTTTACTTCCCTTTCATAAGTGAATTAGCTTTGGGTATTTTAAAAGATTTAGCGTCTGATTAACCTAGTGGAGTAACAACTAAATCTCCAAGTCCTTTAGAATTAGGACTTATAATGTCCCAGGAGGGTCAGCACATCAGAATATCAGCTTCACTTTCCATTTCTAGGGAGAGTAAAGATCACGTTTCTAAAATGTCCCCAATTGCTTCCAGACCAATGAACATCTTCTTTCATAAATGATTAGAAACTTAAGGCACGGAACTGTTTTCTGTTTCACCTCTTCCTCCAAAACCTCCAGCCCGAGTTCCACTTGCTAGCTGTGAGAGCTTAGGAAGTGATGGAACCTCCCTAATCCTCAATTTCCTTATGCGCATAGTGGGGGTGAAAATCATATCTTCTCCCTCCATGGGTTGTGGTAAGGATTAAAGATCATTCATAGTGGCTCATTAAATGTTAGGCACTATTAGTATTGTTCTTACGCTGTTGGTGGAGATAGCATAACATGTGGTTAATATTATGGACCCTGGAGCACAGCTAAGCGTCCATGGAAAGTCACTTATCCTCTTTTGTCTCAGTTTTCTCATCGGTAAAGAGGATACAGGGTGGGGCAAAAGTAGGTTTATAGTTGTAAGTGAAACACAGAGTTTTTAGTCTTGTATTATTATTTATTAATTATTGTATTATATTCCATATGAACAATTATAAACCTACTTTTGCCACATCTGTATAATAATAGTGTCTACCCCATGGTATTGTTATGAGGATTAAATATCTGGATATATATGAAAAGTACTGAGAACAATGTGCAATACATCCTAAGTGCTATGTAAGTGATTGTTTAAGTAAGATAAAACAAAATACTGAATTCATGTTTTAAGTAATTGGTGGATGGAGTACTCATAGAACAGAACTAAATCATGTCACTCTAATGTACATGTGTCAATATTTCTTTTTTTCGGAAGTGTTCAGTGGCTAGAAGCACTACATGATATGAGACTGTTGGCCTGAAAGTACTCAATTTGACCAATACCCAAGGAAGCACTGGCCAGATTTCTAGGATGGAAGGTTAATGCTCTAGAATCATCAGCATCTGAGATGAGCCAGCTAATGCCTAGCTCTTAGTTCTTCAAAAGAGACCAAGATTAGGAGGTAAGCATTATGAATAGGTAACTTTTTCTATGTATGCTTATGGGGCCATTGCCATCCTTTTAAATGCAGAAAAGTATTTGTGGATTAGAAACATTAATTTGCTTTTAGAGATTAAATGTTTTGAACTGTTCCTGGGCAAAAAAGAGTTCACATAGAATGAAATAAATATAAATAGTATTACTCTATTTCTCCCATATTAAGACTTTTTATAAAGAATGAGCCAAATAGGCTATAAGACTTTCAAGAAAATCAAAATTATTTTCCATAAGGCAAATGAGCAGTTTGATTGCCTCCCTATGTTTTAGAAGTATTAAGAGTTCTTCAAATGAGGTCCAAAGTGCAGCAAAACATAATCATCCAACTTGGAAGGCAGCCATTGAGTGGATGACTGAATAAATATTACCATGTAGCATCATTTATCTCAGGCTTTAGTGGGAATGGGAGAGGGATTTCCTGCCAAAATCCAAGGTTAAACCTAAAGAGAAGCTAGTACCCTCCAGGGGCCATTGTTTCTCCATTATGAGCCTTGGGTAGAACATTATGTTACTGATTATTTTAAAAAATTATATTTTGAATGGGGGTAGGCAGAGCTGGTTTTGAACATCTATAATTTGAAAATTCATCTGGAAATGTGATGGTCAATTTGCATTGGATATGAATATACTTTTGCTGCTGGCCTTTTCTTCAGTATATTTTTCTGCTGACAAATTAAGGTCATTAAAATTTCCTTACAGTAGAGGCAGTTGATTATTTAAGGTGAGATTGTGCTCCATTAGCCTTTGACAGGGGACACAAACCATAATTTGGAACCTGTAAGGTAAACCTTGAGATAATAGAGTAACTTAACTGATCTGAATCAGGCATAAACAATGAAGGGTTTGAAAGGATTGGTCTCCCCAAAATGTCATGTTCCACGGAAGAATGCTTTCTCTATTTGATCTGTCACTAGAACTCTCAAAACATGACACTCCTTGAACATAATATACTTTGATGATAAACTAGATTAACTTTCCCAGTACAAGGGAAAGGCCACCTGTTGCCCGAATGGCCATATTCCTCGTTGGCTGTCTTGTAGCTGTCATCACTTCAATGCAATCTGCAGCCGACATGCTGGAATATAATGAATATGTCAGAAGTTGGAGGTCAGCCATCCAAGTACATGAAAACTTGGCTTGCCTACAGTGTCAGCATGGAGGCCTCCCCTATCATCTTGTGCAAAGGATTTCTGCACCACTTGATTTGTTTGCACAGGGTTTGTTGCTGTTGGATGGGGCACATTTCTGAGAGGCTTTTTGACAGCCCATTCAAATATTTTCAGTGTGGAAAAATATGACTTCTGGTTTCAACCTCTTCAAATAATAAGAGGTGGTGTGAAATGGTGTGTTAGCTGATGGCAGTGGGGGATCTATTGTTGGTTTTTAGTGGAGAAATATTCACAGAGACTGTTAGAAGTGTTTTGACTGAAGTGGAGAGGAGGGTTGGTTGGGAGATCTGAGCTACTGAAGAAATATAAGTAGTGCTCAATTCTACCCTCTTCTACTCACCCTTAACTTGCAGTGGGGTTGGGTCAGTTGAGTCACAAACTCTTGGTAGAGGAAGGTACAAAATGGTGCATTATCTTTATATGTCATATATTTATAACGTATACAATATATGTGTTTGTTTTTCCAGGTCACAATAATGAGGAACAATATGAGATTTTTGTTTATTCAAGGTTATAACTATTCTTTTCCTCTTTCTTCTCAAAAAGTAAAGTCTGTTTTAGCTAGCAGCATCAGGAAGAGGCCTTCCGAAGTCTTGGCCATTGTGATTAAAGAATCACAAGCAGTTCCATTGGCTGAAAGCAAAAGAGCTTCAAAGCAGTCTTAGCTGTTGTTATATGCTTGCTCCAAACTGTTAAAGGCCAATTAAAAGGAGAAATCTCAGACAGAATTTCTTAACCTCAGTTATACTGACATCTTGATTTGCACAATTCTTTGTGGTTGAGGGCTGTCCTGTGCATTGTACTCTAGACCATAATTCACATTCATACATCCTAAGCGTATGGGTCTGGGTAGCCAAGAGTCTCTGATCTGTTGGCTTTGGTGATAATAATAATGAGGGACAGTTATGGTGCCTCCCTGTGCTAAGTCACTTACATGTGCTCTTTCACTGGATCCCTGTAACACACAGCCCAAGTTTGTGCCCTGAGTAAATAACAGAGTTCAGGTTTAAATCCAGGTGATTCCCTCCAGAACTTGTACATTGAACTACTTATACACAGTTTCTCCCCATGTGGACTAGATCGCAAGGGAAGGAAAACTGCTCCCACGGATGCCATGTTACTGGCCCTTAATTGCTGATGCTCAGCAGATTTCTTTCTAGCATTTTCACATAATTTAGGCCTCAGTGAGTCACATCCTATAATCGTTTTATGAGAACAAAGTGGCAAATAGCTCATTTAAAATTATCCCTGTCAAAAGAAGATAAGAAAATTACATGTGGGTTTGATTAAAAAAAAACATTTTATATCTCTTCTAAAACACTTGTTAAATTTTATCAAGATGTGACCTTATCAACTTAGACCTATAATGCATCTGCAAGCTGCATGCTAGGTAGGAATTCAAGTCCCCACTCAATATTTAATTTGTGTTAATTAACTCAATACTTATTTTTTGGTATTTGTTCCCATCATCTCTAGTATTTTCTATGTGTGTTGACAAGGGGTAATATCTGACTACTGAATTACATGTTTTCTCTCCTGCCCTGCCAATAGAAGTTTAAAAACCAGTGAAATAGTAAAAATTAAGGCAGATTGAACAAAACAGAACAAAACAAAACAAAACAAAACAAAAACAGAGACACCAATTAATCCATAGCCTAGAAATTGAACTAACAAATTTGTCCTTATCTGTGTTTCCTTAGTCTAACTCCAGAGCACCTCCCCACTTTTTATTTATATACTAAAAGCCCAGTGCACAAAATTTGTGCATGGTGGGGGAGGGTCCCTCAGCCCAGCCTGTACCCTCTCACAATCCAGGACCCCTCAGGGGATGTCTGACTGCTGGTTTCGGCCTGATCCTGGCCTAAACCAGCAGTCGGACATCCCTCTCGAAATCCAGGACCACTGGCTTCTAACCACTTGCCTGCCTGCCTGATCATGCCTAACCCCTCTGCCTGCCTGCCTGATTGCCTCTAACCACTCGCCTGCCTGCCTGATCACCCTAACCATTTGCCTGCCTGCCTGATTGCCCCTAACCACTCACCTGCCTGCCTGATTGCCTCTAACTGCCTCTGCCTCAGCCTCTGCCACCTTAACTTTGTCTAGTGAGAAAGAGAGCAAGGGAGACGAGCAAGATAGGAAGTCACAGTCTATTGCAGTGATGGCGAACCTTTTGAACTCGGTGTGTCAGCATTTTGAAAAACCCTAACTTAACTCTGGTGCCATGTCACATATAGAAATTTTTTGATATTTGTAACCATAGTAAAACAAAGACTTATATGTTTGATATTTATTTTATATATTTAAATGCCATTTAACAAAGAAAAATCAACCAAAAAAATGAGTTTGCGTGTCACCTCTGACACGCGTGTCATAGGTTTGTCATCACTGGTCTATTGCAACCAAATCATCAGAGAAGTATTTCATCATCCATTCTGAATTCTATCCTTTAGAAAAAAATCACTAGGTCCAGCCCACGCTAAAGGAAGGGAATTACATGAGGGTGTAACTACCAGAAGGTGGGGATCTTTGGCTGCTCTTTTAGAGGTCTGCCTATTACATAGACATGCCCCTGTTCACTTCTATCTTCCATATTATTTTGAAGCAAATCTCAGATTTCATCTCATCTCTTCTGTAAATATTTCAACATGTATCCCTAAAAGATAAAGGCTCTTTCAAAAAATATATATAACCATAATGCCCTCTCTACACCTAAAATCCTATATAATAAAAGCCTAATATGCTGAGTGTCCGGTCGTCCAGTCAGCCGTTTAATCAATCAAAGCGTAATATGCTAAGGCCGCTCAACTGCTCACTATGACATGCACTGACCATCAGGGAGCAGACGCTAACTGACCGGTAGGTTAGCTTGTTACTGGGGTCTGGCCAATCGGGACTGAGCGAGTTGGGCCGGACACACCCTGGAGCCTTCCTGCATCCCTCCCTGGCCCTGATCATGCACAGGTGGGGTCCCTCTGCCTGGCCTGAACCCTCTCGCAATCTGGGACCCCTCGAGATGTTGGAGAGCGGGTTTCGGCCCAATCCCGCAGGCCAGGCTGAGGGACCCCACTGGTTCACGAATTCGTGCACTGGACCTCTAGTTGATAATAATTATCTGATATTTTAAACTATTCAATCAGTGTTCACATTTCCAGTTGTTTCATGAATGTGGTAATACATTGAGGTGGATTTATATATTTTTTAATGTCTTCTAAGTCTCTGTTAATCTATTCTCTTCCTCCTTCTCCTCCCACCCCCTCGTAACTTATTTGAAGAAACCATTGACCTGTAGAGTTTCCTGTGGTGTGGGTTTTGCTGACTGGATCCCCATAGTATTAGTTTAGTATGCCTTTAATATTTCCTTATAAACTGATAGTCATTGATTTTTAAGATGGCATTTTCTACCATGAGGTGATTCTTACCATAATCAAAAGCATTGTGTAATTTCTCAGCTGATAATTATACCATGCTGTCCTTGCCTCAGCATGTGGTATGACTACACTGTTATCACTTCACTCTTATTATGGGCATTATCACTATTCCATGTGTTGAGTTTAATCATTACTAAAAATTTTCTCCCAAAAGATTATACTATGGATTATGCATTGATAGGAAAAGTCATTGTGTGTGTAGAAAACACATAAACAGAGCAGAAGGGTAGGGATTTAATTTATTCATGACTGGATCACTATGATCCTTTGAGGTTCCAGACAGCAAACTAAGTAGAGACATTTGAAGAAGAAAAATAGGTCCTTACGTTGTCTGAGAAGGTCAGAGAAGCAGCAGTGTCAGCACTTGCCAACAGTGTGTCAGCCCCTTGGGAGAAAAGCCCATAGTCAATAGTGGAGCACTTTCTCAAGTTCTATTAAAAATATACATTATCTTTCAATGAAATCGTGTGGGAAAACACAAAAATCAATCACTTTGAATATAAAAGTGATTCCTGTTGGATTCCCTTCTGCATTTTTTTGGTAGAACATTTATTGTTTTGGGAAATACTAAGTGAAAATAGTACAAACAAAATTGCATAATCAGTCTTCTCATAATTAGTGTACAAGGAAAAAATCGGAAGAAAATATATCAAATTGCCGCCAATATTGATGAGATTCTGGGACAGTAATTTTTTCTTCAGCTATTGTTATTGTTTTCCTGAATTCTTTCTAATGTACAAGGACATTTCATGATACCTGATACCATAAGTTGTTTCATACATCATTAATTTTGAAACAGCATTTTAGAAAAAAATGAACACCTACAATATTTCACAACTTTTCTTTTTTAAAAAATATATTTTTATTGATTTCAGAAAGGAAAGGAGAGGGAGAGAGAGATAGAAATATGAGAGAGAATCATTGATCAGCTGCCTCCTGCATGCCCCCTGTGGGGGGTTGAGCCCGCAAGCCCAGAATGTGCCCTTGACTGGAATTGAACCTGGGACCCTTCAGTCCATAGGCCGATGCTCTATCCATGAGCTAAACCAGCTAGGGCACAACTCTTTTTTCCCTTTCTGATAGACATACATCTTTTAGTTCATAAGTTTTGTTTGAGCCAAAGCCTTTGTACATTTAGAGTCCAAATGTGCTCCTGAGTCTATTTTGGACACTGTCTGTACTGTCATGGTGACCTCTTCCACTGCATCTCATACTCTATCCTATATAATAAAAGGCTAATATGCAAATAGACCGAATGGCGGAACAAACAGACAACTGAACAACTGGTCGTTATGATGTGCGTTGACCACCGGCAGGGGGCATGTGCGGAACATGGTGGGCGTTGGCAACGGTGGGGTGTTTGAGCAGGTGAGCGGGGGCGCCAGACCAAGGCAGGGCACCAGTCACTGTCATTGGGGCAAGCCTCTGGTGATTCCTGAAAATTCTTTGCTCCCGCACCACACGGTCCCACCCAGCGCTTGCACCTGCTGCCCGCCTGCTGTTGGCGCTGGCCCCACTCGCACCTGCTGCTGGCGCCAGAGCCACCACTTGCACCCACTGCCAGCGCCTGGCGCTGACCCCGATCACTTGGCACCATCAGCAGGTGCGATCGCCTCTCAGGGCTTCTCCACTTCCCCCTGGTCCTGAGGGGAGATCAGGGCTGGCAGCTGTCTCTCACACACACTGCCAGCGCTAGCCCCACTCACACCCGCAGCCAGCGCTGGAGCTGCTGCTCGCACCTGCTGCCTGTGCCCAGCGCTGGTCCTGATTGCTTGGCACCATCAATGGGTGCAAGCAGCAGCTGCTGGCCCTGATCACCTCTCAGACCTTCTCCACCTCCCCCTGTTCCTGAGGGGTGATTGGGGCAGCAGCTGCTGCTCGCACTAGCTGATGGCACCAGCCCCAGTCGCTCGCGCCTTCAGCGGATGTGAGTGGGGCTGGTGCCATCAGCACGTGGGAGTGGTGGTGGGAGCAGGGCTGCCAGAAGACAAGGGACTGGGGACCACAGTGGGAGGGGCTGGGCAGAGGCGTGGAGGATGGGCCGAGACCTGCCCCTGTGCCCACCGCAGCCTCGCGGACCACAGTTCCTTTCAGGGTGCACAAATTTGTGCACTGGGCCCCTAGTTTTTTATAAACTACTAGGGGCTCGATGCACAAAATTTGTGCAAGAGTAGGCCTTCCTTTTCCCGGCTGCCAGCACTGGCTTCCCTCTGGCACCTAGGACCCGGGCTTCCCTCTGGCCGCTGGCACCCAGGATCCAGGCTTACATGCAATAATGTTACATACAATAAACATTAATACATTAATGATGCTCAACACAGGAGCTGCCCCCATCCTGTAGGCCCCAGGCCAGCCAAGGTGGGTGCCAGTGGGGGTCCCCCAATCGCCCTACTAGTTGCCCCACAGATTGGCCCAGTCGCTGGCCAGGCCTAGGGACCCTACCCATGCACAAGTTTCATGCATTGGGCCTCTAGTTTTAAATAATAATTATAGTCAAAATTTAAAATAAAGTTCAAATGCATTTCATGCTAACGAGCTTCTATCTGAGCTTAGGTGAGACTCAGAGGAATCTATAACCTTCTAGGCACATATTAATTATGCACATGTGCAGGCATTGACATCCATGTCACAACTCACTCCTCTGCCAAGTTTTTTTTTGGCACTGACTATGCATTACATGTGAATTTGAGATATGTTAAAATGTGAAAAGTTCTGTATCTTAGACTTGATGAAATGCAGTAATGACATTTATGGGATGTGGTATAATATGCTAGATACTTTGCCTATATTATTTTACTTAACCTTCATAATTATCCTATAAAGCATTACTGTTATCCCCATTTTTTAGATGAAGAAAACTGAGTCTTAGGTAGTTTAAGTCATTTGCCCAAGTAAAAGACAGAATCGAGTCAAAGCTTGAACTTGAAAGAATATGCCATCCCTACCTCCCCACTTCCATCTCAGTAAAGCATTACTTTTTTAAAAATATATTTTTATTGATTTCAGAGAGGAAGGGACAGGGAGAGATAAAAACATTAATAATGAGAATCATTAATTGGCTGCCTCCTGCACGCCCCCTAATGGGGATTGAACCCACAATATGGGCATGTGCCCTGACCAGGATTTGAACCGTGACCTCCTGGTTCATAGGTTGACGCTCAACTGAGACACACTAGCCGGGCAGCCTTACGTTTTTAGTGTGCTGTCCAATAGAACTTTCAATGTGGCAATGTTCTCTGTACCATCCAACATGCTGGTTGAGTAATTATGGATTCCTTCACCTCTCCAGGTCCTCCTCAATACCCAAAAAGTACACAAAATGGGGGACAGCCACCTGGGGCTATAGAGCACTCGAAATGTGGTTAGTATGACTGAGGCATTAAAATGTACATTTATTTAAATTTAATTAATTTCCATTCAAATGGGCACAGGTGGCTGGTCGCTCCCACACTAGAGAGTGCAGCACTAGAATGAAGGTCACTGTATTTTCAGGAAGATACCAAAGAATTAAGGGACACAGATTTTACTTTTGCTCTTGCAAATGCATGTCTACACAGGGGCAAATATTCTGAAGTAATAACTTCTGTGCTGTGCTTTCAATTACAAGGAGCTATTTCCCTACATTGGCATTCAAGTATAATTTATTTGAAAACAAATAAACACCAAACAAACTGCTGATAAAAACTCTGACCTTGTGGGGGTGGGGGGGTGGGGGGGGAGATGAATCCATGCAAGCGCCATCCAGTGGGACATTGGTCCCTCCCCAGGGAAGGCTTACCAATGGGTTGAGTTTGTCACTGTTTTCAGGTTGGCTGGCTTCATGCCCAGTGGCTGTGGTGGGAGATGAGTTGCAGGGTCCCTAATCCTGCTGCTCATCAGTGTGGCCATTTGAGCAAGCATGAGGTTTCCACTTTGCAGAGAAAATGAATACGTCATAATCCCAATTCCTCCCCGGGTATTTTGGTTGGCTTCAAGTACCATTCTTTTTTGTAATTAAGTGGGAAAGGGAAAACAGATGGTCACCTTGTCAAATCTTGTTTTCAAGTTAAATACACATGGCCCTCTTTCCTAGGTAGGCTAATTCCCTTTTAATGGTAACACTTTTAAGAGAGGGAAGCTCTGGTGTTTTCGCATAGGATTGATGAAGGTGCATGTGACGTTCATCGCTTGACCAGTGCGCTTGGAAAAATATTCCTTAATTTTCGTGGACTAGAACAGTAACCATTCAGTTTCTCTGTGCTTTAGTCTCCTCGGGGTTACACCTTCTGTACAAACACCCACAGCACACCCAGGGAGCAATAACATTCATCTGGGCACCGTAAGGTGTCATTCAATAGGAGATTAAAGAAACAGTGGGAGAGAGTTCCCCAGATGGTCCCGCTGTCCCCCATTTTGTGTACTTTTTGGGTATTGAGGAGGACCTGGAGAGGTGAAGGAATCCATAATTACTCAAAAATGGAAGCCATCTTTTTCTTACCCACCTACTAGAACAATGAGGGCCAATTGATTAGGGAGATCTAGGCCAGTCCCAGATTTATTCTCCATTTAATTAATTTCCATTTAAATGGGCACATGTGACTGGTGGCTCCCACACTAGAAAATAGAGAAAATATCATCAGTTAGGGGTAGGAAAATGAACAACTGGTCTTTTTGTCTTTGCCAATTCCAAAGTCCCACTCTCACACCTTTTTTACGGGTGTCTCTGTCTTACTTCCGTTTGCCATCTTACTGTCACACTCTCTGGCTCATCCATATCGCATAGAATAAAAGTGGACCTTCAGACAAAGAGAAAACCTTGACTCAGCCCATTTATAGAAAAGCTTGAGATTTGGTCACTGCTTTTCTACCAATCAGCAGTGATTTATTGAGCACCTACTGTGCACTTAGACCTCTGTTGTAATTCTCTGGCCCTGAGGCAGAGCACATTAATTTTTGATCCATATTTAGTTAAGTCTCTAATTTAAAACCCAATATTTTTAAAATGTGTGTCATTCCTCTTGGATTTCTGAAGTCTTTTGCTTCCTATATTTGGAGGAAATTTCCCCTTTTCTTTTTTTTTTTTAGTTCATTTAGCCAGAAGTAGTGGAGAAAGCTTAAGCATGGTATTTTTATGAAGTTTCTTTTGAAGTATGTTGATGTTTCGGCTAGCGGTCTGATTAATTCATAAAGGAATTATAGTTACTTTAAATACATATGTTCTAAAAATGGGAGATCAATTAGTTTGGGAGATCAGTTAATATTGTGTGCACACCTTAAAAAGATACCTACAAGAGCATGAGTGGATTTAGGCTCAGTTTACTGGAGTGTCTTTTTAACTAGAATATTACATACAATCATTTTATATTCAATGAACATATTGTATAACTTACATAATCTATTTTTTTAAAAAAAAACCTGTATTTTGGGGGCAGGGCCAAGCTAGAAGGGGTCAATGGGGAAAAAAGGGAATATATGTAATACTTTCAAAAATAAATAAAGAGAGAAAGAAAGAAAGGAAGAAAGAAAGAAAGTTAAAAAAAAAAGTACCTGCATTTTACTATTACTAAGCAAACATTGTTACTAGCTCAGAACAGGAGAGCTAGATGCCAATTCACTAATGTTTACTGAAATTTATTATTAATGAATTGACTGGTCAAGACCAGGCTGGGTCATGTGAGTTCTGCTATTAATGAGGCTACACTACAAAAAAAGGTCTTTTTTCACTGTCTTGTTTTCTTCTATGGTTTTTAAGGAGGGTCTTCTTTGCATTATTCAGTATTTTTGGTTTATTTAGAATTCTCACAGGAAATGTTATACAAAACCACAAATATTTCAAATGTCACTGTTATTATTGAATTACTCATTCAGACTGCAAATGAAACCAGGGACGACTTTGCCATTTAAAACTTTCAAAACAAGAGTGAAGAGAAGGGTGAATTTCCAAGGTTAAAAACATGGTCATGCCATATTTGTTTTGCTAACAAAAGCACAAGATTAAATATATGTTACGGATTTCTCTTTCCCTCATCATTTTGTTAAGCCATTAGTTGGTTATCATGTTTAAAAAGGAAATAATAAGAACATACTCTTCTTTAAGATCTGAAAGCTCAGGTATCCTTGATTGAGTAAATTCTATTTTTTATTTTTTAAATTAATGCATTTGTCTGTGTGATATTGGGTTTGTCTCTTTGTGAGAGTCTAAGTGTTCTGATGACTAATCCGTTATCAGCTATATGATTTGTAGTATTTTCTCCCATTCTATGTGCTGTCTTTTTCACTTTCTTGACAGTATCCTTTGATGCACAAAAGAGTTTAATTTTGTAAAATCTAATTGATCTATTTTTTGGTTGCTTGTGCTTTTTAGAATTATCCTACTTTATAGTTCTTCCTATGAAGTTCGCACTATCCAGTTGCTTCTAAATGAGATCAGTTATGCAAAGTCCCTGCCACAACATCTGACACATCATAGAATTTCAATGAATTTAATTCCTTCTTCTGCACTTAGGCAGCCAGGGAAAGAAGGAGCTTGAATAGGATAACTGCCAGGGGTGGGCAAACTTTTTGACTCGAGGGCCACAATGGGTTCTTAAACTTGACCGGAGGGCCGGAACAAAAGCATGGATGGAGTGTTTGTGTGAACTAATATAAATTCAAAGTAAACATCATTACATAAAAGGGTACGGTCTTTTTTTTTTTTTTTTTTTTTTTTTAGTTTTATTCATTTCAAACGGGCTGGATCCGGCCCGCGGGCCGTAGTTTGCCCACGGCTGGGCTAGACTCACATAAATTAAGAGAAATGTTCAAAACCTGAAGTGGGGACAGAGGGAATGGGATAGTAGAGTCCATGGAATGTGACAGCTGAATAGACACAGGCTAAAGGGACATCGAAGTTGTTGCCAAGTTTTCTTGACTAGACACCTGGAAGAATGGAGTGGTTATTAAGAGGAGTCAAGCTGCAATACAGGTTGGGTCATTCAGTGAAGATATGTAGAAGTCAGTTAGAAATAGAAGGCTCATGCAAAAGAATAAAGAAGATACTTATTTATGACTTTGAATTTGAACATAAAATTCAAAGGTTCTAAGCTGGAAAGGGATGTTGTATTTTAAAATTGTGAATAAAGTCTCATTTCCTTGCTTCATAATTGGCACTATTTTCCCACAACCTGGCATGTAACTTTGGTTTTGCCAGTCAGACATACTGATGGAAAATGTGGGAGTGGGTAGGCATCACTTGGGCAGGTCATTTGGAACTTCTGGGGGCAAAAGTGTGGACAGGTTTCCTGAGGGTAGCCGCAGGGGCTCTGGCACCCAGTCTCATATACTCACTGTCAAGTGGAGGCGGTGGAGTGGTGGTGTTTCACCAGGGTCACACGGAGGTGTGCGTCAGAATTTTTTCTGGCCGCAATGCTTCTGGCTGTGTTGTTCCGGGCAGTCTTTCATGGATTCCATAAGCTACCTAATATCTGGCAATATTTATCATTTATTTCTGATTACATAGCAAGAATGGATTCAGTCATTTGCAACTATCTTGATCAATAGCAAACCTGATGTAACATTAATTGTGATATAATTTTATTCTGGTTATGTGTCTGTCCCTGCTATTTGATTTGAGGGCAGTGGTTCTCAACTGGCTGTGATTTTTCTTCATCAGGGGATATGTGACAATGTTTACATACACTCTGGTCTGTTATATTTGGGGTAGAGGAATTGCCACTAAACAGCCTACATGTAGAGGACAGCCTTCCCGCTCCCAACAATGGATTATCTGAGTCAAAATGTCAGCAGTGGCCATGTGGAGAACCCTGGTGTTGAGTACTTGAGGGCTGAAGTCATAACTTGCTCATCACTTTGTCTCCAAAATAGTGTCTCACACCAGTGACAAATCCCTGGTGAAATGCAATGGAGGAAGATGAAAGGTAGCACTTCATTAAAAATCATTTAGGGAGTGGTTGGAAAGAGCATGCGCTTCCTCTTCATCTCATTTTTGTTATTCACTAGATTCATTTTCTACCCAACCCACTAAATGTCACTGTCCCCAAGGACTCTCTCATTGGCCCTTTTCTCTTCATTTATGCTCTCATTTCCTCTTTTCCTATTCTCTTTGGGGTCTTCTGCTCTCAGACTTCCTAAATAATCTCTTCCAGTTGCAAAACTCACTATTAAATATATATGATCAGATATATATAACAGATCACAAATTTTTGTTTTTAGTTCAGCCATCTCCCCAGGGCTTCAGAATTGCCCATCGACATGTGAATGTTCACAGACACCCTCTCATACAGAATCCATTACACACAGGACACGTGAGCAGAGGGCACACCAATCCTATCTCCTTCCCAATTTCCTAATTCAGCACATGCATGACCAAAATCACAGCCAAATGGACTTCTCTGTTTCCCAACCCCAGTTCAATCCTTACCATGTGTTGAAAATTCAACTTCCTAAATATTCTAAAGAGATGATGAATTTATACCCTGCTCTCCCACATTACCCCTAGAAACACATTTCTGACCTGGATCCTTTCCACTATCTCTTCGCTGGCCATCTGGTCCCCAGTTTTGCCTCTTCCAGGCCCTTCCAATAAGACATCCACTTAATTCTTGCACAACACATTTCTCATCATATTCCTATCTTAAAACCCCAAGACTTCTCTATCTGGATCAAATTCAAACTTTCTAGCTCTAAAATTCCAGAGAACTCATGACTTTGCCTCTGCCTATTTTTCAATCCAACTCTGTAAGCTTTTCCTTCCTCACTCTGAGCTTCCCCCAGTTCCTCTTTGTGCTTGCTGCTCTCACTGTCTGAAACTCTCCCCCTCACCTTTTCCCAGCTGTTGGAGGAGGGTAGACATTTCTCCTCACTGTTCGTGATGCTTGGTCTTATGTGTCTACTTGGCTACACTATAGTCCCTGGTTATTCAAACACTAACCTAGATGTTGTTGTGAAGGTATTTTGTAGATGTGATTATCAGCTGTAATCAGTTATCTCTAAACAAAACAGATTATCCTGGATAATCCAGGTGAGCCGGATTGAGGCAGTTGAAGGCCTGAGATTTCCGACTGAAAACATTCCTCATGGACAGCAGTGGCAGCTCCTGCCCCAGAGTTTCCAGCCTGGCCTTCCTAATGATCCACTCTGTGGATTTCAGACTTGCCTAGCCAGTCCTTACAATTGGGTGAGCAAATTCTTTGCAATACATATTATTTTACACATGTGTGCACGCGCGCACACACATACACACACACACCCTACGGTTGCTGTTTCTCTGCTGGAACCCTGACCACTAATACACTCATGCCTCTCAGTCTGGCACTCTGAGCAAAGGAGGAAGTGTTACAGTAAACACTTGGTGTTCTCCTGTTTTCAATCTCTCTGTCTCTCTCATCTTTCTCTGTACCTTACTCTTTCCTACTGGAGAAGTAGCCAATCCAAATAGTCAGAAGCTGGTATTCAGTGGCTCATGCTTTCCTAACGGGTGGAGTTACTCTGTCTTATAATTGGAAAAAGACTGGCATCTTCTTTCAAATCCCATGCCCAGGTATGCACACCTGGGTGCACACCTGTTTCAGCAAACTTCTAGTCCAGGCCTATGGAGCTGTTTGGGTTAGAGCAGTGGTTCTCAACCTTCTGGCCCTTTAAATACAGTTCCTCATGTTGTGACCCAACCATAAAATTATTTTTGTTGCTACTTCATAACTGTAATGTTGCTACTGTTATGCATTGTAATGTAAATATCTGATATTCAGGATGGTCTTAGGCGACCCCTGTGAAAGGGTTGTTTGACCGCCAAAGGAGTCGCGACCCACAGGTTGAGAACCGCTGGGTTAAAGGATCAAACGTTCATTTCACCACATTTAGTAGTAGCCAGCTTTGCCATGATACTTGCTTGGTGGCCTTAATGAACCAGGAAATGGGTGGTTAATAAGGGGTGTTTTATTTGTTTGTTTGTTTTTTTTGTGTGTGTCGCCTCTGAGCAGTTAAATTAAGAAAAAAATTGAGAAGACAAAGCCTTTGGGGTCATTATTTCTCAGGGGCCACTGCAGTACCCGTTTGGGGGATTCTGATAGCCACACAAAGCTATAGCTACAGGAATCCACAGCGACTGCAGGTTTTGGGGGGATAAGCACATGGCAAACGGAGCCGGCTTCTCCTCAGCATTTTGAGGGAGAAAGAGCCGACAGCAGGGGCTCAGGCAAGGCAGCTTTGGCCTTATGTAAGGCTCCGGGTGGAGCATATGGCAGCATGTGGAAGCTCACGATGGAAAATTTTCCCCATTGAGTTTAAGTGAACATGTTGTATACTCCAGACAGCTGGCATGGAGTAACTGGCATCCTGGCAAATCTAAAGACAAGCTGATTTTTTTTCTTCATACTTTTCCCCCCTCTGTGCTACTTCCTCACCAACTCTCTGCTTTGATCCACTGCTGGCTCAAGCAAGAGGGGCACATTGCTTCTATTTCTGACATGCTTCCGCTGGGGATCATAGACGAATGCTATTTGTACGGGTCTGATGCTCCGTTCAATCATCTCCTAAGTCCGGTGACTTTTTGACTCTTTAAGAAACATGGGTTACGTTAGAATTCAGAGGGTGGACAAATCCATTCTTAGGAGGGTTTGGCACAGCCTGCAGCAGCTGGGTGGGACTCCCAGGCTCTGAGCAGATTGGGAAATGGAAGAGGAAGGTAAGAATTAAAGGAAAGGGAAAGGGATTTCCATTTTGATTTCCCTCTGGAACACTGATTTCTTTGAGAACTTTAACAGTGAGAGAAGTGATCCGTTGTTTATATTTGGAGCATCAATGTTATGTGATTTGGATCCATAATCTCTGGTGAGCTATTTTGGTCAATGTGTGGGGATATAGTTTGAGATAAGAATTCAGCCTACAGCTCAACTTGAGCCTTTGAAATACCTTAATGTCCTTGTATGACCCTTCCATAGCCTCTTGGTGCACAAGCTAAGCTACGCAGCTCACTTCAGCCAGGAAATGATACTCAGAGTCTTGCTGGGTTTTGGGGAATTGCCCAAGAGAGGCAGGACTGCCCTGACACACTGCTAGCACCCTCCTTCAGGGGATAGCCTTGTCCTTGGCTGACTGTAGCCTTAACCATTAGTCCACAGGTTGGAGATAGAAGAGAAGGCTGAGGAGAATTCGGGATACCCTGCCACCTTTCCCTATGTTTGTGCCTCAGGCACAGGAGAGAGATGATCTCTGTCTCATCATGAGGGGAAATGTTGGCAAAGGAGGTTCTGTTGCTTTCTTTGCTTTTTCCATTCACACCTTTAGCCGCTCATCCTTTGGGGAGGAAGGAGAAGTTACTGGTCTTATAAGGAGAACTTGAAATACTCATTTAGCCTCATTGTAACTAGTGGGCACAGTTACCGGGCTCACACTCCCTCTCCCAGTGCCTAGTTCCAGACAGTGGGATACCAAGGTGGGTGGTGGGGGATGGTAGATGTCCGTGCTTGCTGTGAGGAATGTTTTATTACTGACATTGTCTAGAATTGTCAGTGCATGATAACAAAAAATGGAGGAGGATTTTGGTCGGTGTTATTATTGTCTTAAAATTCCCTACAGATGCAGTATCACTTACTGGTTGTATTACCAAGATAGATCATTCTTGCCACCCTGCCTTCAGGAGGGACCCCCTCGGCTTCCCTCACCTATCCCAAACCATAGCCCCTGTCAGTTCATCTCTCCCCATCTCCATCTCTACACTCTAGCCAACACCATCATTTGTTCTCTCTCATGGACTTCTGTGAAGAGCTTTTTATGTCTTTTCTGCTTTCTGTTTGCCCATCCCATTCCATTCTCTTCAAAGCAGTCAGAGTGAGGTTTTAAAATGTCACCCTCTCATGCCTTCCCATCACTCTTAGAACCAAACCCAGCCACTTAACCCCAGACCTTAAAGCCCTTGTCATCCTGTCTTCTGCCTCCATCTCAAACTCTATGTCCTCCCTATTACCTTCTGGTCAGTAAGCTTAGCCATACTGGTTGTCTTAGTGTGCTTGAGCTGCACAACATAATACCACAGACAAGGGGCTTAAACAACAGACATTTGTTTTCTTGTAATTCTGGAGGCTGGAAGCTCGAGATCATGGTGGCAGCAGGCTCAGTTTCTTCTGAGATGCAGGTGGCTGTCATCTCATATCACCTTCCCTCTGGCCTGCATACTCCTGGTGTCTCTTCCACTGATTATAAGGACACCAGTCATATTAGAATTGGGCCCTGCCTTTATGACTGCATTAACTTTAACGACCTCTTTAAAGGCCCTATCTCCAAATGCTGTCACATTGGGTGTTAGGGTTTCAACATGTAAATTTTTGGAGGACACAATTCACTCCCCAGCATTGGTCCTTCTGCCACCCATGGCCTTTGTTCATGCTGTGGTCTCTACTGGGAGGGCTCTTTTCAGGTCTTTGCACAACAGCTCTTTCTTGTCATTCAACATTTAGCTTCAATGTCATCTCTTTAGAGAGAGTATCTGTTGTCCTATCTAAATAACCCCCGACCCTTCAATCAATAGCCATGACTTTACCTGTCTTGTTTCCACCACAGCACTTGTCAGCTCCTGTTGTACATCACATATCAGATTGTGTGTTTGCTTGTTGCCACCTTCTCTCATTAGAATAAAAATTCTGAGAGAGCAGAGGCCTTGTCTGCCATATCTGTTGTTATTCACCACTGTGCCTCCTGCTACATTCCAGTGGCACATAGTAGATGCCTAATAAACACTCATTAAATGAATGAAAAAAATGCTTTCAGTGTTAGACTAGTAAATCAATCCATAGTGAGGTAAGTCAAATATCGTTCTAAACTGAGGAATAAGCTATTATTAGTGCCTAAAGATCTTCTAATCAGGTGAGCAGAGTGTATGTAGCTTGAGGCCAAGTGGCATGAGGGAGTTAAAACATTGGCAAAGCTATTGCTAAGGTGCCTTCCAAACAAGTGATGGCTGCTTGCACGTGCAGGATCAAATACTTAGAAGTATTTACCAATTTTACAGGTAAAATACAATTGTGTTTAAGTTGTTATTTCTTTAATTATAAATGACATTGAGTATCTTTTCATTTCTTAATAACCAATTGTATCTCTTTGTCTATCATATACATTTTCCTTAATTTAGTTTCATATTTTTATTTATCTTTGACTTATTCATAAGAACACTTTGAAACTAAAATAACATGCATTATTTATCAAGCTAAAAAAATATGCTGCATTCTCTGACCCAGGAATTACACTTCTAGGAATTTAGGCCATAGATAGGCATGCAGTAGTGCACAAAACTATATGCACATGGATATCAATTGCAGGGTGTGTTGGTTTTTTTTGTAATGGACCCAGATAAAAGCCATTTCAATGTTCACAGGGATGAGTTATATAAATTATGCCATAACTATATATAGAACACTAGACAGTTGAAAAAAGGATTACAGTAAATCTTCATGCCAAAACACATGAAATTAAAAATAAAATTACAGAATAATATTTATAGTTTGATTCCATTTGTGTTTTTAAAATGATATTTTCTAAACAAAGAAAATATCGGGAGAGGAAACTGTTAACGTGGTTAGTGGTAACAGTAATGAAAGTGAGTGGCTGAGAAAGGGATTGACATTCCACTGTAAAGGTAAGTCCCTTTACAGGTTTAAAGGGTTGTGTGTCATTTCACGCTTTGTTGTTGTTGTTGTTGTTTTGTTTCTTAGTACAGGCCTTGGAGAAGCAAATCTTTTTCTGTCATCCCTTCAGCTCAATTCCGATACTCCCAGTGGCTAGCAGCTGTACAGACATTCCTCTGTTACCCATTTCCTTGACAATACCCTCTTTAAATACTTCTACAATTGATCTTTAATCATTGAGGCATTATGTTTCATCAGTCCCCTCCCTTGCCACACATTAAGCCTAGCTATGAGGGCGAGTGCATTAAATGGGTCTTCTCTCTGCATATGATACTGCGCAACTAAAGGCACATTACATGAATTCTAATGCGTTTGAGCATTTCCACACTAAGCAAGGGGCTTAGATTGTGAAAACTGAGTGTGTGCTGGCCAGAGACCTTGGAATTCTTGCCAGACTTGAAGAGGTTTCCCCTGGAGCTAGCTGTTCTGAAAGGGTTTGGCATCCAAAACAACTGCTGTTTTGGTAGTCCTCCTCACTGCATTCCAGGTATGCATCCCCAGGAAAGTACGTACTAGTACATCATAGATACACTCCTCACACCAAAGACCTGTGCTCAAGCCACCAAACCAGAATGACTCCTAAGAGCATCTCTTCTCCAGTAAACAAACCAAATACCTCCTCATGTGGAAACATGCCAGGAGGAATGAATGGAGCACCAATGTGGGATGAAGTGGGCCTTCCTGCTGGAAATCATATCAGTGGATCCACTTGAGGTACAATCACTGGATCTCACAAAACTGAAGGGAAAATAGATACAAATTCAGACTTTTTTACATATTTTTTTCTTTTTCACTTCCAAGGCTTATCAAAAATAAGAATAGGTAAGTGGAACTTTTATTACTACCTCGTAACTTTGGAGTTTAGGATGTTGAAATTAAAGTAGTCTCCACTTATCTATTCTTCAACTCACTTCCAACACCATTTTCCAAGACACCTCCAAATCTACTGTGATTGGAGAAACATTTATAGATCCAACTGAAGATTACCCATACCCATGCTCTAAATGAACTGACTCTCCTCTCAGGAAATGACTGGCTTTTCACCCAGCCCCCTGAATTGGTGGCTATTGTGTTTTGCAATATTATTGCACTTCTAGGCCTGGAGGTGAGCGTAGTTATCTTTTTTGTTTCATATAGCCTCTTATCACCACCACCACCACCACAACAACAACAAAATTATCATCTTTAAATGTCATGTCATTGGTCTTTATCAATCACTGTTCCAACTTGTCACAGTCACCTACAGACCCCCAGATTGAAATCTTAATTCCTTGAAAATTTTGGCTCCTGGTTCACTACAACTTCTTTATCATATTTGGTGAATTCAATATCCATATATATGATCTTTCCAATATCCTAGACTCTCAGTTTCTTTATGCCATCTTCTCCAATTCTCATATCTCTACTCTGCCTCAACCATTCACTCCAAAGTTCATACCCTAGACATGTGTAACTCCTCCAGAACTGCAATTTCAAGCATTCTATCTTTCCAGCCCATTCTCACTAATACCCCAACTCTAAGAAACTTTGGCCCCACTAGGAGCTATTAACCATTGGTCATAGATTTTCATGATCCTTTGGTTCCCACCTTACCTACTTTGCAATGGTCCATCACTATATTATGCCTTTGAATATATTCTTAGCAGTCTTGTTTAATTGTTCTTGGTTTTCCCTGGCACTGACAGAGATGATCATGGCTGGAGAAAGCCATACAAGCTTGCTGAATGATCTCATTTTAAATTCCTGACCACTGTCCTAAAGGAAGTCCTTTGTTCTGTCCACCAATCATACATTTCCACAATCTGTCACTCTCCTGTTACCCAGAACTAGTAGTTCTCAAACTTGAGACTACCACAGAGTCACTGGGAAGAGACATGTGAACACTCAGATTGCTAGGCCCCATTTCCAAAGTTTCTGAATCATTCTATTTGGGTGAGATTTGAGCAACTGTACTTCCAACAAGTGCCCAGGTACTGCTGCTGCTGCTGGCCTGGACCACACTTTGAGAATCACTGCCCACATGACTAGTTTATGACGTTTTCCCCTTCCTCAAACCTCTAGCATGTATTCCTTGTTCTTACTCTCAGTCAATGACTACACACACACACACACACACACACACACACACACACACTCAGAAGAGAACTTTCAGAACTCTCAACATCAAGTCTCCCTTGTTCCCTGGAGGAGTGCCCATGAATAGGTAAACTGTTAAGCTCCTCCATAGCCAACTCTCCACCTATAGACCAGATTTCATCTCTCCTCTCTTATTTGAACCTAACCCCCCAGACCTCCCCTCTCCCAACCTTCTCTCTATACTATGAATTTCTCCCAGTCTACTGGGTCATGCCTGCCAGGGTCAAGCATCTTGACACTGGCCCCACATGTCCTTCTATCTCCCCTTTTACAGCAACAGTCTATGAAAACCTGGTTTCCTCACCAGGTATAACCTACCTCATGGCCTTTGACTTACTGTTATTTCTACCTGAAAGATTCTATAAGGCTGGCATAATCATCTGCTTCAAGATCTTGATCAAATGCCATTTCTCAATGACACTTTCTTTAACCTCTATCTCTCTGTTCCTCCCTCACCAGCAGTACCCACCCCTCTTCTCTTCTTTATTGCTTGGGATCTGAAACTCAATCAACCTTCGTCACAATTACCAACATATTACAGACAGGGCCACTGAGAACTCCGTCTTTGAACACATCTCAATTGTTGAGGCCTTTCAAAACGAAATATATTTCTGCTATTCCTTTATGCTCTTTGTTTACGCACTTTATGATGGGTTTTAAGACGAATTGGCCACTTTTCAATTTTGTCCTGAGTGATATTGAAATGCCATTGGATCTTGGGAATTGACAGATTTCTCCGGAGGCCACTTCAAATGTAGTTTAATTTTTAATGTGATGTGTGGCTATAATTAATCTAAAACCCAGTTCTATGTGACCTACCTCATTTCCTTTCTGTTCACTCACTCATCCCTATATTAAACCCTCCCTGGATAAACTGGGCAGGAAGGGGAAAAAAACCCCCATGGCATGTCTTATGCTAAAGAATCACCATGTCAGTGGTGTTCGAGGAATTCCCATGTCATTCAAGGGGTGCTCAAGTGCTCTTAGGAAAGCCAGCGTTGGCTGTGAGCAAGCTCCCTGGCACATCACATCGCCAGAGACACAGTGAACCAGAGGGGAATGAATCTGGCTGAATCCAGCAGAAAGCGGGTGCCATGTGGTACCTTGGGGAAGATAGTAATCAGTCACAGTGACATGACTGGTGGATTAACCTTATGATTGAAGGGCAAGTAATTTGTCCTCTGCACAGAGCCCAAGTAAAGCAGGGGTGGGAGGTGGGGTGAGTGTGTCATACAAAAACCACAGCAACTAAAAACATGAACGAGTCACAATTACAATATTAGTATAATTTTCTTGTAACTAGAACTTGACCATTTTGGTTGTTGGGGACAGTTGCTCAGAAAAAAAATTATCTGTGTAAAAGATTAAAGAGTAGATAGGTTTTTAAATATTTTGGTTTCTTGACGAGAGATTCAGCGGTTCTCAACCTGTGGGTCGTGACCCCTTTGGCAGTCGAACGACCCTTTCACAGGGGTCTCCTAAGACCATCCTGCATATCAGATATTTACATTACGATTCATAACAGTAGCAACATTACAGTTATGAAGTAGCAACGAAAATAATTTTATGGTTGGGTCACAACATGAGGAACTCTATTTAAAGGGCCAGAAGGTTGAGAACCACTGGTTAAGTAGATAAATAAATAAATAAATAAATAAATAAATAAATAAATAAATACCCTCCCCCCTCGCTGAGGCTTTAAGTGCCGTGTGCCCCCAGGCAGAAAGATCAGGCTTGGTGAAATCATTACATAGGCCATCATTCGTGTGTCATGTCATTGAAGGCATCAGGGTGAGAAAAAGAAATGTGTCTCTCCCCGGGCTGGCAGAGGTGACAGAAATCGGTGTTCAGAACTGAAATGACGCGCCCTTCAAACTAGAAGACAAGAGCATTCCCTCCTTGCAGTTCTAATGTTAAAGTGAAGTAGAAACAATAATCACATCTGGTTTAAAAAGGCGAAGAAAACTCAAAGGCGACTTGATTGGGAAGACAAGCCCTCACCTCAGCTGCTTGGGAATGCTCTGCTAGGGGAGTTCCCTCGGGGCCTGGGAGGTCAGCTGCCCATCCCTGTCTCCCAGCGAGCTTGTGTTTCCCCAGCGGATATGAAAATGACCCGATTCTCCCAGGGGCGCACACTCCACGCGGGCTCCTCTGCAGTCGCCTGTAGGAAATTTCCTGTTCCATTAGTGCACCAAATGAGCGTTGGGCTAATCGGAGCCTCTTAGGAAAGAATGAAAAAATAAAAAGCACCCATTGCCTCGAGCGAAGCTCTGAGGTACTTTGAACTGCATTTTCTCTTTATATAACCCAAGAGATTTCACGATCCACGAGGGAAAGCAAACCCTTCTTCTAATGGAAAATTTGCTGAGTGTATCATGGAGAGAAGAGGGTGATTTTGGATAAGCATATTCTTCTCTACTGTGTTCATTAGAAGAGCCAACGAAGAGGTTTCAAAGGATTTTTTTTAAAAGTTGTTGCTCAGGATAAAACCTGTAATGTTAACATGAGCAAGATGACCAGAAGTAGAATCCAGTTCTTGCCTGGTGCTGCCCAAGGTTTGGTGAAGAGGAAGAAAACGTGTCAAATGAAGCCCAGCAGTCCATGGCCTCCAACAGACCAGGATCCAATTCACCGACAACGTGGAAGGGAGGGCTTAAAGCTCCACCGTTTCCTGGCCCTCACTGTTCTCTATCTGTGTGTCTCTCACCCTCACATCCTACTTAGAGAAAGCAACAGAGCCATCATTTTATTAGTCTTTTATTTTGGTGAAAAGCTGGAGGCTACTGCACTGAGAAATCCACAGCCTCCAACTGCTGCCTCTGCTCCCAGGGGATGAGAAAGCTGTTATCACTCCCATGCTAATAATAGGGAATTTAGCACAACTGCCTTCCGATCTTTCAAACCACTTCGATCTTTTGAAAAACAAACAAACCCCAAAACCCATTAGTTCCAGGGGAAAAAGAAAGGAAGGATTACAGTTGATCAGAACCGAAAGCAATTGTCTAATATTTCTATATAGCAAATAATTGTGCATTTTTTTCTGTAATTAAAAGGAATTTTTTTTGTCCTACCAGATATGAAGGCTCTGAGGCACCAATATTATACCCAGCAAGCCCTCCTGCATTTTCTTCCTGTCCCACCAGGCTATTATTTAACATGTTTCCTTGAACATCGATTCTTACCTAGAAAATGTTGTTATAAAAGACGTTTGATTCCTGGAGACATTCAGGGAATGCCTAAGAAGATAAAAATTTTAAGTGTATCTCTGGTTCACATTCCAAGTAAGTGCAGCGGGTCCCACAAATTCTTGGTCCCCCAATATTAAAATTTAATATTGTTATGGAAATATAATTATGGCACTGGTTGGGATCTAGATAACACGTTTTCCCTGAAGAACGCAACATTCTTGTACATAGGTGAACTGATTTCATCTTCATTAACAGTCCTGTTGGTTAGAAGAGGTACAATAGGCTAATATTATCCCTGTTTTATGAAGGGAGAAAGAGGAATCTAAATCCTCCAGCAGCCTACATACCTAGGACAGACCTGAGCCCCAGAGTTAAAATATTGCACACAAAGTCCTTGAACTCAGGCTCCTCAATCATGTACTGAGTTTGTAATGATGCTGAAGGCTTATACCTCAGAAATATTCCCAACCCTCCATATGAGTATGTTTGCGACTGTGGATTTTTCTGGCCTAAAGAAGGAGAAACAGAACCAACTGAATGAGAGTTCTACGTGATCCTGCAGCCTGGCTGGCCTTGGTGATGCTCCCTTGGGGGAGTCCAGGGATGTCCTTCTGACTTCCAAGGCAGTGTATGAGGGGCGGGGGAGGGATTGGGAGAACCAGTACCCTCTACAGGTGAAACTGAAGTTCTCTGAATATTCACGTTTCCTTGTCTTCTGCTTCTTAAATGTTATTATAAGTAAAATTAAGTCAGAGTACAGTCCTCGTGAACCAAAATACGTTTTCTTCTCTGGGAACAGGCAGGCAGCTTTCCCCTGGCTAACTGTCGTTTTCCACCCCAGGTTTTAAGAAGCAAGGCAGGTATGCAGTCATTTACTTTCAGCCTGCAAGTCCTTTTGATAAAAGAATCCCTGTGCAAGAAGCATTTCTCTCCTGTCCTTATAAATCAAATAAATAAAAATAAAAATTTCTGCCAAGCCATATGCTTCTGCTCCTATCCTTCAACTGGCCTAAAATAAAAAAGATTACCCTTTTCTGTTCTTTTTCTTATCCCTTTACTAGGGGAAAAATGAGTTAGAGAGAGAGAGGGGGGAGAAAGAGGGAGAGAAGAGAGAGAGAGAGAGAGAGAGAGAGAGAGAGAGAGAGAGAGAGAGAGAGAGAAAGAGAAATCAAACAACTGTCTAAGCAAATCAATCCAACATTTCCAGGGGCATTTGACCTGCTGCAATGTCAATCCCCTTACCCCACCCCCACCTTCTTTCTTTGAATCAACATACCCTCTGATCCTGATCGCTCCAATATGTCAGTGCCTGCTGCGGGCACATTTTATTGTTCATAAAGCCCCAGACGATAATGAAAAATAAGCAAGAAAACGATAAATTCATCAAAGTTGCGAGAATATTCGAGGAAAAAAGGAATTTCCTGAGGTAACTGTCCTTGACCTGGCTCTTTAATCGAGTGCAATTTCATCACTTTATCTAATATCATGCTTCATGCTTCAGGCGCCCAGCAATTCTATTTTAGTGTGGTCTAATGGGCAGCTGACACATCCCCTCAGCTCCAGACTGCATAATACGTGCTGACATACTGTGTGGCGAGCAGCCTTGCAGGGGCTGTTTACTGGTATTTGGGCCTCACAAGAAGAGATTCTTTGCAACAAGCTTCTTCCTAACAATTTCAGGCTCAGCTTTTGGGGGGGCCTCAGTGGACTCCACATTCTCAGAGGTCTGGGAGCCTTTGGGGGAAGGCAGCCGCTGATTTGGGCGGCTGTGTATGTCTGACTTTAGGGGAGAGGTTGGAAAGTGCCGATTCTGGTTGTCGGAAGCCTGAATCTAGATAGTGTAATGAAGAGTGTCACTCGAACTGCTTCGCAGGCGGCTCTGCTCAGAACCCCTGATTCCTTTTGATATTCTGAGGTTAACGCACTCTATGGGGCCTGAAAATAGAAATGCACACGAAAAGCTTTTATACTTACTCAGTTCAGTAAGCATGGCAAACTCATCAACAGCTATTTGTACACTGTAGGCATGATGGGACTTACTTTGATGTTCTGATTTATGCTTGCTATTTTCCCTTTCCCCCTCAAGTATTACTTTGGAGTCAAAATGTATTTTTTAAAAAAGTCAGCTTTTGACATAATAGCTGAGGATATTATCATCAATGAAGCAACACAAACCCACAGGCAAATACAGAAATGCCACAATCTTTGGCTAAATTTCCAATTTCAAATTTTTCTAAAATATATAAAGAGGACTAAAGAGACACGATAACTATATAAAATATGTGGCCCTGGACTGAATTCAGTACTAGAGAATGAAGAACGCCATCAAGAATATTACTAGAACAGCCCAGCTAGAGGGGCTCAGCGGTTGAGCATTGACCTACGAACCAGGAGGTCATGGTTCGATTCCCAGTCAGGGCATTTGCCAGGGTTGTTGTGGTCTTGATCCCCAGTGTGGGGCATGCCGTAGGCAGCCAATCAATGATGATTCTCTCTCATCGATGTTTCTCTCTCTTTTCCTTCATCTATGAAATCAATAAAAATATATTCAAAAAAATTTTACTAGAACAATTGACCACATGGACTGTAAACTTACATTTTCTGAATTTAATGACTTGCTGTGGTTATGTAAGGGAATGTGTTTTCTCTCACAATTCACAGTGAATTAGAGGTATGAATGGGTATAGGGCATGATGCATGCAAATTATTCTCAAAGGGTTCAGAAAAAAATTTAATTAGAGGAAGAAGGCATAGCTGTGTGGCAAAATGTTAAAAATTAGCTAATCATCAGGGCAAAGCCTAATGATTCTTGTCTGAAGGCGGGCAAATGAGTTCTGTCCAGTGGAGGCTCAGCGGACCTCCCTCCCCCACTGTGGAAGAAGCCAGTTTTGTATCCATTTGCAAATTCATTTCCATATTCCTGATCGATAAATGAACCTTTGAACTGATTATAAATTCACCTGTTTCCCTCATTAATAATGAGTTAACATCCTGAACATGTGTTCATTCAAAACAAAATGTGTGAATCTGAGCAAAAGTGACACAGCTTTCTTAACTGGTCTTGCAACATCGCTGTGACTTTGAAATGTTTGTAAAATACAAAGTTTCTAATGCCAGTGGGCGGGGACTGGTTAAGAATGGACACCTGCTGTGTCACGTGCTGAACACAAGTGTTCTTTACAGGAGGTAGTATGTTCCATCCAGAATCATGGCAACTGTAAAGCAAGCCACTGTCACTCTAATACCACCATGGCTCTAATCATAATGACATTTCGTGATTTGTGGCCTCATTAGGGCCCGGGGATGCCTTGTTAGATCTCCCTGTGTGCCATGCCTCGCTTCATCTCACATCTCTATATTTAAGAAATTGGAGTACAGCAGCGTTACATTTGCCCAGAAGATTAAATTTAATCTCAGATAGAGTCAGCTATTTCTATCCTGTGGGAGGTGAAAAGTCACACGGGAGCTGGCCTGTGGTCCTCATGGTTTGTCTATGGAGGCGGTGTCTTCAGGCACAGAATACTGGTAGTCTCAGTTGGGGAGGAGGAGCATTGCTGGGGGTAGGAGTTGCAAGAATAAAACATTAGTTCATCAGGAGTTTAAAGCAGAACATCAACCATATCAGCGATGAAATCAGGACAATGTTCTGTCTTTTAAATGCCAACATTCACATCACAAACATTTTCCATTTTATTTATTTTTATTTTTATTTTTTAAATATATTTATTGATTTTTTACAGAGAGGAAGAGAGAGGGATAGAGAGCTAGAAACATCAACCAGAAGGTATATGCCCTTGACCGGAATTGAACCTGGGACCCTTCAGTCTGCAGGCTGACACTCTATCCACTGAGCCAAACCAGTTAGGGCAACATTTTCCATTTTAAACAGGAGTATTTTTAATACAACTGCTCAAATCTTCCATCCCACCCTAGCCGGTTTGCTTAGTGGTTAGAGCATCAGCCTTTGACTAATGGGTCAAGGGTTCGATTCTAGTCAAGGGTAAGTACCTAGGTTGCAGGTTAGATTGGGAGTCGACCAAACAATATGTCTCTCTTACATCGATGTTTCTCTTTCTCTGTCTTTCCCCTCCCTTCCACTCTCTCTAAAAAAATCAATAGAAAAAGTATCCTCAGGTTAGGATTAACAAAAAAACAAACAAAAAAGATAATTCCATTCCCTGTGATTTCCAGCTTTGTGTTCCTTCTAAAGCAGCCGTGGGCAAACTACGGCCCGCGGGCCGGATCCAGCCCGTTTGAAATGAATAAAACTATTGAAAAAAAAGACCGTACCCTTTTATGTAATGATGTTTACTTTGAATTTATATTAGTTCACACAAACACTCCATCCATGCTTTTGTTCCGGCCCTCCCGTCCAGTTTAAGAACCCATTGTGGCCCTCAAGTAAAAAAGTTTGCCCACCCCTGTTCTAAAGCAATATAGGTACCAGTAGAAGCACTATATAGCCATCATAATAATATATTGGACCTTTAGAATGTACCATGTATTTCATACACAATGTCACAGAATCCTCCCTAATCTTCACAAATCGCTGAGCCAGATATTATTAGTCCCATTTTACAGATGAATAAACTGAAATTCAGGGAGGCTAAGTAGCCCAGAGCTAATTAGTGGCAGAGTTAGATTTAATATCAGATTAAGTCTGGTTGCAAATCCACAATATTTAACCTCTACATCAAAATTTGATGAAAACAATGTTAGAAACTGCATTGTTAAAAGCTCATTGAACTATGGTCAGTGTGGCTCAGTTGGTTGGAGTGTCATCTGGTACACCAAAAGGTTGCCGTTCAAATCCTGGTCTGGGCACATACCCAGATTTTGGGTTTGATCTCTGGTTGGGGCAACCAATTGATGTTAGTCTCTCACACTGATGTTTCTCTCTCTCTCTCCTTTCCCCTCTCTAAAATCAATTTTAAAAAGAGAGAGAGAGAAAAAAGTTTCTTGAAGGAAACAATCCAAATTAGTTCTTCACAGTGCTATGCTGTCCATGTCATGGCCAAGTGTGATCACCTGTCTTGTGTAGCATCATGCTAATGAAGTGACTAGTTTACATAAAGCACTTGGGCTATTTCGAGTAAAAACATGCAAAGCAGGGTTACTTTCTTAGATTATTTAAAGTTACTAAAAAAAGGAAAGAAATGAGGAACTAGTCTTTAATTTTCCATTTTGAAGATTTAAATAATCTAGTTGGCAAGACTTTATACTTTCTAAGAGTATATAAAAAAAAACTGACTGCCAAATTGTGAGAAGTTAGAAATGCAGGTTTTAAGCATTATTGTTTTAGTGATGGTAATAAACTACATCAACATTGTATCTACTAAAAAAATAATTTTTCTAAGTCAAAAATTTTTAATTTAAATGTATTTTTCTAGCCAAATCATAGCTAAAAGCATGTGGGGTGTGATATTTTAAGCAAATCAATTGTTTCTTGAATATTAACTTCTCCCCCACTTTCTGTGAACTCTAATCTCCTTTAATCACTGAAAATTATCCTCTAATTAATGAGGCTATGAAATGTAAAAAAAACAACAACTTAGTTTATTAAAATGGTAACTTTGGTTGCTATTTCATTTGTCATCTCCCTGATTTGTCCTTCACTCAGCTAACATTTAGTGGATTTAGCTAATATTTATTGCATGTGTATAGTAACTTGTTCTCAATAAGCTTAGAATTAAACAGTGAGCTGCAACAGAGGACACAATACAAGTATCCAATAGAGGAGGTAATGCATATAAGTCTACAGGATTCTGATGTACTTGTCTATCACTGGCCCCACCTTCTTCACCATAGAACGAGCATATGATCTATGCTGGCCAATCAGAGAACCCAAACTTCCCAGAAACAGAGATAGAGCCAAGGTGGACACATGACCCAAACAGAGGCAATCCGTGTCCTGTGGTGGTGGTGGTAGTGGTGGGGGGCGGGGGGGGGGGGGGGGGAGGGTGTTGACATAAGTGCTGTGGAAGATGATTTCTCTCCTGAGATTAAAAGCTAAAAATACCGTGTAAAGCTGGGGCGTTTGAGAACCACTCTCCTATCACCCATGAGTGAAGGATCTGCTGAAGACTGAAATCAACATGGAAGAAACCAGAGCCAAGAAATATAATGAAGGGCAGATCCTGAGAACTGGCTGGGCACTGCATTCAGCCAGTTCAACTGGGTTTTGGGTTATAGGAGTCAATAAATACTTATTTACCCTCATTTGTTTAGTATTTCATTGGAAATGAAGTCATCTAACACCAAGATGATCCCCGAACAGAGTTTGATTGAGCTGTAAAACTTTTTCCAACACTACTATATTCATTTTACTACAGAAAGGTGCAATAGGAGGTCGGAGTAAAGAGCAATGACCTACAGCTGGAAATGAACCCAAGGCTGCATGAGGGGGCGATATTTAAGTTGAGCTAGGATTTCCATAACTATAAAAACAGAGTAAAGACATTCTGGATGAGGAATTCCCATGAGCAAAGACAAAGCAATGTGAACATGTTTGTGGAACTCATCAGTACAAAAATCTAATATATGTAGAAGAATGAAGAAGAGGTTGAGGCTGGGAAGGTATTTGGGAACTAGATGATGAAAGATTTTGAAGCAGTTCAGATTTTATTCTGTAAGTAAATGAAAATCATTGAAGGCTTTGGGAGAAAATAAAGTCACGATTTATGTTATGTCATGGGAAAATAATCCTGATAACAGCCTAAAGAAGTAATTGCATTAAAAAAGATTGGAACAGAAGTCAGCCCAGGACCTCATGCCAGGCCCGATGGGAGGTGTTCAGGATATACAGACAGTGCCTCAGGCAGGGGCACGGGCACATATTCAAGAGGCATTTTAGAAATAAAATTAAGAGGATAAGGTGATTCATGTTAAACCATTTGAATAGTAATATCTGCCAATGGGGAATTTTAAAAAATAAATTATGATCTGATGAAGTTTTGATGAAACAGTTTTCAATGGTTCAAAACACTATCTTTTAGGTAAAGTGGAACTAACCTTTGAGAAATGCTTAGAAATGATCCAAAACAGGCAGATGTATTACGCTTACTCTAGTGTTAGGAAGTGAAAGAATTTTACTTCTAAGTTTTGACTTTATAACACATTTTAAACTGCAGACAAATGCTCTGGCATGAAGATAGAGTCACAAAATGAATCGCACGTAGAATGTGAAATGATGCTTGCTTCCTTTGGGCTTTGTGTGGTTGGGCTTAATCTCAGGACAGCAACCAAATGTGGAGGCAGATTGTTTCGTTTCCTTCCTTCCTCCTCTTGTCTTCCTCTTTCTCTTCTTTTTTCTTTATTTTCCTCTTTTCTTTCTCAATCTTTCCTCTCCCTTTACTCCTTCATTAGAATTAAATTTTTAGGTAGGTGTAGAAGGAAAATTTTTTATAGTGGAAATAAGTTGGTATGCTATTTAAAAGTGGCAAAAGAAAAATTAGAAAAGCTTTCTATGGTTTTAGGAGTGGGTGAACTTTACAATTTTCATGCTATAAGTATTTATGAGCACATGACAGGCACATGGTCGATTGGACTTTTCCATCGAAGTAGCTCTTTTCTTCAAAGATGCAGTATTCAGAATCTTCACTTGGAGATATAAAATTCTTCTAATTTAATAACTTTTTTTTCTTTCAGCAAGATTACACTTCTAATGACAATATAAAATTTCAGGAAGATTTCCTCTACTGGGTTGATTGCATGACCATGTGAATTTAAATAGAGAGTGTGGAGATATTCCAGAAATTTCTATAATAATTTTCCTAAAGGAATACAAATATTGTTACAAATTGTAACCTTTTGGGTGAAATAGGCAGAGGCCTCATAGTGTGGTTTGACTTTCAGATGGATAGTAATCATTCATGTATAGTTAGATATTAAAATTAATGCTAAACTGTAGTATGCAGTGCTGAGTGAGAAATAATGTGTTCTCATGTCACATGAGAGAAAGCAGGTGGTGACTGTAGGATGATAGTCTTTGAAGATAAAGGGAAGCTGAAAGGGGAAACAAAAAGGAAATTGAGATGTTAATGCCAGAGATCTGTTGGCAGAACAGCATGAAGCCCACCCTCCCCAGAGTACCCTCATGGACATTTTCCGAATGTACCCAAATTCAATGCCATTAAAAAAGAAATCAAAATTAGATGTTTCTTAATTTATAGAATCATTTCAGGCAAATACTACATATAATCATTATTACCCTAATAATAATTGAGGAGTTTAAAATATGCACAGATAATTTTTTTTTCATCTCCAAAATGCAAAGAAGGGAAATAATAAATTCTGGTCACCATCGCCAAATCCCCTCACACAAAGAAAGTAAGAAGTTAAGATACAGGACAAGAGGAGATCTTATTTTATAAATTAAAGGTCACATATAAAGGCCAAGAGTGAATAAAACATCCTTAAGGAGATCTCATTCTTGGTTATCAGTTCTGAGAAACTTGAACATGGTTTTCTTTTTATAAAAATTTTTTAAAACTGATTTTGAATCCAGGGTGTATGCCCTGACTGAGAATCAAACCTACCATATTTTCAAGCTACACTGGCCAGGGCTTTCTTTTTATTTTTAAATTTTTACTAAATTTATTGGGGTAATATTGGTTAATAACATTATATAAATTCCAGGTATACAAGTCTATAATATGACATCACTATATTCTGTTGTGTGCTCACCACTTGATGTCGTCTCCTTCTATCACCTTATATTTGACCTTTTACCCTCTTCATCCTGCTTCCACTCTTTTCCCCTCTGGTAACTACCATTTTGTTGTCTATATCCATGAGTGTTGTTTAGTTTAGCTTGTTTGTATGTTCGTTTCCTTTGTTCATTTGTTGCTATTTGTTTTCTAGCCCATATATGAGTGAAATCATATGGTTCTTTTCTTTTTCCATCTGACTTATTTCACTTAGCATAAACCCCTCAAGATCCATCCATGTTTTTGCAAATGGCAATTATTTTTTAGTGGCTGAGTAGTATTTCACTGTATATATGTAACACACCTTCTTTATCCAATCATCCACTGAAGGACACACGTTTCCATGTCTTGGTTATTGTGAATAATGCTGCAATGATTCCAGTTGCAAAGGATTTGAATAAACATTTGTGGTGATCAATATTAGACCTCTATTCATCACACCAAGAGCTTTCTTGTTTAATCAAATCAGTTGCAAGAATATATGATAAATTAGCCAATGATAAAGATTTCTGTATGAAGCTACCTGATTACTGCTTCAGCTCACCGCCATTGCAGTACCCACACTCAGCTTTTCCTTCCTTACCTGCTTCCATCACCTGCATTGACACAGGGAGCCCAGTTCAGTAGCAGCAGTTCTCACGGTCATTACTGATCCACAGAGAAGAGACACTAAAGACAGCTTCCAGGATGCAGCTGCTCCCTTTACAGTGGTATTTCTAACTGTCTTGGCAAAGCATTTCTGGACCCTCTTTCAGTGGGTGAGCAATTTTTAAATGATAATTTTAGTTTAGCATTCTAATTTCCCTGGGCCTTGGATACTGTCTTTTACAACATACCAATGGACTTTTGTCATTTCATCTTCATTTAGTGTTTCAGCTACCAGATTTCAGTGATTTAACCAAGCAAATTCTTAGAGCCACACAAAGTGGCCCATTGAATCCAGGATCTTGGCTTAGAACCTTCACATCAATGATTTCATCTTTGTCCCTTATATTCCTTTCATCCTGAATCAATACCCTTAGAATCCATTTCCATACATGTTCCTCAGGTTTTGTTGTATAATTAACAAAATCTTGCAATATTCGGTGACTAGCATCTCATGGCTCACACCAGGGAGCCTGGTGAGATTTGAGTCAGCCTTCAAGTCTAGAAACAAGGATAAGCAGTGCTGGTCTTCAGGAGGGTTGGGAAATTCCTCAAGGGAAGCTATTGTAGAGTTTTAGGAAACGGAATACCGACCTCCATCAGAAGGAAGGGCTTCTACCTGCAAAGGATCCTCAGCAGAATTCAGGGGTCCGTGGTCTCCAGCTTCACTACAATTTGTCCATGTGTCCCAATTCTAATTTTTAGTAGAAGAGCGTTTAGGAATAAAAATAATTAATACTTCTGTTTTATCTTAATCAATGTCCTAACTTTACCATAAGAAACCCTTCGGGGTTGTGAATTCAATTTGCCTTGTAATTCAACTACCAGAAAGATTTGATTTTTAGTTGTTTTTTTTTTCAGAACTTTTGACCCTGTGTCTACAGGGAAAAATGGTTATTTGTAGGGAAATCACAGAAGCATTCTGATCCCTTAATCAGACCTTGAGCTGATAAATCAAAGCCCTGAGTTCATCACTTTCTTTCCCTCCTAAGTTCTCTAGTTTACTTAGAAGCCACTTGCTAGTCCCATTATGCTTCTATTCCCACCAAAATGTTCCATGGCATCAATTACTTGGTCACCCAATACCCTGCCTTTCCTAAGTAGTTGGTACCAGCTATTTGCATGAACACTTCACTTATTCTTTCAAAAATATTATCAAGCACCTACCACATGCCAGAGACTCTTCTAGGACTGGAGATACAGCAATAAACAAAAACAGATATGATCCCTACTGTCATTCAGCTTGGTTCTAATGTCTTGGGAAGACAGATAGATTAAAAATATTTTTATTAAATTTTCAAGAATTGAATTACTTTGTTGGAAAATAAAACTGGGTAAGAAGGCAGATATTGACAGAAAAGACAATTTTAGGTCTGGTGGCGATAAACACAGACTTAGCTCATATTAGTAGAAGAGCATTTAAGAATAAAAATAAGTAATCAGTGCCCCTAACTTTGGAGACAAACCGAAGTACTCAATGTACTTCTATTTTTTGACTCTTTCCTTAGCATGGTGAGTTGTTTGGGAAATGATTCAATAGTTATTTGTAGTTCCTAAATTCTCAACAGCAGTTGCTTCCTGATATGTGTCACTATATATTCTGAGTTGACATCTGCTATCTGAATCACCAAAATAGTGCCTTGTTTTAAAATTTATCCACCATTGGCTTCTGTTTTATCTTACTCTAGGCCATGTTATCACTACATGTGACATCTCTGTATATGTGTTTGTGAAACTGGGATAAAGTTGGCTAAACTTGCTATGGAGGAAACTATGAAACATGTTTTTGCATTAGTAGAACAGGAGGCATAAGCACGTTTGGAACAGAGAGAAGGAGAACAGAGAAGGCAGAGATATTGGAGAAATAGGATCTCACAAAGGAAAGTCAAATGGAAGTTAAGAACTTCAATGCAATTCAGGCAACCACCTTGGAGTTCAGATAACTGTAGACTTTTACTATGGATTTTGGTCCCCAGAAACTAGATTAGCATCTCCCTTAGGAACAAAGCCTTTGCCTACTAGAGGAAATCACCTAAGGTTTGTTGATGGTGATTTTGATGACAACACTCATGATGACATTCTATTTGAGAAATGTTTCTCAAAATGAGAGTTGCCTTAGCAAACTTATACACTGGTAGAGAAATCAACACTGATTAACCTTTAGATATTGAAATATCTGAGAGAGAAATCATTTTTATGAGAAAGTAATTAGGAAGCACAGCATATTAACCTCCAGATTTCTATGGAACTAGAAAATGTGCAAATGAATTAAAAAATTATAGTATAGCTTATTACAATGTTGAACAATATGGTTATGCTTTCATATAATATCAGACAGCTATCAGTATAATTCCTATAATCCTCTGTTAATTATAGTTCAGAACTCAACTGAATGTTCAACCAGATCCTTGCTACTGTTTCAGAACAAGAACTTCTATGATTGATCATTCACACATTCATGCTGAAGAGCTGGGATAGTTTAGACAAGTCAGCAATTGGCCCACATTGCGCTGCATGTAAGCAGGAGAGCTGAGACCCATTCTAACTGGACTGAACCTAAGACTGTTGATTTCTTCATCCCAAAACACTGCTCCATGGTGCCAAGAGAAAGCAGGAAGGATATTTCAGCCTGGCCATCCTTAGGTTGGGCTGTGGACGAAAGAAGAGGGACATGGATCTTGGAGTTAGACAAGCCAGACATCCAATGCTGGGGCACTGCTCTGTCTCGCTTGTGAATCGGGCTGGGGTTGTCATACCACCTGGGGCATTCTCTCACTAGATGACCTTCAAGTCTCCTTCAAAAACTCACATCCCCCAATTCCTCCCTGTGGCACTCAAAGGCCAAAGCAAATGATTTGACTGTTTTCCAACTCATCTCCAAAATACCTTGTAATATTAAAGCAGAATGTTTTGATTGTCTTGCTTTAGGATCTGATAATGAAACTGTGGAAGAAAAGTACTATAGTTTTTCAACCCTCTTAAATGGCTGTGTTATTTGTTACACCCTCTCCTTTCTCCAACTGTGTCTGTTCTTGTTGTCTATTGATTTGAGGACATGCATATATGGGCAATAAGAGTGAGAGTTTCTGCAGATGCAAAACAGACCCACTACACTTCAGCAAATTTTATTCCCATTTGTTGAATGAGCATTTGTAAATAGCAGGAGTTTTCTTACAGTCAGCACATACTTAAGAACACCTACTATGTGCTGACTCTAATCTCTAAGAATTAGGAGAAACCAGGACCTAGAGAGCCGTTTGTATCACTTATTACATTTATGGTACCTAGAAATAGAAGATTTCTATCTACCTGTTTTCCTTTGGGACTGAAAAAAATGATGCAAACCAACATTATGAATGTACTTGATTATACTTAAGAAAATACTTTCATACTTCTTGGGTTTTGGCTACAAATTTTAAGAATGAGAAACTGTTTTTGAAACTAAAAGTTTGGCAGCCCCCTAGTAAGAAAATACCTTTGTTGTTTTGAAGTCTGTGGAGCTATTTTTCAGAAGCCGGCTTCGTTGGCAGAGCAAGTTTGTTAATAACACTGCAGCACTCTCCTTGTTGGAATAACACAAATTAGTATTTAACCCAGGCGGAAGAACACATGAAGTTATTTAACATTTACATAAAATTATGGAGTAAACTCCAAACAGGTCGCCTCTGAAATATATAATTACACTCAGCAGTCCTGTCAGCATACATAGAAACAATTTTATTTCCAATCATCTTCTGCTTTTATTCACTCAAGAATGTATCATTAAAATTTCCACAGAACAATGAACCTTAATAGGTGCTAATGCAATTGTGCATTATGGTAATTGTTACCTAAATTAATCTCTGTACTTTCCATTCCTTATTGCCCTATGCATAAGGAGTGTGAAAAAGATAATGTGGAGGCTGACATTTGTATAAATGGGGTAAAAGATTTATCTTATTTGATAAACATTTCATGAGAACTTGCTAGTTTTTAAAGTAGTTTATTTGAAAAAAATGTTAGAATTGCTGCAAGCATAGTTTATGTAACCTTGAATAGGTGAAATTTGTGATGGCAGAAGGCTGTTCACCTGTTTAGGTCATCTTTGGTACATGTGTACTCACTAGGGTATCCAGATGGCAAATGTGTTCCCCTATGCATATATGGCCAGGGCAGGTATGCATTCATACCCATCTCTGTGTGTGTGGTCACTGTTTATATCTTTACCTTCACTCACTTATGTAAAGTACATACAACTTGCTTGGTGTAATGAAACTCCAAGTTATATTCTGCATCATGTTCTCTTCTACCAAATTTATATGTTGAAGTCCTAACCCACTTCAGAATGTGACTGTATTTGGAGACAGGACCTTTAAAAACATAATTATATTAAAATGAGGTCATTAGAGTGAGCTCAAATCCAATATGACTGGTATCCTTTTAAGAAGAGGAGATTAGAGCATAGACACACACAGATGAAAGTCCATGTGAAGACACAGAGGGACTCAGCCATCGGCAAGCCACGGAGAGAGGCCGCAGAAGAAACCAGCCCTGCTGACACCTTGATCTTAGACTTCCAGCCTCCAGAACTGTGAGAAAACAAATTTCTGTTATTGAAGCCATCCAGGCAGTGGTATTTTGTTAGGGCAGCCCTAGCAAATGAATATATCCACCTAACTTGCAAATCAAAAAATACAGGTCAAATATATTCAAAGAAAAAGAAATACAGGTTTTTGTGCTGTCTCTGTCCCTCCCCAGTTCTATTTGACCTTGGGCATGTCATTTAATCTCCCCATCTGTAATGGGGTCTAGTTTTTGTCTGCTTGTTTATTGCAGACTGCTCAGCACCATATTATTTTCTTCTATTAACAGCACCCTGAGTTTCCTCTGAGAAAATACCAGCTCCTTGCTCTGAGACCCCACAGTCTGGGTGAGGCTGGTCTCATGCCTGAGTTCTAGATACAGGCATGTTACTCAGGTCTGGCCAATCAGATTGTTCCATGCCCTCTGCCCACAATGACGGGTTCAAGAATGGACATGTGACAGAGACCTAGACAATGAGCTTCAATGTCAGGACTGAATATGAAATTATTGAGCAATTCAGCTGTTTGCTGACATTTCTAAAGTGTGGGGGTGGGTACCTGGAGCTGTCTGGCAGTCACTGTGAAGGATCAGACTAAGAATAAAGCCAGCTGGGAGAAAACTGACCCACAGACAGAAAGCGACCCGGCACTGAGCACCCTGTGAGAGCCGCTGGATCAGCCTCGCCTGAGGCTGGTAATCCCCATGACCCTGTCATTTCCTTAATAAGCTGATACATCCCTCTGCTCTTTTTCTACCATCAGGCAGTTTGGCTGGCATTCTGTCATTGCTACTAAGAGTCCTGAGTAGTATAGTAATAGCTTAATGCTTTCTCTTCCTTGGTGAAATGAGTGCCCTCTTAAAGCTCTATTTCCCCCAAGTAAGTATTGTACAGAACACCGATATTTCTCTGGTGTGTATGTGGGAGAAGGCAGGGATGAGGGTGGGAAATAAAATATGACCCTTTAATCCCTGGTTCTGTGTGGAAACTTCTGGAACAATCAGATTCCTGCCAGTATCTAGAATCATTAAATCTAAGATGCTTGTGGACAGTTTAGGTCTGAGTGTGCAGGAGCTTTTAGCCCTGTAGTGGAGAGCAGGGACAGGGGCAGAGGCACTAATACAGTGGTTCTCAACCTTGGCTGCACATTAGAATCACCTGGGAATCTTTTTAAAATCCTGATTTAAAATTCTGGGCCTCATCCTCCGGAAATTCTGTTTCTTTGTTACTAATGCTGTGGCCCCACTCCATAACAAAGAAACAGACTTTCCGGAGGATGAGGCCCAGAAATCAGGATTTTAAAAAGATTCCCAGGTGATTCTAATGTGCAGCCAAGGTTGAGAACCACTGCACTAATAGGTGAAGAAAGCAGCACCAGGTGTTACACCGACATTTGTCCTCCAGGGGCCGGTGAAGTTGCCAAATGGCCAGAGGCGAGGGCTGCTTGTAAAGTGCTTTATGTTTAGGACACTTGATGTGATTTTCTGTCCATCTCTGGCAGGGCTCCAGGCTGTCAAACCCAAGCTGAATTATCAACTTTAGAACACTTATGGACAGAGGTGTACTGGTAGTAACAGGATTTAAAGGGCATGTCATTGGTGCCACTATAACACCTCCCCACCCCCCAACCTGGTAGAGTGGAATGCATCATAATTAGTGGTATTTTACTTTATAAAATATATTTTACTGGGCCAAGTCTGGGATGAGCTTTGCCATTCAATATAGTCTTTAGAACAGTGATTGTTAACAAAATCGAGAAACGCATTTGCCTTCTACTCACCCCCAAAACATGCATATACGTTTTGCAGTTAATTTCAAGGGCTCTGAACTTTCAAAGCCCCTTCCCCAGTGGGCCTCAGGCTACAAGCTCCTGCTGTATACAAATGTGTCAAATGAGTGTTTGCCAATTTATTTTCTAAGCGATTTGAATGTTCTGAATCGAGATTCTTCAGACTGCAATTTAAACAGCCTGCTAATTCATTTCTTTAACTACCACTAACTTTTTCTTTTGTTTGGGGATTTCTTTGTCTGTGATTTGATTCACTTCTGCATGTAGCCTTGTTTATTCAAGTGTTTAGTGGGTGCCTGGGGTGCATCAGGAACTGCGTAGATGCTGGTGATCTAGTGAGAGTTCATAGAGAGGTCCCCATTCCCCCAGGATTGATGGGCTGGTGGGAGAGCACAGGACTCAGGTGATATTCACTCAGCAGAACCTAATAATGACAGTTCTAACTCTGGAGCGAGGCATTGGATCTGTGGGGACTGGAGTTTGGAGGGACTCTGGCACCCGAGCAGGTAGAAGGGCTGCCCCTTCAGCAGCTTAGTGGAAATTCTGGGGGACTTGGAAGGACAGAGGACTGTTAAGGGTGGCCTATTCTTTTAACAAAGACCTCACACTAGGGCTGGAACTTGGGTGAGGCCAACAAGACACTGGGCTCTGGTTCCTGGGCGGAAAATTCATGAAGGCGCTAAAAAAAGCCCCCCTCTGTAATCAGAATCCTACAGGACCAGGGTTAGGGTGAGGGGGCAAGGTGAGCCCTGAAAGGCACGAGTGGGATTCTGTCTTTATTTAAAATTTTGATATTTTGTTCATCATAGATAAAATTCATTTTGATCTTTTAAAAAATATTGCATTAAGATGTTAGCTGTCTTGATGGTTAAGATTTTTGGCACCCCTTTAAATTTTGTAGCTAAAGTACCTGCCTCACTTTCCTCACCCTAGCCTGGCCCTGCCTCCCAGTGTAGGCATAGGTCACAGGACTTTGTTAAGGAAGGTTTGCAGTGTATCATTTTTATAATTGTGTTTATGTACCAGGTAGACTCTTTCTTTTTTCTTTATTTCCATTTGGTCCAATGCATGGGAGAGGGCTCCAGGGAGGCTAAAAGAATGGCTGGTAGTTTCAGGGAGTGGCTCAGGTAAAGGCCAGACACAGGAGGATGCAGAGGGGCCCCTCAAAGGTCTCTGGGTTCCAAAGACTCCTCATTGTGCTTGATGGGAAGCCTTTCGAAGAGATACCCGCCCAGCCCAGCCTGGGGGCCGCCAGCCTGCGGAGGTGAGTCAGGTGTCGCCCATCTTCTTGATGAGTTTCACCTCCTCACCCGGAAGTGGTTCTCCAGGAAGCCACAGAGCTGAGGGTCTGCGCCGGTAGAACCAGGGCCTGCGGCTCCAAAAGGGCCTGGTTCCGTTCCTCCCAAGGCCAGGGCGGCTTCCATGGCCCTGAGTTCTGCCCACTCACCTTGGGGAGGCTTCAGCAGGTCCTGGGAGAGAATGCGGCCACCGCGCTTCTTGCAACTTTAAGAGTCACCTCGCCCCCCCAGAACCACATCATCGAGGTGGAAAAAGACGCCCAGAGAGAGGTAGGTGTGCGCGGCCCGCAGATGCAGGTTGGTCAGGCGGTTGACCGCAGCCTCCACCTGGGTGGGATAATTCTGACAGATTTGGGAGCTCATGGTTGTTCGGCAATAAGGAGTTAAGGTAGAAAAATAACAATGGTGTGTTGGCTGGTCTCAGAGGTGGTTCTGAAGGTGGTGACGAGACACAGGACAGTGGTAGGGGCTGGAAGAGGGGGTGTCCCTGGGTCTGTTTCATCCAAATACTGGTGAAGCAAGAGACAGATCCAGGACCGCCAAGGGCACTATATGTGTACCCTTGCTTAACATTTGTTTTATTGAGGTATAATTGGCATATAAAATTATGTTAGTTGCAGGTATATAACATAATGATTCAATATTTGTGTATATTGCAATGTCTAGTTAATAACTGTTACCAGACATAAGATGTGTACTCTCTTAATGTAGATTTTGCATAATACATATGTATATTTTGATGTATATAACTTTTTGCTTACATATAATTTGACCTTATAGAATCCTCAAAAATATAAAGTAGGTATAATTTAGATTCAGCAGGTTGACACATAAAGCATATACGAGTATGGTGGTTTGATTCAGTGCTTCTTAGTTCAGCTGGGAAATCCCACTGCACAGCACCGCCTCTGGTTCTGAGGCTGAGTTGTTGTCTGCATCAGTACCAGGTGCCACAAACAGCAGGTGAAGGAGAGAGCTAATGGTATGCCTGTGGCCTTGGCATAGTGCGGGCTCTGTGCTTTTCCCACTTCCGGTCCTCTGGCCTCATCTCTGGCTTTATGCTGCCCTCATCTCCTCCTGCTGCTCCGGGTCCCGTGTCTCTGCCTTCTTCCTGACCTAATCAACTTCTTCCCGGGTCTCAACTCCAGACGTGGCTTTGTGTCTCATCCCTGACTCCTCCATCGCTGGCATGTATCTCTCTCCCACGTGATTTCCCCACCATCTGGAACAAGTTCTAGAAGCCTAATTAACTTGTAAACTGTGTTCTGTTTGGATGGCAAAACCCATCTTTCTTTCCCGTGAATCGAACCTCCCGACCTCTTCTCATAAAACACTCATGTCCTATTTGCTACCCTGTGCTCAGCTGTCGTTAGTTTGTGTTGACAGTTTTATTGTTTCCTGGTGACCCTGTCCATCCACAATTACTAGGGTATGGAGCAACCTATTTATTTCAAAGTTAAATGTGTGGAATAAAAGCAAAGCAAAAAAATTTCACATTCTAGGGAGAAAAATCCCAGTTTTAAAAATATAACTTATTCATTCATGTATGTATAAATCCTACTGGACTTTCTTTCACCAAATTAGTGAGTAGGTCTCTTAAACATATTCAGGTAACAGTAACTCTGAACTTTTTAGATTTCCAAGGCTCTTAAAAATTATGCATTTGAATAAATAAAGACATAATGTATATACTTCATAGAAGGCAAAATTGACCTCTAAAGATATATTGCAATAATCTATAATAATAAAAGCATAATATGCTAATTAGACTGGACATCCTTCCGGACATCCTTCTGGAAGAACTTCCAGATGAAGCTGAGGCTGCGAGGGAAGCCTGGGTCCCGGGTGCCAGAGGGAAGCCGGTGCCAGCAGCCAGGGGAAGGAAGGCCTATTCTCGCACAGATTTCATGCATTGGGCCAGAGGTCCTCAAACTTTTTAAACAGGGGGCCAGTTCACTGTCCCTCAGACATTCCACTCATGCGCACTGTGGGCCCGGGGCGAGTTAGCTGCTAAGCAGGGCAGGCAGTGGCGGCAAAAACACCCAGCGGGCCTGATAAATGTTTTTGGCGGGCCACATGTGGCCTGCAGGCCGTAGTTTGAGGACCCCTGCATATTAGGGCCTCTAGTTATCAAATAAATGGCTTTAAAGTATTTATTATTAATGAAGGTAGTACAGTCTTTCAAAACTACCCTGGATTTCGATTTCAAATAAGTGTATATATAGGAAACTTGTATGACCAAATCATAATTTGAGAATGAAAATAATGAAGAAAAAATAGATTGTTGTGAAGCAGTGTGGAGTGAGGACACCAAGAGCTTTCTCTTGGTCACTGATGCTGATTGCAGAAAGAGCCTGGGCAAGACGTGTACCACGTGGATCCAGCTATGCTAATTAGTGGAAGACAGGGCTGGAAGAATAGCTTCTACCCAGTAATCACTAAAGCTGATATATATCGGCATCACAGAGCTGCAGACATATGTAAGGGAATCCGTTATCTCTGGTTGCATTCCTGTTATGAATTTAAATAGTAAGGTAATTCCATTTGCTTTTAAAAGTTGAAAGGCCAGCACAAAGAAGCAGAAAGAAAAAAAAGTATAGTACAATCCATAGGAGGACAAAAGTTTGGTATTTTTTCAGATATATCTATATATCTATATCTATATATCTATATATTTATATATCTATATCAATATCTACATCTATATTATCTATATTTCTATATCTATATGGTATATATACATTAGGGATAAGATATATCTATTTGTAGAAACATGCTCTGGACAGTTTATCTTTGGATTAATTGATACATTTTAGGAGTCAAGTTGTCCAGGAATATATCCTGAGTTTTTTCAGGGAAGTGAAGGGAGGTGAAAGCATTTCTCTGGTGCTTTGGGATCCTTGGGAGAAGCTATGTGAGAAGCACACAGTATTGCTTTCATTTGGCAATTGTGATTCTAAGGCATATTGAAGCAGACACTTGAGTGCTCCAAATGACAAGATAATCCAGATAAACTTTACGCATCTTGCAGCTTTTGAGGTTTCTAAAGCCAACTAGAGCGGAAGGATAAATGACAACCCAAGTTTCTAAGTTAGTTCGTATCATACATACTTGGTGTCTCTGCTTCATATGACTCTCAGCTGCCAGCAACAAATACTATAGCCAAGCACCTAGAGTCAGCTCGTCTGCACGTGGACGGTTCTATCACACATATGCTGTGGATCACAAAAGTGAGACTATGTTCTTATATAACTTGTTTTCTCTTAATTCCCATAGCTCTGAGTAACTGACACATTACGGACCAGTAGTTTTATTGCTAGCTTTACTCAGTGGCCAGATAAGTTTCTATTGAAGGAATACAAAAAACGTTTTACATAAATGTTAAAGGCACGCTTTAAAATTAAATACTCATTGAATTTGAAGTTATTTATTACATGTTCTTACAAGCTAATACTTTTTTAAAGTACAATACCTTGTAAAACACTGTATAATATGAAGCGAGAATTCTCGTGATCCGTCCACAATGTGTTAAATATGCTTCTCTACAATATCAGTTGTAAAAGCTGAATAGTTCTACATTATATAGATGCATTCCACTTTAAGTGAACAGTTACATTACATAACAGAAGATTACACCAATTTATCAACATGGAAACAGATTAGAGATTAGATTTCACCTTTGTTTGTTGTTGTTAATCTTCACCAAACGATATTTTTTTCCCCATTGATTTTTAGAGAGAGTGGAAGGGAGGGAGGGTGAGGGAAAGAGAGAGGGAGAGGGAGAGGGAGAGAGACAGAGACAGAGAGAGAGAGAGAGAGAGAGAGAGAGAGAGAGAGCGAGAGAGAAGAAACAGCCATGTGAGAGAGACACATCAATTGGTTGCCTCCTATCCGTACCCTGACTGAGACTGGGGATCAAACTTGCAAACCTCGACCGGAATCGAACCCAAAACCCTTCAGTGTGTGGGCCGATGCTCTAACCACTTAGCAGCATCATCCAGGGCTAGATTTGACCTTGTGAAGTTCCTAAAGCTGTTGGTAAAAATGAAACCTGTGGAAGTTCCAAGTGGATAGGGCCAGAAGTCTTGTGGGTATTGTATTATAAAGGGTGTGGCAAAAGTAGATTTACAGTTGTGAGTGTGTGAGACAGAGTTTATTCTTATATTCTTATTTATTAATTATTGTATTGTTTGCCATATGAACAACTGTAAATCTCCTTTGCTCTACCCTGTATAGTGAGTGGGTCAGAGGGCATCCGGCCCAAACATCATGGGGAGGACTGGATGTTTAAGTAATAATACATGTGAAGTCATTGTGTAAACTCTATATGTACAATGTATGACACATTTAGACTAAAAAATAATTACCTTTCAACGCAGATCTGTTAATACTTCTTTCCAGCTAAAGACATTAACCTGTATTTAGTCATTAGCTAAGGTTTATGCAGTTTTATTTTGAGTGTATTTTTCTTAGAATAGCCTTAATATAGACTTATGTATGGTGCAGTTAAGAAGTAGACAACATTTTTATAGTCAAATAAATACATTTAGACTTGCTAGGTCTGGTGCTTTGTAGTGTGCCAATTTAGTTAAGCAGAACTACACTTCCTAGAATATCCATTCCTTTTTGGTTTCTGGTTCAAGTTGGCCACCAGGAAAATTTGTACAAGATTTGGAAGGCCAAAGTGAAGCCAAAGCCATTTTGTTATTTTTGGAAGGTTGGTACAGTGTGCCAGACATGGTGGCAGCTCATACATGTTGTCTCTGTCCGCCAGCTCACGGTGCTGCCTGGGGGGCCACCCACCCCCACCCCCACCCTGGCTCCACCAGACCTGCTCTTTCAGTTTCTTCACTTCCTGAACTGTGTGGGCACAAAGGTCCCAGTCAGAGCACAGGTTTTCCTGCAGACCATCCAAAGCAGTAGGGTTGGAGGTGGCAAACAGCAGATTCGAGCTCCAGTTTGTCCTCAAGGGTTGCAGTCTTCTCATCCTCATCCACTTTCCTTCCCAGCTGCAGTCTGCAAATTACCGTAATTGCACAGACTGCTTCATCAGCTCTCATGAGTAGGCACAGTCTAACCAGGGGTGGGCAAACTTTTTGACTCGAGGGCCACAATGGGTTCTTAAACTGGACCAGAGGGCCGGAACAAAAGCATGGATGGAGTGTTTGTGTGAACTAATATAAATTCAAAGTAAGCATCATTACATAAAAGGGTACGGTCTTTTTTTTTTTTTTTTTTTTTTTAGTTTTATTCATTTCAAACGGGCCGGATTCGGCCCACGGGCCATAGTTTGCCCACGGCTGGCTAACCCCTAAATACATTTCTATTTGAGACCATCCATAGAAGTTCTACTTCTGTCTGATCAAATGCTGAGTGTTACGATAATAAAAATAAATATTACACACACACACACACACACACACACACACACACACACACACCCACCCCTTAAACCTGACAGGAAGCTTCAGGAAGGAAGGAGCCCCCAGTGGCAAGACCTTGGCCACTGAGGGATAGATTGGAGGTAGAGATCAAAGGATTCTTTACAATAGCGGCCTGTGCGTGAGCTGTGTGAACAAAATAATGGCTAATCCAAGAGGCCTATGGTCCTGGGAAGCTGGAGCCCAATTCTAGACACAGGGTTCCGTGAGGTTTGACACAGGGAGAGCTCTGTTTTTGTATACTTAGGGGACCAGAATTTATACACTTGAGACCCATAGAATGCATTGAATGTGCCTGTCAAAAAGTTCAGGAAGAGATGGGGGACTGGAAAGAGGGTTTGGGGAAAGTATAGTGCGCCGCGGGTAGTTTTGTGTGCCTGGCATACATTCCCCAATCTCCTAATTATACCAGGTCTTCTAGCGCATTTGGCAACTTGTGTGTGTGCTCTAAAAGATTGCTACTAAAAATATTGCATGGGAGTTTTGCTAGGAGGACCCGAGGGAGAAATTTCTGACTAACTTTAGTACTAAGAATATCTGTTCTTCTCATAATCAATTAATCGAGAGATTAGTTTTCATTTTAGCAAGGATGGCTATAAATTTGGGTAATGGTTCTTAAACTTAATGTGCAAACGAATCACCTGCGGAGCTAATTCTGAAATTCTTCTTGAGAATGAGTAGGGAAACATGACAAAATAGCCAATTTAGAATAAAACTTGGTCTGATCCAAAAAATTTAAACTGTTTCTTTAGAAAGTGTTCAACTTCTATTAGGTAAAATTGCTTAGGTACCATCTCCTCTTATTTCCCCTCCTAGGATGGCTTCTGGGTATATGAGGAAGGGGCTGAGGGGCCTCCATGGTGATGGATGGGGGCTCCCGGCATTTCCTGGTTCTCGAGTGTTCACTGGTGCAGACCCTTGCTCTCTATCAGGCCTCCCACTTAGCGCTCTGACTAACTTCTGCTGTGGTGTCACTTTGCCCCAGCATGGCAGGCCCCAAATGAGTCTGGCTGGACCTCAACTCAGGTGCTCATAGGCCATGGGTCTTGAGGGAGCATCAGCGTTGCTATCCCAGATCCCTCTGTCTAACCACATGGCCTTCTTTTCTAATTAGACTGAGTCGCCATGTGTTGGTGTGAGGTCCTACGCACAGTCAAATCCTCCTTGAATCCCAAAAGGAGAAAGAGGGGCAGATTTTCCTTCTCTTCAAGGTTTTTTCCTTAGGATAGCACACATCACCTTCCCTGGGAAAAAGTCTGAGAGGGGGACATCCGGAGACACAAGACTGAACACCCGAATCTCATTTCTTTCTTCCTTTTCATCCTGTAATCCCCAGAGCCCCAAATAAGGAGGTTCTTGTTCTTCCTTACCTACATTTTCACCTTCTACAATTAAGCACGAGATTGCCTGTGAATAGGTGGAAACGGGGTTTTGTCAGCATTAAGGAGAACTCCATGGGCATGGGTCCTCCAGGATTGCTTGTTAATAAACTAAAGGAGGAAATAAGCATTTAGGGAATCATTTCTCTCTAAAAGTGCATGGCTCTTAAGCTTACTGACTTTCTGCTAAATCCTGTTTCATATGTCAGATGCTGAATATTACATCAGTCTTTATTTTTATTTTTCCCTCCCTAACACATCGCCCCAGGCAGATGGAGGCTCTAGGACATGCACTTGGAAATGCAAAGCGAATAAAGCACATTAATAATTTACAAGCTATCTCTAATATATACTGCTATATTATAAATGATAATAAAAGATAGATATCAGAAAATCAAGAGAAAAAATAGCTTTGAAGGAGAGGAGGGAAAGTAAATAATAAATTTCAATTGCTCAAAGCTGGTTTCTTTAGTCCTGGTTTCCGGGGGCAGTCTCAAAGGCATAGATGCTGAGAAAGAATAGTTAGTATATGGGTCAGAATTTGGGCCATCTATTGGTAGACATAAATTTGAAAATTAGATGTAGATTATGTCTTTGATCTGGTAAGGGAGTTAAGTGTTGAATTCAAGTATTTCTAAGACTATTAATACTATGGAAAGCCATACCAATGTTCTTTGCTTCAATTTTTCCCCCTTCACTTTTATGAAGTTCAATAAAAAACCATTCTCTTATCTCTCTTGCTGACATCAGAGGAATGTGATAGAGGAAAAAATTAAAGAAGAATGAAGATCCCTTTAGAAGAAGGCTGAGATATTAAATTGATTATATCGTTTATTGTTACATGTCAGGAATGGGCAGCTTTCTTATTCTGTATCCTGAATAATGGAATCCTTGCAAACCGGTGGGCAGTTAAAGACTTGGAAAAGGATCACGTACTTTTTCATTTCACATTTCCTCACTTCTTGTTTTGATCGGCAGTGAGATAAAAGGAGGACTTGGAAATGCACCGTGATTGGAAAGGGCAGCAGGAGAGCCCTTGCATGTGGTATGAGGTGACAGATGATTCCATGTGGTAGCCAAACCTCAGCAGGAAAAAGGAGAGCTTTTTAAAGTTACAGAGTGCCGGGAACTCTTTCAGAGCAGGCTGATTGTTAATAAGGCTTTATTGTTTAGGCTTGCTCAGCCAGAGTACATGGATACAGCATCCTTGAAGATTTTGAACACTTCATGACTGGTTTCCTGATGGGCCCCCTCATTTCCCAATTTTTCCCAAAAGAATCTCCATTTTGTCAAAAGGTCGTTAGCTTAAATTCCATCTTGACCATGAATGCGGGATGTGGATTTTGTTCCTACCCTTCCCCTCCCCCTCTTTTTTTTTTTTTTTTTTTTATCCTGTGAGCTTTTGTAGCAATAGGGACATGTCATCACTTTTTCTTTTTCCTTTTTTGTTTTGTTTGAAAACTACAGTAATAAAGGTAGGCCATGGATATATTCTGGTGGCATGCTTTGTAAATGAGAAACATTTTAAAGATGCCTTTCTTGATAAACCCATTCGTGTTGTCTTGATTTAAAAATAAAATCACTGCCAGGGTGGCATTTCCTTTTCCCCCAAGCACCTCTGATCCCAGTGTACAAATAATGTTTATATTCCAGTTCGTAGGGAAAAAAGGAACGTGAAAATATTTCATTGAAAGCTGACAGCTTTAATGAACTTTAAAGGTTAACCTTGGTGCTAGTTAGCATATCTATTCATGTCTCCATCAGTCTATTGAATTACTCAGTTGAACACGCACACAAAAGCAAAACTTGAAAAAAAATATACCCCAGAAAGCCAACATTAATAATTCATAAATACTGGAGGCTGGTGACTGACAATTTCCTCCCACTGTGTTGAAGTCTGTTAAGAACTGAATCCTGATAGCTCCTAAGTTACTTTAGAAACTCAGCAAGCAGCCCTGTCCGGGAATGTTAATGTTCCTGTAAGTGGTGAGCTGCTGAAACACACTGTGGGTTTTCATCCCCTCAAGCACTTGTTCATGTTCCTTTGGATTAGTATAAGGTACGGCTTTTCATGAGATGTTTAACTGACAGTTTTTATATTTGAATTTCACAAGCATCTGCAGACCATAAAGAACTCCAAATTCAGCCATAATCCTCCATTACAAAGTAGATCGGCATTTTTGAACAGATTCCAGATACCAATTATAGCATTAATGAGGATATACAATCACGTTGTCTGCTCTGGCAGGATTATAAGTGAGGTAGCTCCTGACAGGGCTGGCTTGTCTCCGAATTTATCATCCTCCTCCCTCCATGTGCATCAAATCGTGTTGATCAAACCTTCCCATTAGAAATAGAAGCTATCAACTTCTTTTGGTATTAAGCATTTTTCCCGGGGACATAGGGACAAATACTACTCCTGTTGCCTGACAGTGAATTGATTCCAAGCTCTTGTACAGGAAAAATAAAAATGCAGGCTTGATGTTATTAGAAAGATTTCGCAAAGAGCTCTCCTAGAGGACTGAGAAAGAGATGCGATGCTGGTGCCAATCACTTTTCTTACCTGGGTTGCTTCAAAAAAGAGTTCGAAAGCCGCTGTCTCTCTAGCTCCTGGTTGATATTTCTACCACTTGTCAATGATTAAACTCCCCTTATGTTTTTCCATGCGGAGTTTTTAATTGTCCTGCCTGTCCTTTGGAAAGAGCAATGGACTTGGGGGGATGAGTGGGTCATCTCAGACTTGGGAAATGGTTATTTTGAAATGAGGTTTTCTCTTAGTTCTCACACACCAGCTTCTAAATATGAAATGATGGCAGTGTTCCGATGTTAAAAAAAACACTTGGCTTCTTACATTGCAGGGTTAGAAATGGGTTTGTATTTGGGATAGTTAGACAAATCACTCCATCTCTGCCCTTATTAGCAGCGACCTCTCTTTCATTACCTTTAAATTGCAGTTATAGTAACATTAACTAAAGACCTTCCTCATTAAAATCTTAATCTCATGGGCGGTCACTAAAACATATGTTTCAAGAAGATTTGCATGTTGTAGAGTAGAAAAAGAATTGACCGATTCATTTAAGACGTTGGTTTCTGTATGAAGTAATAAATAAAGCCCCAAACATCTATTGAGCGCCTTTCCTCTATGAATAATGTCTCCAGGAACAATGAGTGTGTTAGCCATTTGTAGTCGATGTGGTTTGAGCTCCTGCACCGCTGCTTCATAACGAAGCGCAGACAAGCTGTCGGAGCCTCTGGTTTCTTGTCTGCCATTGGAGATAACGGTATTTGCCTAATAGGCTGCAGTGCAGGTTACATAAGATACTGTTGATGAACCATCTAGCAGAATTAATAGTAAAGGCTGCTTTCCTTTTCCTTACATTAGAATCAGAACTATATTTTCAAAAGGTATTGGGTGAGTGCATGTGTGCTGTGTGTGTGTGTATTCCTTCATTATGATCTTGAGCGGTAGAAGAAGCAGACATTGATAACTTTTATTTTGCAGATGAAGAAATCCAGGCAAAATCAAATTATGTGACTTAGTTAAGTTTGAATCTAATTCAGAATTGGAATTTGAGTCTACTGATTTTCTTCTTTATGCTATTTTTTATGAATATAGACTGACTCTTTGTACCACCTTATAAGGAAGTCCAAATTAAATAGCAACCTTATTTCAAACAAAATTTATCATTTGGCTGAAGGTTAAGGGTTAATTTAACAGGAGGGAGGAAAATGTTTCCAAGATTACTGATGTAATACTTAGTCATTTATATGTTTTAATACAAAAAATTTTGCTTAAGAATTATAATCATTAATTGTTATTTTGGGCTTACTAAGTATCAGAAATTGTGGTAAATGCTATACAAATATTAATTTTTATTTCTCGCAGCAATCTTTTGATATTGATACTATTAGTATCTCCATTTTATAGTTGAGGAAAGCACAGAAAGGTTAAGTAAGTAGCACAAACACTCATCTAGTGGGCGGTGAAGCTGCTTTTCCACCCCAGGAGCTATAACAAGGATTCACATTACTTACTATATAAATTTTGTTTCCTAATTATTGATGTAATATTAATTATGATAGAACAGAGAATAATGTCTCAAAGTGTTTGTGATTATGACTTTCTTTGAGGTTTGACTTCAAAATATTAAGAGAAAGAATTTCAACGAAATCACAGTGCATATTCTGGTCTATACAAATTTTTATTTTCATCATTTGTTATTAAATTTTTATTTAATAAATACTTAATACAAAATTGAATGGCATAGTCAAATGCAATAGTATAGATGATCTGATTTTTGTATCTGGTACTATATTTACTTTATATAAAATAAAATATCAATTATAATTTTATTTCCAAAACCAAAGTTAATTAATGTGAATTTGGTCATAATACTTCTTCACTTACCTATACAGAATTAAATCGTTTATTAGAAACCCTATTAACACCTTTTTATTGAATTTTCTGATCATTCTCTGCAGCTTATAACACAGCAAACCAAAATGAAAGGCACACACACACAAAAAAAATGTTAGGATCAAATAAAAAGAAAAGCATAATTATACACTTTATAAAGCTCAAACCTTGTTGTTGTAGCTGGCTTGTGAATTTGGCGCTAAGCCATTATATAATTCCTCGAGTGAAGTGAGTGATTAATAAATGTTGACCTCAATCACATTTTTATAACTTTTAAAACATTGAATTTCATATGGCTTGACTATATGATGACATTTGATAAAAGCTGAAGGTAAACATTACTCTCTTAGGGATAACCCTAATGTGTACCTAATATGTAACTTGCTGGTAGTGCAGCTCACTTCAAGGTTGCAATTACCTAGAGAAGTTAAAGGATTGCATAAATATTTTAAAAAATGTTTTGATTATGTTACTTTGCAAAAATCTCATTAAGTTTCCAAACTTTATAAAATGTATATAAAAATACTAGAGGCCTGGTGCACGAATTTGTGTACCAGTGGGGTCCCTCAGCCTGGCCTGCAGGATTGGGCCAAAACCAGCTCTCTGATATCCCTCGAGGGGTCCAGGATTGCAAGAGGGCGCAGGCCAGGCCGAGGGACCCCACTGGTGCGCAACTGGGGTCAGGGAGGGATGTGAGAGGTTGGCCAGCTGGGAGGGCTCCAGGGCATGTCTGGCCCATCTCACTTAGTCCTGATCAGCCAGACCCTAGCAGCAAGCTAACTTACCAGACGGAGCATCTGCTCCCTGGTGGTCAGTGAACATCATAGTGAGCGGTTGAGTGGCCTTAACATATCATTAGCATATTACGTTTTGATTGGTTGAAAGGATGACCAGACACTTAGCATATTAGGCTTTTATTATATAGGATAAAGCAACATAAAAACTTAATAATTTTTCTGTCTATTTGCCTTCTCTTCACTTTCCCATAACCAGTATTAGCCACTGGTGTGTATTAGTCCATTCCCCAGTGGAGAGGATTAAAAATACTAGATATAATGATTTAAAAAATTAATAAAGATTAAAAATGTATATATGTATATTAGATGGAATATATATGTCTGAGCTGGGATTGACGTATATAAAATAACTGGAATGTGGAGTCCATGAGAAGGAAATGAGGCAACAGAGAACAGGAGCTGGATTTTTGCCTTGAGGAAATCTGCTAAAACCCCAGGTGTTAAAGGTTCACATGTGGGGAATAGGAGACAGAGTTTGTAACTCAGGGATGATGGGATGGTAGATAAGCATCCTCCACATAAAGCTGATGTCAGCACCCTCATTTTGGTACCTTAAAAAATATACAGTTGGCCCTCTATATCCATGGCTTCTGCATCTACAGTTTCAACCAATGGATGCAGACTGAAAATGTGGACTGAAAATATTGCATTGTTGCTGATGTGTATGACTGTATAGTTAGCCTACAATGGTTGCATCTGTACTGAGCATGTACAGATGTGTTTTTCTTGTCTTTATTTCCTAGGCCTCTAGTTTTATATAAGGGACATTTGGTGTCTGTGGGAGGTCTTGGAATCAATCCCCCATGGATACTGTAGGACTCTTATATGTCCTTCATAAGGAGACTTTTTTTTTTTTTATTTGGCAAGACAAATAAAAAAAGAATTGGAAAAAATGAAAGCATAATCACTAATATGGCTAGGAAAACTTATCAGTGAAATTTCAAGTTGTTAGGGCTGCCAAGTCCCTGCCAGAAAACAAACAAACATGAATTCTATCTGGAGGGAAGCACAAACCACAAACTCAAGCAGAAGAGGTACAGAGCTTTTGACAGTTTTGAGGTGCTCAGAAGACAAAAATTAGAGTTCATAGCTCTCCAAAATGAGAAACCAATAAGTGTCCCAGGCTTTTGGTTGAGTCTCCTGAAGGTCTAAACCCTGGGTATAAGCATAAACTGAAACTAGATTAGATTTTCCAAAAACAGGACTCAAATCTCAAATCATCTCAATCTCTTATTGGATAATAATCATTCCCCCCATCCAATTAGCTGCCTGAAAAAAAGTAAATTATCTCTGAAGTAAGAATACATCATTAGAAGCTTTTACATTTTTAAATACAGTATGCCTGGAATTAAAAAAATATTACCTGATATGACAACAAGACTAATTTACTGATATCCAAGAAGAAAACCATGGAGACTACAGACCTTCAGGTAACCCTGGTACTGACAATAATACTGTTAGAAAGTGGTGAATGGAGTATTTTGCCAGAGAATTAGAACCTGTAAAAAATAATGTAGAGGGAATTCTACAACTCAGAAATTTATGAACTGAAATTAAGAACTCAATAGATTGATATAACAGGAGATTAGATAAAGCAGGAGAGAGAATTAGGGTAATTATTAAAAGATTCATAAAGGGAGGTATAACTAAAAGCTGACAAAGAGGAAAAATTGAATAATAAAAGCTACTTGGTAAATTCAAAAGAAAGCAAAAATAGAAAACAAGATGAACAAATAGGATAATAAAAGATTTAAGCAGAAAATATTTCAATAATTGCCTTTAATGGAAATGGAGCAGATATTTCAATTAAAAGTCCATAACAGATTGAGTGAAAATAAATATAAGATACATGACTTTAATATATAACACAGGAAAGACGAAAGTAAAAGTATAGAGGAAGCATACTGTGAAAAACTAACTAAAGGAAGCTGGTGGGTTGTACTACTAATAGCATATTTGGTAACAAATGTGAGGATACAGCATGCTTTATCCCTCTGTTATTATGGTTTTTTTTTCATAATTTTCAACAGATTAGAGTTATTTAATTTCAGTGTAGAAGATTCTCACATCTTTATTAGACTTATTCTCAGATATTTGGTATTATTTGATGCTACTGTAAATAAATGTGTTTTAGATTTTATTTTTTAACTGGAGGCACAACATTGTGCGTGAGGGGATGGCTCAGCCTGGCCTACACCCTCTCCAATCCGGAGCCTCTAGGGGGATGTCCAGCTGCCGGACATCCATCCCTCTTGCAATCCAGGATCTCTGGCTCCTAACCGCTCACCTGCCTGCCTGCCTGCCTGCCTGCCCCTAACCACTCTCCCTTGCTGACCTAATTGCCCCTAACTGCTCTCCCCTGCCAGCCTGATTGCCCCTAACCGCTCTCCCCTGCCAGCCTGATTGCCCCTAACCGCTCTCCCCTGCCTGCCTGATCACCCCTAACCACCTCTGCCTTGGCCCCCACCACTGTGGCTTTGTCCAGAAGGACGTCTGGAAGATGTCTGGTCTATCAGGTCTAATTAGCATATTACCCTTTTATTAGTATAGATTGTTTGCTAATGTATAGAGAAATGGATCTGAGAGCAAACAAACAACAACAAAACTGAGAGCAAAAGAAACAAATAATTACTGCCTGACATAATCATCAAGTTCAAAGGACAAGCATGAGTCCAGAAATAGGAGACAAAACCCAAGTCAGGAGATGGGAAGATGCAGAAGTGAGGCAGGCATAAGGGAACATAAATCATCTGTGAGATGAGAAGGTCCATGCTAATTACAGCAAAAGGAGGAATGGCATCAAAGGCCCATTTTACTGAGGTCCAGCATATGTTTCATGCATAGACTGATTAATATATGAATTCTGTCTCAGAATTCGTAAGGGTTTCTCTCCATTGAGAGTTCTGCCTACTCTGCTTCTTGAGTTGGATTGGTTAGAGTGGACAAATACTAAGAGGAAATAATAGTCAATGATTTTTTAAAATGCCAGTCCTCTTTATTCTTGTTTGGATGCATCTATTCTACATAAGATGAATTAAAAAGCTCATGGATGGAATACAATGATTATTAAAAATAAGTTTACTTTATTCTATGCTTCTATTATTATTTATTTATATTCAAACTTTTAAACATTCTATCTGTTTTGATTTTTTAAAAAAAGGCTTCTATTGGAAATTTTAATTTATATATATATATATATATATATATATATATATATATATATATATATTCTTTTTTTCCTGAAGGGCATTCAGAAGTTGAATAGTTAGTGTTGATGATGAATGCAATATAGTCCTTCACTCTTATTCAGCTTTTAAATTGTTAGTATAAGCTGAAGGGAAGGAAAGAAAAACCAACAAACTCCAAACTGGTTCCAAGAATGGCTTTCTTTTAGCCAGTGTTACATTTTTCACAGGATGGGGGAAAAAGCTTTAGTGGTTACATGCTGTTCTCGGGAAATACTTTTTAGTAATGCAAGAACTTAGTTGGCTGGGTAACTTGATTACTCTGGAAGCCATGCTATTAGCAGAATGGGAAAGAATCAAAGAAAAAAATAATTTACATTAAGGCCACAGACATGCCATACAATACAATTACTTCAGGTTTTATATTTAAAAGGCTACTATATTCTTTTCCTTTTTTCCTTTCAGCACTGTGGTATTCTGGTAAGGGGTTTTATAAGAGGGAAGAAATGGATGCTATCCCAGAAAAGCCCAAGAGATTATTTTATGAATGAAAAAGGCCTGATGCTGGGAATAAGTCCATATTGATTTTCTTTGCAGCTATTTCCAATGAATTGTGGTTATCCATGGGTAATCAATTCACTTTTTGTACCTTAGTTTTCACATGAAAATGATCATTACAGTTTTTATTATGGAAATGTTATATGCATAATGGAGACAATCTATATAAAGTGTTTTTGTATACCAGAGAGAAAAGTGCAGTGTCCCTCAAAATCATTACCTGGAATCTCACTAAGCATTATTCACTTATCAGTAGAAATTATGAGGAAAGAGCATCTTGGAGTTGATGTTAGTCAGGACAGGTTAGGTTATGCTGTAATAATAAATTAGTCTCCACATTTCAGTGGCTTAACAGAAAAGAATTTAATTTTTATTCATTCAGTAGATTCTACATTGCTATCTTATGTGGGTCTACAGTGGAAGCTTTGCTCCAAACGCTTACTTAGATCCAGGCCGAAGGAGACTTACGATATTGTGTCACTGCCATTTCAAAAACATGGTTTGCGGGTCTCTGAGAGGGAAAGAGAGCACAGAGCATTCACGCCGGCTTTTAAGTGCTTTGACCAGAAGTGGCATAAGTCACTCTCACTTACAAATCAGCCATCTAATCTCATCTATCTGCCAGACCTGGAAAGTGCAGTCCCATGTGCCTAAGAGGAAGCAGAAAAATCACAGACCGGTGAACACTTGTAACCATAATGCACTGGAAGTCAGTGATGGAAAGATGCAAAGAAGCTCATCAAAGAGAGCCATTTGCAAATTAGGTGAACCTTTATCACTTATCTCATGTCCATCACCGCTAGAGTGTTTTAGTATTTCATTTTTGCTTTGGTTGATGGCCAACAAAAATCCTCAGGCTTTAACATGAGGCATCAGCATAACAAATTCTAACCTTAAGTATCAGACTCTGAGCTGCTCTCCGAGTATGTATCAAATTGTGATCCTCTGATTCCATCAGTAAATTCTTAAATAGTTCATTTTTCCTTCCAAGAGCCTGCTGCTGTGTTCTGGCTAGAGAGAACAGGACCAGGGCCAAGCAAGATCTTGAGTCTCAAGATAGAGACATCTGGTCTGAGTTCTCATAGCAGCTTATTGAATCCTACATTAATCTAGGCACATGTGATTCAGACACTTCATTTTATAGAAAAGTAAGAGATAATTTATGTAAAAGTGCCTAGCACAGTTCTTGGCTTGTCTATAGTAGGTAGTCAATCATTGCATCTATACTTCATTTGCAAAGGAAGTAAAAAATCATACTGATTTCTACTCTATAGGTTGATATTTAGTGGGATTCTCAAGTAACGATCTCCTTTCTACTTTTATACTTCTTACAACTTTCACAATTATGAAGCTATTAGAACTTCTACTGAAAGGCAGGACTTCATATTATAAGCCATACATTGGAGGTATAGCAGTGAACAAAACAGCCAAAGTTCCCACATGGAAAATACCAGCAGGGTGTGCTAGGGAAAGAACGGGAGAGAGTAATGATATAGAGAATGAATGACTATCCAGAGAGGTAGTGCAGCATCTAAAACAGAGGCAAGCCCTAGTTGGTTTGGCTCAGTGAATAGAGTGTCAACCTGTGGACTGAAGGGTTCCAGGTTCCATTCCAGTCAAGGGCATATGCCCGGGTTGTGGGCTTGATCCCCAGTAGGGGGCATTCAGGAGGCAGCCGATCAATGATTCTCTCTTATCACTGATGTTTCTATCTCTCTCTCCCTCTCTCTTCCTCTCTGAAATCAACAAAAATATATGCATAAAATTAAAATAAAACAGAGGCAATACAAGCATTGCAGGAATAAGGAATGATGTGAATGTGAGAAGAGCTGGCGAGTGAAGATCTGAAAAGCCTCAGCTCCAGAATCAGAAAAGTAGTCACTGAATCTCACCTGGAGTAGTTAGAACTGCTTAAGCAAAGTTTAGACTAGTTCCTGAAGTAGGACTATGAAATGGGTCTGTGAAAGTCTCCTGGTTTGACTCTCATAACCTCCCAAGAATGATTACTTCTGCTTTCCAAATCTTGCTCAAATTCTTCTACTGGGCACACCCTAATGCAGAAACTTAGAGAGAAGGGGATTCTGGGAAATGTAATTCATAGCCTTAGGTGGGCATGGTGGTTTGGTGCCCAGCTGACAGCTGAGGATTTAGCACCAATGATAAGGGTGACATTTCATTTGGGACCTGAGTTACATGAAGCAGTCAGTTTCCAGGATCAAAGGAAGAACATTCCAGGCAGGGGATATAGCCAACACAAGGGTACTGAGGCTGGGAAGAACTTCCTGTGTTCCCTGAAAACATCCAGGGGGCCAGTGAGCAAGAAGAGTGGAAGGAGGTATGGGGGAGGAAATGAGGGACGGAATCACATGGGATCCTCTAGGCTATGGTGGGCCTCTTAGAGGTCTCTGTGTCTTACTGGCTTGTGGCTGGGTCCTGTGGGTAGCGTGTTTGTGAGTGGAAAGCTAACAGAGCTGTTTAGAAAGAGGGACTCAGATAGACCTAGAGACCCAAGCTTTCCTACTTTAGTGGTAGGCAGAGGAGAGAGACACAGAGCAGGGCGAGGGGCATTCACCACAGAGTGGCCAGAACACAACCGGGTTCTGTAGCATAGAGTGTGGAGAGAGTGAAGGACTGTGCTGAAGCCTGGAAAAAGGGACATTTGGGGACATCCAGAGACAGTGACTTTGGGAAGGACACACAGGTTTTTACAGTGGAAAAGAGCCACAGTATCAGAAGCTCTGTGCTCTGTAGTAGGTTTGAGCTGTCAACTAACACATTCAGAAACAAGTGAGAGCTCCCATCCAGAAATAGTAGGATGGAAAATAGAAGAACACTTTGCGAAGAGAGATGCGGGTCCAGTGAAATATGGGTCATTAAATGCTAGGGTGACCCACTGTCCTCAGAGCCTGAGTAAAAGCCATGGAGAACCTCATGTTAAATTCACTAGACCCTCGCTTGAACGTCTTTAGAAAGTTAACAGATATTAATTTCCCTCTGGAAATTTGCACAGCAATTTCCTTCATGTTGAATGCACATGCTTCCTTTAAACAACTGAGTGGCTTGGAATTTTCTTATTAGTTATACTTTCAAACCCAAATACTATGGTTTTAGATATCTCGGTCCTCCAAAAACAACAACAAGAACAGCAAAACAAAACAAAACAACAACAAAATACACCACTGGCTAGAGTTAATCAAAGGCAAGCTGGCCTATGCCCTGTAGTGGTATTTATTTTGGGGTTAACAAGATGGTTTCAGTGTCCCCCAAATATTTCTTCTTTTCACTGTCTGAAATGCCATGATGGAGAGGCAGATGGCCTACTATAATGGCACTACTATTGTTTTGGAGAGTGATGTCTGGGAGGAGGGGAATATGTGTGATGCATTTGTTTGTATCACTGCTCATTAATGCTGCTGTATTAGCTTCCTTTTCTTTTCTCTCTCACTTCCACAGTCCCCTTCTGAATTCACCTCCCAAATAAATCACTTGCACACGAATCTTAGTCTCACTGTCACTTTTGGAAAAAGTATAACTAAAGAACATAGCAATCACATCTAAATGCGCTGAGGTATGTACTATGTCATCTTTTGCTAAAACAACCATAAGAGGTATTTTATTATTATTATCCTCACTTTACACATGAGGACAATGAAGCACAGAGTAGCCAAGTAACTTGCTTATGGTCAATTAGCTGGTCACCAGCCTGGATCCCATGGGACTCTCACTTTATTGGCATCTCTCTTTTACCAATTTCTGATCAATTTTGTTCTTTTGATATCCCATAAGGAAAATATTTAATCTCTCTGTCATGCTACTTTCTAAAAATTGCTTCCTTCACACACTTCCTCCCTCATTATAATCCTATATAATAAAAGACTAATATGCAAATCGACCAAATGGTGGAACAACTGGTCGCTATGACACGCACTGACCACCAGGGGGCAGACACTCAATGCAGGAGCTTCCCCCTGGTGGTCAGTGCACTGCCACAGGGGGAGTGCCGCTCAGCCACAAGTGGCAGTGGCGGGAGCCTTCCTGCCTCCGTGCAGTGCTAAGGAGCAGTGAGCAGGTGGGTAGTAAGGAGAGAGGGGTCCCAGACTGCGAGAGGGATGTCCAGCAGTTGGACATCCCTTGAGGACTCCCAGACTGTGAGAGGGTGCAGGCCGGGCTGAGGGATCCCCCCGAGTGCACAAATGTTGTTCACCAGGCCTCTAGTATATAATAATATGGTGCCATTTTTATAAAATTCCCCTAATCTGAGAACATCTGTAGAAGCATATATATTACTGCTGATATAGGTAACAACAGACTGCTGGCCTCACCAACATCTTAATGTTCCTCACATTACCAAGTCCTTGAGACTTGTCTGCCCCCGCATGAGAGGCTAAGGCTTTGAGTCAAGGTTTTCTCTTTGGAGAGCGATGACTGGGAGGAGGGGAATATGTGTGATGCATTTGTTTTTTTACTTTTTTATTTATTTTAGAGAGAGAGAGAGAGAGAGAGAGAGAGAGAGAGAGAGAGAGAGAGAGAGAAACATGGATCAGCTGCCTCCTGCGCACCCCCTACTGGGGATTGAGCCCACAACTTGGCCATGTGCCCTGACCAGGAATCTAACAGGTGAACAGGTGACCTCTCAGTGCATGGGACTATGCTCAACTAACTGAGCCACGCTGGCAAGGGCTGTGTGATGCATTTAGTTGCCTGCAGGTTTTATAGTGGTTTCTATTTTTGCTTTTGGGGTGTAATCCCCAAATAATTAATTTTCTTTACCACTGATTTGACTTTTTCTCTCACAACATGTAGAGCAACATTGATATGTCCATCTGTCAGGCAGTGATATCAGCCTGCCTCAGCATGGAAGCTAGAAGGCTAGGGGGTTGAATCTATGTTTATATGGCTATGATTGCATCTCTCTGTCTCTCTGTCTCTGTCTCTCGCTGTCTCTTTCTCTAAATGCCCCTCTCTTACTATCTCTTTCCCAGTGTATGTAACTCACACTTTGTTTTGTTTGATTGCAATAAAAAATGCTCTTAAAGAAGCTCAAACTATACGTACATTTTTTATACAGATTCAGGTCACAGATATGGGCTTCATGATTTCTCTCTCTCCTCTGTGCATACATTGTGCACTTCTGCTTCTCTCTCTTTCTGTTTTGATCTCCTGTCTTCCTACCTGCTGCTTTTTCTGCTCACTAACCTGTTTGTCCATGATAGTGACCTCAGTGCCCATATTATTATGACCTTTCAGCTCAGCTTCCTACAATTAAATGAATTGGTTTTTGTGTTCTGCTTACCAATTCCTGGAAGAGAGAATAGAATGTGCAATGTGATTTGCCCAATTGCAGCAAGAGAGCATCCCTGCTACAAACAATTGGTGGGGATGGTACTGTTTACTCAACAGGAGTTGCCAGTCTGAGAAGATTCTCTTAGTGGCAGAAAAACTGACCTCAATATTGGCTAAATGTTTTTATTTTATACTAGAGGTCCGGTGCAGGATTGGGCCGAAACCAGCTCTCTGATATCCCCCGAGGGGTCCTGGATTGTGAGGTGGCGCAGGCTAGGCCAAAGGACCCCGCCGGTGCATGATTGGGGTCAGAGAGGGACGCAGGAGGTTGGCCAGCCAGGGACGGGCCAAGGGAGGGCTCCAGGGTGTGTCCTGCTCGTCTTGCTCAGTCCCGATCGGCCAGACTCCAGTAGCAAGCTAACCTGCTGGTTGGAGCGTCTGCCTCCTGGTGGTCAGTGCACATCATAGCGAGCAGTTGAGTGGCCTTAGCATATCATTAGCTTATTATGCTTTGATTGGTTGAACGGACAACCGGATGACTGGACACTTAGCATATTAGGCTTTTACTATATAGGATACATGTACAATGTTTGCATATATTAAATTACAACATTTAATTATATATATAATGTGCTAAAATGTGCTAAAAGTATCTCATTTAATACAGTCACCCTGAGATGCGGGTACAATTATCTCCATATTACAGATGGAGAGTCTAAGGGTCTGTGTCTCTCTCTTCCCAGGTGAGAGGCCTAGTGTTGGATTCGGCAACAGAGTTCCGTTTTTTTTGTCTCTCCCTGGTGCCCTTTTCTCTCCGGGCAAAACTGAGTGCAAGGACTAGTTGGAAACCATTTTACATGCAAGAAGCATACTTGGTAGATGTCACTGCTCTCCCATGTAGACAGGAGTGAAGTGCATGGCTCACATTTTAATTTTTTTGCTAGGTCAAGTCAGGGCAGTCTAGCCCGGGAGGTGAAGCCTGCCTGCTGATACATAATGATGTCTAAAGGTGATGAGCAAAAAAGCCCTGTCCATTCATGCGCAGTGTTTCCTGGGGATGAGCCTCAGAGAGCAATGGAAAGGGATTACGTGAATCTCGAAGGCTTCAGAGCGAAGGTGAGCCCAGGATCTGGGCATTTTGCAGCTCACGGCAGCAGAGTGGGCCCAGGGGAACTTGGCAGCATTAGGGAAACGATTACACGTGGCCTTCAATGAGAGTCTGAGGAGCAAAAGTGGCCCTCCCATAGGATTTGTGAATGTTCTCCCAATTTTCAAGGACCTGCCTGCAGAATTTCTTTATTCGCCGATAGATATTGGTTGTCTCTGTGATTAGGAACCATCCCTGAGGTCCTGGACAAATTGCTTAAATGTGCGATGTCCCCCCTCCTAGTTTTATTGAGATAATTAAAATGTGTGTTGTTTCCTTTTCCATTTTTAGCTTTGATATGCACTTGTGTGTACTCTACATTTATGTTTCGTTATTCCTTATTTCCTGACAGCACCTCTGCAAAATACATTATTATCATATTACACACAAGGACATTGAAACAAAGAAGGTAGGTGACCATTTTTACGACGCACTGCCCATAAGTGGTGAAGCCAGGATTCATACATAGATAGTTCAGACCTCAGAATCCACATTCTTAACCATTACATAGTTATAAAAGGTCTGAAGCAAGTAACATGCACACTGTGAGAGGAGTTACACAGCAGACGGAGTGGAAAGATCCACAGAGGTCCCATCAGTAGACCTTATTGTAGCCCAAGTTCTTCAACTCAGTAGCTCTGTGGCCTTCCTTCTCTGAGACTCAATTTCCTTCTCATCTGTCAAATGAACACAAAAGTATTAGCAATCTTCTTCTGTATTCTTGGTATTTATGGTCTAATTATTTTTGATCTCCAATCTTTCTATGCCTTGGAAATACATTAGGGATTTGGAGGGGGTATACCCTATACTGCAGGGTAAAATTTAGACAAAAGTAAAAGCATGAAATGTTTTCTAGTAGAATAAAGTACATTTTGTAGTCAACACATTAATCTGCCTCTATTGTTGATATATATTTGAAAGCAGTGCATATGTCTTCTCCTTTTGATCAATGGAGGATAAATATTTTTAATATTACCTACAACAAAGGGTAGAATGCCCTCAGAATTTGTGCTCCAAATTGAGACACTTTTGAGAGTGAAAGGGAATGCACTGTTTTGAAGGATTATTACTCCAAGACATTAGAAATAAACTGGGATCATTCTGGGCAAATCAACACACATTATCACTCTACCTAGGAGGTATTATATGTAGTATAGCGTTTAGCCTTATTTAAAATGAAGTCTGGCTTTTGCCCTCAACTTCTAGAATGTAAGCTATGTCATACCTGATAGCAATATCTTTGTTTAGGCCAGGGTCTGGCTACACTGCTTCTTTTAAAAAAATAATATATATATATATATATATATATATATATATATATATATATATAAATTGATTTCTGAGGGAGAGAGAAAGGGAGAGGGAAGAGAGAGAAACATCAGTTGCCTCCTACCTGGGATCAAGCACAAAACCCAGACACGTGCCCTGACAGGGATTGAACCTGCAACCTTTTGGTGCATGAAACAATACCCAATCAACTGAGCCACACAGGCCAGGGCCACACTGTTTCTTAAAATGATAGTTTTATTCAGAGAGAAGGTGGGGGTGGGCGGATTGGAGGGTAGGTGTGGAGTGATTAACTAGGGAACTTATCCTATCTAATAATAGACAAAATGGTAATTGACCATACCTTTGCTATGCCTCCCATTGGCTAATCAGTATGATATGCAAATTAACCACCAATAAAGATGGTGGCTAATTTGCATACTGCAGGCAAATCCCGCTGTGTCGCCCTGCCTGGGGCTGGCGGCAGCTCGATCCCCAGTGCGAGATCTTGGCCTGCCGTGTGCTGCCCAGGGTGGGCGGCAGCGCGATCCGGAGCCTCCGCCTGCCCCAGCGCAGGATCCGGTCCTGTCATGTGTGGGGCCAGGTGGGTGGGGTGGGTGGCAGCACTATCTGAGCGGCCGCCCCTACCCAGCTCAGGATCTGGGCCTGCCATCTGTACCCGGGGGAGACGGGGCAGACACTGCGGGATTGGGTGTGTCATCTGCCACCAGGGGAGCGGGCCTAAGCCAGCAGGTAGTTATCTCCCGAGGGGTCCCAGACTGTGAGAGGGCACAGGTTGGGCTGAGGGACCATCCCCCCCCACCCCCATGCCAAATTTTTGTGGGCTTCTAGTGTGCATATATGCATAGCCCATGGACACAGACTATAAAACTGAATGCCTAGGAGGGGTGGGTGTGGGATGGACGGGGTCAATGGGAATAAAAAAACAAACAAAAGGGACATCTGTAATACTTTCAATAATAAAAATAAATTTTAAAAAATACCATAAAAAAAAGGTAATAGTTTTAGGGTGGGGCAGGACACAGCAGAAAGACTAACGATGTGATTTAGGAAGGAGACTTTGGGCAACTGGATATCAGTTGTCCTAGAGACTGAGTTCAACTATGTGGATAATCAAGCATACCTCCCTAATAAAGCCCCATTCAAAACTGAACTCTGTACTCAGGCACACCTCCTCGATTGGCAAAATGCCATGCATATTGTCATACGTCAATACTGGGAGGGTAATGTGTTCTGAGGACAACACACACTTGCTGTTTGGAACCCTGCCAGACCCTGCCCTGTGCATCTCTCCTTTTGGCTGACATTGATCTGAATGCTTTCCCTGTAATAAACCATAACTGCAAGTATAATAGCTTTCAGCGAGTTCTCTGAATTCTTACAGTGAATTATGAATAGTTTTATTCAGAGAGAAGGTGGGGGTGGGCGGAAGCTGTGGCGGTTTTGAAAACCCCTGGACATTCGGTTGGTGTCAGAATGGAGGGCAGTCTTCGGAACTTCAAACTTCACAGTTTAGCTAATTCTGGGTATATTATCAGGCCACTTTGGGATGCCAAGTCACTTGCCCAGTGTCTCAAAACTAATGAAGGATGGTGCTGATAATCACTCCACAGCAATTATTATTTTTGTGAGATTTCAGTGTTGCTTTTTAGATTGTTGCCTCCAATTCCTTATGTTCAGTTCTTTGTGTTAAAAGAACTGATGTGGTTTCTGTTTTCATGATTGATAACAGAACTAGACTGATTGGGAACTAGATTGATACAACAGTCGTGATATTCAAATGCTCCCTTTTGATTAAAAAACTTCACATTTCTATGAGACTCTTAACTGTAAATACAATAAAAACTTTGTCTAGACCAGCCGTGGGCAAACTACAGCCCGCGGGCCGGATCCGGCCCATTTGAAATGAATAAAACTATTGAAAAAAAAGACCGTACCCTTTTATGTAATGATGTTTACTTTGAATTTATATTAGTTCACACAAACACTCCATCCATGCTTTTGTTCCGGCCCTCCGGTCCAGTTTAAGAACCCATTGTGGCCCTCGAGTCAAAAAGTTTGCCCACCCCTGGACTAGACTCTTAGAATGAGAAAGCGGTGAAAGCTGCGACAAAGGGCTCTGGGACCTCATGACTCAGTGTTTGATTAGTTCAGTGAATGGCCTTTCCTCAGGCTTTCTGAGACAGGCGCAGGCTTAGAGTGAATCAGTTGCTCCAAGTCCTGGTTTTGCAGAACTACTTCCATTCCTGGGCATTTTGTAACACTCAGGCAGGGGCTCATAGGATGTGAAGAGAAAGCAGTGCACATGCACAGCTCCCTTACCTTTCCTTTCTCATTCTAGGTTGTTGTTTTTTTTACTTTATTTTTATTGTTGACACAATTACAGATGTCCCCATTTCCCCTCTTTCCCCACCTCTACCCACCCTCCCCCCCTTCCTTCTGGCCATCACCACACTGCTGTTGGTACTATATCTATGTGTTCTTTGGCTAATCTCTTCACCTTCTTTCATCTACTTCCTCCCTCCCTGCCCACCTTCCCTCTGATAGCTGTCAGTCTCTTCCATATAGCCATGCCTTTGTTTCTATTCTGTTCATTAGATTCCACATATGAGTGAGATCGTATGGTATTTGTCTTTCTCTGACATCTCTGGCTTATTTCACTTAGCAATCTAGGTTTCTGAGACTACCAATTTGATGGCGTAGAGTGCCACAGCTATGTTTTTTGGTTTTGGTCATTTGAGTTTTCCCTTCTGTTTTACTATTCCCTGAGTAAGGACTACCAGTTGCAGGACCTTTCACAGATTAAATGATTTCCCAATCATTTTGAAGAATTGCTGCTGATTTAGTGTCTTTTAACGTTAGTGCCTCTGATAGGTAGGTTGTGCCAAGTTAAAATTGGGAAAGCAAGGCCATATACAGTAATTGCTCATTAATATTGAGTCCATAGATCTGATTGTGCATGTGAAACTGTAAAGAGAAATCACCTCACTTCTGATTAAATGCCCTAGACATGATAGAGCCAGCAGGTGTGGACCATGTACTAAGTCTAGTTTATTAAAATTTAACTGTGAAGATTATTATAGACAAATAGTAGCTCCTGCCATCTCACCTCCTGTTTTAAAATATGGCGTATTAATAGAAAACATGAGGTATAGTAAAGCAATCAGGAAATGACTGCCTTTGAAAAGATAGTTTATTACTCGCAATTCTCAAGAGGAGAGGGTTTGCCAGACTCATGAAGAGTTTTGCATTAGTCACCATTCTCCAGAGAAACAGAACCAAAAGGAGATTTTATGTAAGATCTATTATAAGGAATTGGCTCACATGATTATGAAGGTTGAGAAGTCCAAAGATCTGCAGTTGGCAAACTGGAGAACCAGGAGAGCTCATGTAGTTCCTGTCCAAAAGCCAAGAAGAGTTGATTCAGTTCAAGTCCAAAAATAGGAAAAGACCAGTATGGTCAGACAGGAGAAATTCCTCTTTACTTGTGTGTGGGGTGGTGGGGTGGTGGCAGAGTGGGGGTTGTTCCTTTTGTTCTATTCAAGTCTTTAATTGATTGGATGAGACCCACCAACATTAGAAAGGGCCATCTGCTTTACTCAGTGTACTGATTCAAATGTTAATCTCATCCCCAAACCCTCACAAGCACACCCAGAATAGTGTTTGACCAAATATCTGGGCACCCTGTAGCTCAGTCAAGTTGACACATAAAATTAACCATCACTGAGGGCCTCATGGGGAAATTACTGGGCTTGGTCACAAGGCAAAAGGTGAGGGAAGAACTGTGGAATATAATGTATCTAATAGTGAATACTTATTTTAATTAGTATATTTTTGTTATTACTAAAATACAGACATTTGGGATCTTGAAATGAGGTTAGGGTTCATGGAAACTTGGTACTCAGAAAAACTCAAGATATCTGGAATCATTACTAAATTTAGTCTAGTGAAATTATGAGTCAAGTAGACTTATTTTCACTCATCTATTGGCAGCTAGAATATGTCTTTGAGTAATTTTTAACCATATATAGCGGCATATTGTCTGTACTCTAGCCCATTTATATATTTTTCCTTTTTCTTTAGACTTGATCAAAAACTGGTCTTGAGTTGAAGTCACTGTCTTTTAAAGTTTAGTAGTGTTTTCTTTATCTTTTTCTCCTTTAGTATTACAGAGAATGCAAATTTCTGCCCAATCTTAACGTGTGTGTGTGTGTGTGTGTGTGTGTGTGTGTGTGTGTTTATACATGGTGGCCAGTTATATGTATGTGCACATGTGAGCAAATATTTGAGGAGCAATGTAAATGGAGAAATATTGTGGCATATGTCTATGTGTTGGTTTCTTTTCATTCAATTTTCCTTTTTTGAGCAAAAGATTCAATCTTAAAAATCAATTTATTCATGTAAAAATGTTTTCTTCTATTATCTTTTCATTGTTGCTTCAGTGCTGTATTCTTATTTTATTTCTTAGACTTCCTTTGCAACTTTATAGAATGCTGTACATTTGTCTTCCATGTCTCGTAGCTCTCTCTAACTATTTAAATCTTTCTATCTGCTTTCCCTAAGTTTAGGGGGAATTTCTGGAGTTTACTACTTTACAAGTTTGAATTTCTAAATAAATTAACTTGTTTGTCAGCCTCCATTAATTTTATTAAGCTTGTTATTTGTGTTTTTACCCCCACACCTGGTATAGTTTTAAAGAACAGGTCCTTTGACTCCTATTGTAAACACATAATATAGGAGTTCTAAAGCACTTCCGAGTTCCTTGCAGTAATTTTTATTTCATAGAAGACATTTGCTCTGAATTCTCATGATGATACCTTTTTCTTTAAACTACTGTCTCTTTTTTATATGCCTTGTACTTTTTTTTTTTCGTAGTTGTTCCCCCTTGCAAAGGAATACTTGGGCTTGTCAGGGACTGGGAGTTGAAAAGAGTTCTATCAGACATGGGCACGAGGCACTGTTTGAATTTTTTATGCCAGACGAAGGGTGAAGGACAGTATTTGGTTTCATTTCGCCAGTTGAAAGATCCTTCAGCCTGTGGGGAGTGGGGATAGAGCCAGAACTGGAGAAGACAGAGCCAGTTACACTTGGGAACTTGGCCTGGAATTTCCCTTTTTTGTTGGCATGCAGTCAGGATTTTTCTGGGGCGGGCCTCTGCTGTTGCCTGGCAAAGCTGCACCCTTTAAGATCTGACGGCGTCATCGCCCCTACTCTTCACTAGGTGTGGCCGTCAGGACCAGTTTTAGCCGGGGTAACTGCCACCACCGGGTCTCCGTGTGGCCTGGCCTCCAGTGTGAGAAGCGCATTTGGCGCCACTGGGGGGGGGGGGGGTGCAGACTTCTCCTTCCTGCCCCCCTCCTCCCGGGTCCTCTTTCCCCTGCCCAGGTGTCTTTCTAACACTTTAATAAGAGCACCTGCTTTATGCAAACTGCTCTGCTATGACTGTGCTGCTAGGCAGGATAGAAAGAAATACACCGGGGAGCTATGGACTACCGAATTAGGCAGAAATAGTTCACATTCATCCAGCGCGCACCACACCCCAGGAACTTCACTTAGCACTTTACGTACATTAGCGGGAACGATACTCACAGTAACCCTAGGATTTGGAAACTATTAGTTTCCTTCTTCGACCAATAGGGAAACAGAGAACTAAAAAGGATTCAGGTGCTTGTCAGCCTCACACAGGTAGCAAGTGGCAGGGGTGGAATCTGAACATGCAAAGTTTGTCTCCAGGCTGCATGTCCTTTGTCTGTGGTTTGGCCAAATGGAAGTTCAGGCTTTAAATGCTGGGTGTTCAGAGAGGCGATGCACCAGGGAAGGTGACAGGGACTGGGACTTGGGGTGTGAGGACAGCAGGGGGAGGGGTGCAGTGAATCTCAGCAAAGTCAGGTTCTCCTCACCATTGCATTAGGCTGCAGACACGCCCCGTTGCGCATGCGCCCTCACCATCAGAGGCCCTTCTCCCGTTTCCCATTTTGCAGCCTTCGTTGATGGCAGCTCTACCCACCTGTGTTTGCAAGAAGCCTGAATGCTCCCTTGCCTGTTTTTAAGCCGTTTGCCTATGACAGAGTATGAATAACAAGATCAGGAACATCTCTAGTATAACTTTAGAGGCCCTGTGTGCTGTTTCAGCATCATTTTGTTGCTTTTCCTTTTCTCTCTAGGATAGTAAAGATTGGCTACTGGTTCTGATCTTTTCAAAGAAGCATAAAAAGGTCATTTCTAGCTTTAGGGGTGATTTATCCAAGTGAAAATTCAAATCTTTTGTACAAACCTAATGGAAAATTCAAACATTTTGTAGAAACTGGAGTGTAAATGCAACTGTCACATTCAAGATAATTCAAGAGGGAAGAAATGTTGTCAGTGTTGGTTTATTTTCTGTGATGTCATTAGAATTTGGTTCTATGTTATGTCACTGTTATCTCTAGGCGTTTACTAAGTGATTAAGTGCACAAGGTGTTCTGTTTGGCTTTACACGGAGAAAGGTAGAGGAACAGTCAGGAACAGTCTCTGCCCCTAAGGCAGCGGTTCTCAACCTGTGGGTCCCGACCCTTTGGGGGTCGAACGACCCTTTCACAGGGGTCGCCTAAGACCATCGGTAAACACATATATAATTACATATTGTTTTTGTGATTAATCACTATGCTTTAATTATGTTCAATTTGTAACAATGAAAATACATCCTGCATATCAGATATTTACATGACGATTCATAACAGTAGCAAAATTACAGTTATGAAGTAGCAACGAAAATAATTTTATGGTTGGGGGTCACCACAACATGAGGAACTGTATTAAAGGATCGTGGTATTAGGAAGGTTGAGAACCACTGCCCTAAGGGATGCACTATTTAAGATGAATTTATGATAAATACCACTGACATAAATATTAAGACCAGAAAGGATGAAATCCCTCTGAGAAAGGCAGCAGTGTATAGCACAGTACAGCATGCTACCATATAGTTTTCACATATAGTGTGGTACTTAGTATATATAGCTTATAGTATACTACAGCTGTAGTATAGTATTTAGGAGCACAGATTCTGAAGCCAGACTGCTGATTCGAATTCCCACTCTCCATGCAGCTGTAGCGCCTTATGTAAGTCCCAGTGTTTTCATCATAACATGGGGGTGCTACTCATATCTATCTCCTAAGATCATTGTGTTTATTAAGTAAGTGAACATATAGCACATGTTATCATAAATGATTTGCATTATTTATATATAATATATTTTTATATCTGAAGGGAAAAGTTTCTAGGAATATCACAATGAGTTTATTGTCAGGTTTCTGGATCACAGGCCTTGGAGTTCTTTGTGTCAATTCCTGTATTTTACAAATGAAAACAATGAGGCTGAGGAAAGTCCAAAAGTTTCCTATGGTCCCATGCCTATAGTGAGATATGTAAAAAAAAAAAAATTATATATATATATATATATATATATAAAATATGACTTCAACACCACTCAAAATATTGATGTAATTAATTAATTATTAATCCATGCCATCTTCATGGGATTTTACTCTTCTACCTACAATAACGTAACATAAAACATAAGGAAGGAAAATGACTGAATTTAAGCCCATTCTATCAATTGTGCTGCACCAGGTGTGTAAAGTAAGTTTAGTCTTAAGTCCTGTACCCCTCTGGCATTGATCACCTCTGAGAAGTGTTATGTAAGCAGATGACTAGGGAAATCCATGCTCTCAGGGTTAATGTGTATGTTATGAACTTGGGTTCAGGCGTATCAGTCTAGAATCCATTAAAATTGCCTTTTATTTTGAGATTATTTCCCCCCCCCCACCAGTCTAACAACTCAACTTATAAGTTATTAAGAACAGTTTCAACTTTGGAAGTCACGCTATCTTTTCCATTGAGACTATTTGCAAAGCTACTTTCATATCTCAAGGATCTTTGAGGAAAACCACTGACAAAACCATGTTTTTGTGTTTTATGTCCTTTACTTGTTCAGGGATAGGTTTATTTTGCCTATTTACTTATTTATACCTCCTCAGAAACCACAGAGGAATTAAGGCCATTTAAAATTATTTTAGCAGGAGTCTTAGTCAGTTGCTTTAGAATTTGATTTTCCTGTCAGAGTAATAGAAGCTAAAACAATAATTGCTGAGCCTCTGCTATGGGCCAAGGACTCAATGTAGCTGGTAGAATCTATACAATAATTTGATTCAGTTAGTATTGAGACTATAAATATGAAGATGAGAAATGTAGGGCCCAGGAAGTTTAAGTAACATTCCTAGGGTCAAATAGTAAATAAAATGGCAATATTCAGATTCAAACTCAGATTGGCCACATTTCAAATCATTATACCCTGCTTCTCAACTCTTGGCTAAATGCAGCTTAGTCCTTTGGAAACCTCTTAGATAAAAATTTTGGGGGGCCTGGGTTAGGGGGAGGGTTGTCATTTTTGTTGTTGGACTTAAGATCAGCCCTGAGCAAAATAATGAAATAGGACACTTTCTCCCATCCCTCTCACTGTTCTTCCTGTTCCTCCAGGAACACACAGTCCTGTGCTATTTCTCGGAAGACCCACAGCGGCTGCCATCTGGATCTGCCCCAGCCACTTCCTCCTTCCCTTAACATTTTTGGTATCTCATTTTCTCTTACTGCTTTTCATGTGAGAGCTAGCTATCTGCTTATATTTATTCCCCAAATGATTTTTATTTTAAGGAAAACCTTTTGAAGATATTAGAATGCAACCCCAAAGATTGGCTAATTGTGTAATTTTGGGCAGTCATTGGAGATGATTGACTTAAAGGCTTTCCTGCCCCTCCCAATCATACTTGGTGGTCATCCACCTACTTTTCCTATATCGGAGTTTCTCAATCTCAACACTATCGGTATTTTGGGCCTGATAATTCTTTGTTGTGGAGAGGTCTGTCTCTAGGCATTGCTAAATGTCCCCCGGGGGGATGAACCTGACCCCAGTTGAGAACCACTGGTCTACATGAAAGTTAAATTCTGCTGAAAGTGATTATATAAGCAGCCTTTTGCCTCTTCTTAGGAATGAAAACTCATTTCTAGAACTCTTTACACTTTTCACTTATAGTTTGTTAGGCCTTTGATGGCCTGAAATGTAGATGTTGAAAAGAAAATAATTTTTTTTCTCAGTTGTTAAGAGGTTTGACTTATTCTCATTTCCCTCTAAATATTATTTCTGCTTTTAAAAATATAACACACTGTAGTAGATAATAGCATAGTCCTCAGTGTCAGAAACAGATCAGAAATTGAATTTCTATTCTCTATTTAGTGGGCATACAAGCTTGAGCAAAATTTACTTTTAAAGAACCTCCTTTACATGTTTGTAAAATAAGAATGTGGTATTTTGTTTTTATGGTCCAACACTTTCTCTACCTCTTGTGCTCTATAAAAAGGATATGCTTTCTATTCAGCTTCCCAGAGAGGGAACATTTTCAGATTTTGGAATGGGCATTTTCTGCTTCTCCCCACTCATCACTCCTGACTCTCAGGGTTGAAAGAGAGGCTTAACTGCTTGGTGAACTGGGCGAGGGAACTGAGCATGTCTAGTTCAAGCTCTTTCCTTCTTCACACCTGCCTACTTGCCAGTCTCTCTGCCCTCAGCTGCCCTGCCATGGAGGCCTTGTGGTTTTCCTGCAGGTGGCCAGGTCTGACTCGGGGTGAGGAATTAGGAAACCTGGTGAAGGCTCACAGGTACACTATGCTCTTCAATCCAGTTAAAAAGCTGGCATTTTGGTCTGAGTCTGACCCCTTGGCTGGTTCCAAGTTCAGGTTGTAAGAAAGATATTCTTCAGAGCTCCACAAATCCCAGCAGAGAGACTTAGATCTATTGCACAAGGTGGTGGTGATAAGTAAATGAATGGACCAGTGCAAATCGCCTAACCTGGTGCCTGGTTACATGGCAGATATCCAGTATTAGTTAATTCCTGTTTTACAGTTTTTATGATTTATTGCTTTCCTTTAAAAAGTTAAATTCTGCTTAAGGTTAAATGCCCTTTTCCTTTGGTTTCGTTCACAAGCCATGTCAAAGGAAGACAACATCCAAGGGAGGAAAGAACTCAGAGATCTTCACAGCAGGATGGAAGTGAGGAGCCTCATTATTTCATGTGGGCAGTATTAGTCTGAATAAACTTCACCATTTATCCTTACCATGGGATTTGCTTGGGCTTTATCTGAAAACACAGCTTCCTATTTCTCAGTCCTGGCAGTTTCTCTGAAAAAAATTTTTCTCAGGATTTTTTTTTCTGTATTTCTCTCTCTCTCTCTCTCTCTCTCTCTCTCTCTCTCTCTCTCTCTCTCTCAAAATCTCTTTCTTATTCTTGCTCTTGATCATATCTCTCCTTTCTTTCCTTCCCTCCCTTCTTTTTACTTTTGCAAGTTAAATGGAAAGTAGCATCAGAGCTTCTGACTGCTGGGTTTCAAAACTCTAGGCAGGCAGTCGATTATTTCTTCATCTTGATGCACAGACTCCTAAATTATGGGAAAGGGGTTGGTGCAGATGCACAGGAGATGTCCCTGCATGCGGAGCTCACTGTGCGCTTGTCCTGGGCAGCACTGATCAGGGAAGGGTCCCTGCACTAGTGAGACTGTGGAATTCTAGGGTTGAAAGCCAGAGGAGGCAGGCAGCAAAATGTATGGGTTACAACTCAAATTATACCATTCTCCTCTCCCCTCCCCATTCCACTATTTCTGGAAAATAAAGCCAGTGTGGCATGAAGTCAAAAGACCCATACCGAAGCCTTAAAATTCCTGTCACCGATCAGCAAACACCTCCCCCCACCAACTTGAAGCATGGATACTCCCGTGACTAATTTGCCACATCTTTTTGTGACAACAAGGGATTTTTTAAAGGTGTTTATCCTACCTACAGCTTTTTAAAGCAGTAAGTTCATTTAAATAATTACCTAGTCATTTAGTTAATGCATTCTTTTTTAAACTCGACTAAGTACAGCATATGTGGTTTTGATGGAAAAAGAGCCCCCTTTATGTAATAGCACTGTTTTTCCCCCCGCAAAATAAATGCAACACAATTATTTTACTGCAGAGAAATTAGCTCATTTGCAAATGCCACCTCAGAACACAAGAAGAATGGCATTTATTGAAGCACTAATAAAGGCACCATGTTAGAATAATTTTATGCTGACGGGCCCACAATCACTCAATATTTTAAGAGCTGTCATCACACCAGCATGAGCTGCATGCAGAAGTACAAATTTATGCTGTGACATCATGGCACTAAGAGTATAATTGGAATAAAATTACCCAGCTTCTCTCTGGCATTTGCCAGTGTTCCGGAGCCCTTCACTGCCCACAGAGTGGCTTCTTGGTTTTGCACCAGCAGCCACACGTGCTGTGAATGTAGGACGCACAGCGTGTGGGTCCTTCAGGTTTTTCTGAGGACACTTCTCAGTAGGCACTCAATGGCCTGTGCTGTGGCTGAACAGAGGGCTGCGCAGGCTGAACGAGAAAAGCTGAAAGGGTCACAAATCAGCCAGGACCAGTCTTTAGATATGGATAATTAAGCCAACAGTCACCGTACAATGGCTGAAGACCTCATAGCATCAGTTTTAGCAAGTTAATAAATTCCTGTCATGGCCTGTGGTTAAATGGGAAGCTTGAACAAATGAGTGTCGGCATGAAAATTGGGACTTTGTGATTCCACCTTGTAACTTTTTATCACATTTTTATTCTTGTTGGAGCGGGGGTTGGAGGGTGAAAAACAACACCTGACAAGAGATGGTGGTGAGTGTGGAGAAAGGGCAAAACTTACCTGTCATGTTTAGACATGACACCCTGCTTGAAATCTCACGTTTCCTCGCTGCCTCTTGGGCATCATCAGTCGTGCTCTACGCTGCAGAAGGAGGTGTTAATGTGCCTCTGAAAAACTGGCGTGAACTCCAGGAGTTGGTAGGTTTGTTTGGCCAGACAGGTGTGCCTGTCTGTCAAGGGATTTGAGGAGGGGCGGTGGAAATAGGCCACTTCTGCAGAGCACAGGGCACTGTTCCCCTCAGTGGTGCTGAAAGTGTGAGGCTGAGCGAGACTGTCTGCAGCTCCAGGATAGCCGAGCGAAGGTCTTTAGTGAGCTTGATGAGATCGTTAATTTGGACGTAAGAGAGGAAATGTAGTAATTAACAGCCCGGTAATTGGTAAACACAACACATTCATGTGAGTGGATGACAGAATATAGCAGCTGTTTAATTGGAGAATAAGATGATGTGTGCACTTATGCTATATTTGTGTAATAGCTTTGTGTTAGGCAGAATAATACCCCTCAAGATGTCCATGTCCTAATCCCCAGAATCTGGGATTGTTACCTTATATGGCCAATGAGATTTTGCATATGTGATTAATTACAGAGTCTTGAGATGGAGAGAACAGCTTGGATTATCTATATGGGCCCAATGTAACCACAAGGGTCCTTATGAATGAAAGAAGGAGGCAGGAGGGTCAGAGTCAGAGAAGGAGATGGGATTCCCCCACCCTAAAACGTTCAAATGATGTGACTGCTGGCCTTAAAGATGGAGGAAGGGGCCATGAGCCAAGGAATGTGTGCAACATCTAGGAGCTGGAAAAGGTGAGGAAACAGATTCTCCCCCAAAGCCTGCTGACACCTTGGTTTCAGCTCTGTGAGGCTCATTATGGACGAATGACCTCCAGCACTGTAAGATACTGAATCTGTGTTGTTTTAAGTGATTAAATTTGAGGCAACTTGTTATAGCAGTAATGGGAAACAAATAGTCTTTTTATTTATGAATATTGTAAATGCATTGAAATTATTTAGTTTTTGGTGTTTGATGAGTTTTTGTTGCAAGATGGTTAAAATACTGTACTTTCCATACAAAGCAATGAAAAAAAAAAAGACTTTTTTTTTCTTTGGAAATGAATTTTTGTTAGAAAAAATAAGTAAACATAGAGCAATAGTGAAGCATCGTGGGAAAGTACCAGGCTTTGGAATTAAATAGACTAAGGTTCTATGCAATGCTATGTGTTCTAGGGTAAATTTTATAACCCCTGAGCTTTAGATGCCTTACTTGTCAAGTGGAGAAAATAATTTCTTCATGGAGCTGTTGTAAAGAAGAAATAAGTATGTATTTAAAACTAATAATAATGTGACATGTAACAGGCATTTAATAAACAGTTTCTTCTATTACTTTTTCTACATTGGCGTATATAGATGTGACAATTTTAAAACATGTCTATAAATCTTGGACACATATCATCAAAAGGTGGTGTCTACGTCTACTCTTCCTGAGTCTAGGTGGGCTTGAAATGCTTCAACCACTGGAATACAGCAGAAATGGCACTTTGTGGCTTTCAATACTAGGTCATAAAAGGCCTTGTTTGCTGGAACATTCACTCTTGGGGCCCTGAATCACCAGGTTAAAAGCAGTACCATGATGCTTCCATGTTCTGTAGAAGCCCAACCCTCATGTAAACACTTCCCTTGAAAGTCCCATCTTTGCCCAGAATTGAATCATCCCATTTCAGGCACCAGACATGTAAGTGAAGAAGCCTCCATTGATTCCATCCCAAAGGCACTCGAGTCTTGCCAGAAGAGGCACCAGACATCACAGAACAAAGAAATTATCCTACTGTGCCAAATTCCTGACCCACAGTGGCTGTTGCTTTATGTCACCAAGTTGGTGATGATTTGTTATACTGCAATAGGATACGGGAGCAATACATTTATTTCTTTTTTAAAAAATATTTTTTTATTTCAGAGAGGAAGGGAGGGGGAGAGAGAGAGAGAGAGAGAGAGAGAGAGAGAGAGAGAGAGAGACACAGACATCAATGATGAGAGAGAATCATTGATGAGCTGCCTCCTGCACACCCCACAATGGAAATTGAGCCCAAAATCTGGGCATGTGCCATGACCAGGAACCTAACAGTGACCACCTGGTTCATAGGTTGATGCTCAACCACTGAGCCACACCAGCTGGCCTAAAGCAATAGGTTATTAACCATTGCTAGTGTCAGGTGTAAGGCAGAAAAGTGTGGTGCTAAACCAGTAGCCCATTGCAGATCATTAAGTTGGAAATAAAACATAGATGAATGTATTTCTATCTCTTTTCAATTGCATTCTCTTTGTAAAAAATAAAGGCAACTGTATATGCTTTAGTTTATATTCCTTGCAATTTCAGTATAGTTAAAACAGTCTCTTCCTTCTCATTCTCCTAACTTAAGATAGGAGCCATATTTTTAAAAACGTCAGAGAGGATGCCTTCTGAATCTTCTGTGTATATTCCTGTCTCATCAATAGATAATTATTTGAAAATACACATCTGAATGGGAAAACTAGTTCAACTATAAGGAGACAACGTCTTGTTTGTCCAGATGATTAATTAACAAATCTTGGATTTCCTACTGCTCTTTGTAACAGCTTCTTTATTTGTATGTAACTGTTATCTCCCCCTCTTTTGGATTTGAAATGCAATATTAATCATATGCTAGACATACAAACAAAGGGATTGCAGCTAGATCATATTGATAGAATCATGGTATTTGTGTTACACAGAACCTAACCCCATCCCTCCATTTTTGGATAGCTTGGCATTGTCTCACAAATCAGCTACTTGCAGGATTTCCAGCGGGCACAGAAATGGGAAGCTTGCCCAGACTTCAAAGTTTGGCAAACATAATGAGATAGACCTACAATGGCTGCTAGTGTATGTATTTTCTTGGACTCCCCCATATCCTATTTTAATTTAAACACATATGTTCATTATTTTTGAAGTACATGCATATGCTTGAATATTTATTTGGAAATAAACAAAACCATTTTCACCACAATTATTTTTTAAAATCTAAGGATAAAGTAACACACAAAAAAATCAATATTGCAGAATATGTACACAGAATAAATGCCTAATTGAAAGTTTTGACAGGTTTATGATATTTTACAAAATGAATGGTTGCCTTTCATTATTTAATGGGAATCTGAAATAATGAAGTAGAGGAGAAAAATGAGTTTAAATTTTGACTGTATTTTTTTCAGTCTTTATGAAAATCAGGTTACCTTTTCTTGCCTCAGATCCACTTGTAAAATTAGAGATTGTAAAATGACATTAACTTTCAGCACTACCATGATCTTAATGTGATAAAAAGTCAATCAGAAATGGACAAGTATATTTCTTATGAATATTTGGTTGTTTTCAGAAATTAGTCTGGCAAGACTTAAGCTTCTCAAAGCACATTTAGGCTACCCACAGGGGGCTTTATCTTCCTTTAAAACAGGTTTTTAACATAAGAGGGATTTATATAGCAATAAAAATTCTCATTTTCTTTGGTGGTCACTGTAGTCACCTATCACCTCCTCCCGGACCGATCCTCATGACACTGTGGCTTTAGTTGATGTTTATTGATAAGTACCACCAACACTGCTTTGTTGAAAAGTTGAAGCCTTCTAATTTATGTTTCTTTTTCTGTCAAATGTGTTTCATTTTTTTGGATGATAATGAAGTCTTAAAGTCATTACTTCTTGGCAACATACAAGTAATTTGTAAGACCCAAATTTTTGTTCTAGATTATGTGGAAAACGTGAATTGGGTAATGCCCCATCTGAACTTTACACAATTTGGTGGACTCTCTTGAGAAAAATAATGCAGAACTTCAGATAAAAGTAGGTAAGAAAATAAATATTCAGAGTAAGAAAAGAAATCACAACAACTTAATGGAACCTAGGAGATTCAGGTTCTTTTCTTCTGACATCCTTTTAAGCAGTTGACCAGAAATGACTTTTTACAAATGCTCCCCCTGCCACCTAGAACATCCTACAAGTCCCAGTGACTATTGGCACTCTCCAATTTGAGAGTGAGGGTTGCCCTTAAGCTTAAACTCATTAGCCTCAGAGTAAATTGGCCCCTGGGCCTGTGAATGAATTAATTTTGCCAACAGAAAACAATAATAACTGACACTGTTGAGCACTAACTTGGCACAGAGCACAGTTGCAAGCGCTTCCATGCACTAACTTAACCTCTCGGCAATACATTTTTATTGTCTGGACCCAGCAGCCAGACAGGTGGAAAATGGAGGTTTCCCCATGTATAATTTCATTTACATAATTTTTAATATTTAAATATAATACATATATGAGACTATTTATAGCCCATACTTACAGATGAAGGAAAGTTGCTCAAATCCTTGAAGGCAAATTCGTAGCAATACTACAGACTTCATTAAAATAGAGAATTATCAAACTGCAGCGGGAAGGCCAGGGAGGGTTGGGGGGGAAGGAGGGAGGGGGGTAAGAGATCAACCGAAGGACTTGTATGCATGCATATAAGCATAACCAATGGACATAAGACACTGGCGGGTAGGGGAGACCAGGGGATTGTCAAGGGTTGGGGGAAAAAAAGGACACATATGTAATACCCTTTGTAATACTTTAAGCAATAAAACAATAAAAAAATAAAATAGAGAAATATTAATATCCCAAAGAATGACATTCTTATCAAGTAATGAATTCTGATTCAAAAGTAAGTACAAAAATGAAAATGGTTTGTTTTTTAATTTAAGAATTCAGATAATTCTACCTTGTTAAACTGAAGAAAGGGTTTTTTGTTTAGGGTTTTTGCTGTCCTGTTGAGTTGGTTAATATTGTGAGCTAATGATAAGATAGGAAAATATTTTCAACAATATTTAGTCAACATTTTTTAGACAGGTCAATTGTAAATATTAAATATTTGATTTAATCAAGTTTCACAAATTGTAAATATTTCTCCTCACACATATTACAGGAGATCATTAAGGTGTTTAATGTACCAATTAAACCTGGCTTAATAGCATTCAAATTGGTACACATCTATTAGTTTAGTATATATGTTAAAACTTCCTAAAATAATTCTTTTCAATATTTTCTGAAGAGTAAATTAAATGAGGGATAAATGTAGATTTGGCATGACCAGATTATAGCCCACAGTGAATGTTCAACTGCTCAAAATCACAATGAAAAGACAGTTGCAGCTAAAGAAGGGCCTTCACATGTGGAATGTTGGCTTGGATGTGGAACAGGGAGAGAAAGGGCTCAAAGGCAATTCTCTGTTGTGACAGGTATTTGCATCATACTTTCTCTATAAACCTAACTCACTGGTGTTGTTATTTATTTTAACCATTCTCTTATACTAGAGGCCTGGTGCATGAAATTCATGTGGGGGGAGGGGTCCTTCAGCCCAGCCTGCACCCTCTCCAATCCAGGACCTTTCAGGGGATGTCCAATGCTGGTTTAGGCCCCATCCCTGTGGCAGTCGGACATCCCTCTCACAAAATGGGACCACTGGCTCCTAACTGCTCACCTGCCTGCCTGCCTGATCACCCCTAACCACTCTACCTGCTTGCCTGATCGCCCCTAACCACTTGCCTACCTGCCTGATCACCCCTAACTTCCTCCCTGCCGGCCTGGTCACCCCCTCACTGCCCCCCTGCTGGCCTGGTTCCCCCCTACCTGTTTCCCTACCGGCCTGACTGCACCCTAACTGCCCCTGCCAGCCTGCCGGGGTCCAACCCCAGCGGGTCCAGGGGTCCCCAAAGGTGTGGACGGAGTCGGCAAAGAAGGAATGACACGGAGACAGCGTTCAGTTGATCAGCAGCCTAGCCAGGATCTCTAGCCAGGATCTCCAGCCAAGTTCTGGTCTCGATCTCCAGCGAAGTTCTGGTTAGGATCTCCAGCCAGGTTCTGTGTCCATGTTCTCTTGCTAGGTTCTCCAGGTTCTCCACCCAGGTTCTGTAGCCAAGTTCCCTCGCTAGGTTCTCCAGCCAGGTTCTGTCCAGGTTCTCCAGCCAGGTTCAGTTACCAGGTTCTAGTCAGGTTCTCTTGCCAATTTCTGTAGTCAGGTTCAGTCCAGGATCTTTTGCCATGTTCTCTCACTAGGTTCTGTCTCTAGGTTCTGAGGCCAGTTTCTGTCCAGGATCTTTTGCCATGTTCTCTCCAGCGAAGTTCTTCTGTCTCTAGAGAACGTTCTGTGTAGGTTCTGTGCCAATTTCTGTCTCTCTCTCTGTCTCTTGCTGTCTTGTTACATCTGTATTTATACCAAGTTGATTCAATCCTATCAATCTCTATTAGGGCGTTTCTTATCTCCATTCCAGGGAGTAAAGATTATGTAGCTTAAGCATGATTGTTCGTAGTTAAAGTGATTAATTACCCACCTGGCACTTAGTTGAGGGGTTTTATTCCCTCCCTAACTTCAGGGGAAAATCCCTACCTGGGGAAACAACCTTTCTCAGAGAGGAGACCTTGGTTAAAACACACAGTGCCAAGAAGGTGAGCAAACATATTAAGAACAGTATACCATATATGCCAGGTCTCTTGAAACAGCAAGGATGGACCGGCTCCCGGCACCAGCCTGCCTTATCCCCCCTAAACACTCTGCCTGCCTGACTGATTGCCGCTGACTGCCTCTGCTTGCTGGCCTGGTCATCCCCTAACTGTCCAGAAGGAAGTCAGATGTCCGGTCAATCCAGTCTAACTAGCATATTACCCTTTTATTATTATAGATTTTGTATTTATTCAAACTTTTAAAAGCAATTTATCATATGCAGTTGACCCTTGAACAACACACAATTGAAAATCCACCTATAACTGACTTCCCCAAAACCTACGTTGTCCCTCAATGTCCACGGGGGACTGGTTCCAGGACCCCTGTGGATACCAAAATCCACTGTGCTCAATTAGACTGTAAAAATGTATAGGTGAATGCATATAGTTGGTCCTCCACATCCATTGACCCAACCATGGATTGACGACAGTGCAAGTATTTATTGAAAAAAATCTGTATATAAGTGGAACCATGCAATTCAAGCCCACCTTATTCAAGAGCTGAATATAATCTATTTGCCAGGATCTTAGCAGGACACAGAATCCACTCAGATGGATTTCAACAAGGAACCTTGAAAAACGGGACCACTTACAGAGGTGTGGGAAGGGCTTAGAACTCACCGTGAATGATGCTGAGGCACCCAGAAAGCAGCAGCATTGAAGGGTAAAATCCAATGACAGCTGCCATCAAGAAGAGAGGCCCTCATAGGTGTAGTCACCATCAAACACCCCTGCTGATATTGAACAGTCCCAAAGCAGGAAGAACGGGGAAGGAATACCCCAGTCTCTCTCTTTCCAATTGCTTGCCAGTGCTTCTATTAGCCTAAAACAACTGGAAGACAGCTGACAAGAGAACCATCCATCTCTCAAAATGACCCTACCACACACATTTCTTAAAAACACTTTACACACTTCTTATTAGTATTTCTCCAGTACCTTTCATTTTACACACTTGCAGAGTCACCTCCTCCTTTGTTTTATGGTATGTGATCAATAGTATGGATATATCAAAATTGATTCAACCAGTTATTGGTAAATGAACTTTGCATTTTCTATTTTTTTCTTACTATTAAAATAATGCTGTGGTGACCATCCTTATATACATTGTGTGTGTGTGTGTGTGTGTATACCAGTGTAAGTATTTCTTGCTAATCCTTGAGTCTGAATTATAGGTCAAATTGTATGCACTTTCCTAATTATAATATCCATTGATTAAGTGCCCTACAAAAAGGTTATGCTAATTTATATTACCGCCACACTTTATGAGAGTTCCTGTTTTCTGATACTCTCACTAGCATTAAAGCATTAACAGTCATTTACATCTTTGCTAGTTGACAAATAAAAATTATATTTCCTCATTATTATAATTTGCATTTCTTTTCATTTTAGCAAGATTGAATATTTCCTTCTACGGTTCTTGGCCATTGACTAAGGCAAGGGGGCTAATTGTAATTGAGGACAGAAATCCTCACCTGTTACCTGCCTAATGCCAAGGGCTTCCACCAGCACATATCACATCTTGAGTAGATTAGAAAAAGCAAAAGGGTGTTCTTTCCTTATGACACTGTATTGCCATCTACTAGAGAATTGCCATTATAAATAAATAGATCCGCGATGCCGACTGTACGGATGGTTGATGGTGCCCTACAGAGTTGTACAGTGCACAACCTGCACATTGGTGTGGGACAGCCCTGCTAACACTCAAGCTTAGCTCCTGAGTCTCAGCCAACATAACTGATGTCATCTCGACCTCTCTAGCTCTCATTCATTGTGTGTTAGCTCCCTGACTTCATCTAGGACATGGCCCAATTTTCTCTTTCTAAATTCCCTGGGCTGTCCTGGTCCTCCCTTTCTGGCTCATTTAATCTGTCTGCACACTTGACTCTCAGTGATCTGGTTGGTGCCCTTTTGGCATTTTCTTGACAGGAAGAAGTAATTCACATTTTCCTATAAAAGCCTGTGATTCAGTGTCACAGCCCCGTCTGCTTTCCTAAATGCCTACGAGAATTTCTGTGGTCAAGTAGTCCATTTCTCTTTAAGAACACATAATATTTGCTGCTTTTTAGAATGTAGGTGCCCCTCTAGCCATGTGGCATAATATACACGTAGATAACATTGATTGCACGCTCACTCAGGACAGAGCATTGTCTCAGCTCTTTACATGTATAAATTTAGTAACACTAATTACCAATAGTGTTACAGTTATCTCATTACTACTACGGCTTGTATATTCCGAGGCAGGTGGATAAGGAAGAGGGGGGTGGAGATAAAGGAAGCCAAAGCTAGCAAATGTACACTTAGGATTTAAGGCAAACATCCCATTCCCATCTTTTTAATAAGGGCGGGCACTGAGTTTACCTACTCAGAAATATAATAGGGGAGTTTAATGCCATTGGGCAAACTCTACAACAACTCAACCCACAAGAGGCTTGAGATAATTCAAGCCCTTTAGCTTTAGAATAAACTGATGAGGCTCACAGAAGGCCATATCCTCGGGAAGTAGGTCCCTGTTGACCTCCCTTTAAAAGTGTACAAAGTTCATGGTTCCCCATGATCCATTGAGCAAATGTCACCTGCCTCTGATACAACTCACAGCCCAACGAATAACCAAACAAGGGGCTCTCTTTGAAAATAGCCCGACGAAAGTATGTGTATGTCTGTGGTCGGGCCTGGAGCAAAGTTGTGGGGAGCAGTGAAACACTGGGGCACTGGGTCAAGCTCACAGCGCTTCAAGCAGCCACCATAGTGCCCAGAATGATGCCCTTTCCAACCAAATGCACTGCTCCATTAAATTGAGAGACAATGGTCTTCAGGTTCAGCATCAGGCCTGTCGATGAGTGGTTGTGCCACATTGAGCAAATCACTTTATCCAGCTGCATAGAGATTAGGTTCCTAAAGTTTCTTTGCTCCTTAACATTCAGTGACCCAGCTATAAGTTTCCTTTCTAAACCTTTCCTTTCAGCACCACATCCATTGAGCATCCTCCCAGGACGTAAGAATGGCCACCCTTTGTGAGATGTCTCAGCCTGGGTAAGCACAGTCCTGGGGCCCACCCAAGAAGATTTATAGTGTGGAGACTTTTCTCAGCAGAGCTTTGACAAGGAAAATGGCAGGCAGCCAGCATCCCAAACCAAACAATTGTCAGATGGCCGGGGAAAGAAAAATAAATGCGGAGCAGAGCCGAGGACTCGATAGCTATTTCAGGACAGTAGAAGGCTTCCTTTATGGCCATTTTGACTGGAGCATCAGAGCATGCCTGAACCAGAGGATCTGCCCCTTCCTGACCCCAAATGCCTGGTCTACAGAGGCCTGGGGGCTGTTCCCTCAACCATCTGCCCTCATGACTTTGTAGCTGAGGCCCTTGGGACCACCACCGGTGAGGGTAGGATTCCAGCTGCTAATGAGGAATCTCTGCAAATCTCTCAGCGCATCGGGGATGCTTCCTGAAACTCTTGCTATCCACACAGTCAGTTCATGGAGCTGCACTCATATTTATCTTGGAAAGCAGAAATGTGTTTCCCAAGCTCACAAGGCCTTTTTGGTGACATATGTTTGTTTCCTTAACCAATTACTCTCTGTATCTATCCACCACACTGTGTGGTTGACATCTTTTTATTTTTCCTAGATTGAAAATCTGAGATAAACAACTTATTTTCACTCTATTTCTCAATCAGGGAGACAGGATTGCTTTCCACTCCCTTCTTTATTTATGCTCATACTTGCATCTATTTTATATGTTTTATAGAGATCTTGTGATACAAATATTGTGTACTTGTGGCTATCCAAACTCCATCTGTGTAGAGTCTATCTTGGCAAATACAATCTAGCTAATTTGGACTCCCCAGGTACTGATTTTACTTTCAGATTCCTTTCTCCCTTCTTTTATTTTTCCATCTCTTTTTCCACTCCCCATTTCTTCCCTCTACCTATTTTTATTCTTTCTTCCATTGAAATGCTTTCTTCTATATCATACTCTGCGATCATAGAGTACAGTAAATACATCGGTAGGAATAAATTTCACAAAGGTATATTTCTTTATTGTTATTATCTTATATTTTTAAAAAACTTTCTCATAAAAATAGCATTGTGAAATTTTGTCACCTGTGGAAGATTAAAAGAAACTATATTTAATCTCAAAGATAACTAAAAAAAACAAAACAAAAACAAAACACCAAGGGTAAAACAAGAAATACACTTTTTGAGGTGTTCTCTAAAATGCTAATGCCTTCAAGGTTCATCAGGTAAATGTCTTTATTTGTGAGGCAACTGGGAATGGTGGAGCCTGTGGTTGAACTAGAGTGTCACGCTTAAAATTTTCACATTCAGTTTTTACGTATGTGTGTATGTGTTTTTTTAACCTTCACATCAGCCATTCAAAATAAGTTTGTGGGCCCACCTGAATGCCAGGGCAGTAAGATTGTTACCATTATTTTAGGTAATCATGATCTCTCTTTTATTTTATTTCTCTGGTGAAAGTGACGCTTGTCCTTAGATAACTTATTTAAGATTATGGTGTCCCTTGCTACAGTGCTAGTCATGTCACTCCTCTTTCTCATTGCTTTTAGAATAAAATGAACATTTTTATGTAATTTAATATTCTCCCTGATGTAACCCCAACCTGGTTTTATATCTGTATCTTTTTTTGTATCCTACTTAAATTTCTGCCAACCTGATCTACTCATATTTTTCTTCAACACATACTATTATTTTATTGATGTCCACCCATGTGTTTTGTTGTTATCAAATCTTTTTTCCATCTTTGTAGACATTTTACTCATTGGTCAAAGCCTTGGTTCAAACTGCATTCACTGAGTTTTAGAGTCTACATTTAAAATGATGTTATGGCCCAGCCGGTGTAGCTCAGTGGTTGAGCATCCACCCATGAACCAGGAGGTCATGGTTTGATTCCCAGTTAAGGCACATGTCCGGGCTGCAGCTGGATCCCCAGGAGGAGCATGCAGAAGGCAGCAGATTGATGATTCTTTCTCATGATTGGTGTTTCTATATCTCTCTCTCCCTCTCCCTAAAATCAATAAAAAACAAACCCAGAAAGTTATATTATATTATGCATAGTTATCTTATGCTCTGTGCTCTCATAAATCTATGTTAAACTAGGGTGGCACATATCTTGGTTTGTCCTGGACAGTCTCTGCTTATGCCTGTGGTCCCAACTTAATTATTACTTAACTAGTATCCTGGTGCACGGATTCATACACATTGAAAGGAAATTAATTAGAAGAAATATTTTAACATCACTATTTGCCCTTTCTCTATAATAGAAGTGTTAACCAAATTCATGATCGACAATGACAGATCAAAATACACACCTGTGATTGGCGCCAGTGAGAGTTTTATATGGATTGTTGCATGTGTGAGTCAACTTAGCCTTTTATATAGAATAAATTTGCTTAAATAGATGGGCTTTCTAATTTAGCTAAGCTTTTTCCAGCCCAGTGAAGCACCCCAACTTCTCTTTCAAGTAATTGTCAGCAACACAGCAATAAATATCAACACGAAGCAGATTATTATTGTAGATCATGCAGGGAGAAAAAAGGGTAAAATATTTAACTGTAGCAGTGTCTGACTATATTCTGTGCAATGAGAAAGCATGAAGTCATTTTCAAGTTCTGCCATTTCTTACTTCTTTTCAGTTGGGTCAAGTTTCTAAACTTTCTAAATCTCCATTTTCCAGCTAATGAAAAGAAAATAGGATTCTACCAAGTCTCCTAGCTACCTATGCCTGACTTCTGTGAGGATCAAATTAGATGAGGTATGTGAAAACACTTCACAAACATTTTGTTAAACTGTGAAATGTTGCACCTGGCTGTAAAGCAAGTCGTGTTCCTGGACTGAAGAAACTCCAAAGAGGCTAGTTGCTAGGGAGAGGAAGGTGGGCATTGCTATGTGACGTCATTACCCGGCACCCATAGCAACCCTTTCAGGGCTGGGCTGTGGGCTGCATTTTGAGCCATGGAGTCTTGGCAGCTTTGGCTGCGATTTGGTGGGGTGTTGCTCCGGGGTGGTGGTGGGGCCTGTGTCCCATTTGGGGGCAGCCGAGTGTTGGTTTGTCTGCACTAGGTCCATGGAGCCATTTATTTTTAAATGGCCAGTGGGTGTCACAGCACTCATGTGTTGAGCGTCTGCTCCCTGGTGGTTGGACAGACACTTAGCCTTTTATATATATAGATAATGGTCCTGCCTCTTATAATATTTAGTTGCATTCCTGCCTACTGTTGGGAATGAGATGTGTTCATGTCCTCAGTGGACCAAGGATCATCCTTATATCCTGCAATGGCTAGGCTATCTATTTCTGTTATATTTATGACTACCAGTTAAAGGGATTGGTGGATTTTATCTAATTTCCATAGGAATAGAAAGGATTGAAGATGGTGTGTTTTATAAGTAGCCCAGAGGTTAAGTGACTCTTATCTTGAGGTGTTTGCTGTTCTTTTCTCTCTTTTGGAGAAATTGACTTAGGTACTTTCTTGCATTTAGTTAATGGCAACAAAAAACAGATCATGTAACTATGTGTCTTATAGCAAGAAAGGACCTCACATGCTTATCTGGTCAAGTCTCCTGACTTTATTCATGTAAATAACCTTATAGCGGACATCTGTTACATTTAGTCTCTGCATCAGTTCTTTCTCTTCTCTAGGTAGTGGCACACTGTTTTTATTTTAGGGAAACTATCTCCACCTATATTTCAGTAGCAGGGCCACTGTGACTAGTGTGGGGCCAATAAGGTAACTAGGTAGAGTGCAGCATTTAAGGAGGCACTCACTCTCAGGGTTGTACAAGAACAGCTTTGACAGTAAGAGATGATTCTTCAATAATATGCCTTCAATAGATGTCTGCTTGGCTCAGTACCTACTCCCAGCCTAGCTCAGAAACAATGGGGCTGATCCAATCTCTATCTCTAGGGAGGAACATTTGACTCAAGACTGGCTAAAGAGCTTTCCTCCTACTGAGAGGCAGTCATGTGACATGATCAGAACCAATAAGATTCTATTCTGGGACTTTTATTGGAATTCTTGGGAAAATAATCTCTCTGATGCAGTTGTAACAGTGAGGATAAAAGACTTGAAATGCTGGGTCCCACCTATGGAGCAGGCTGCTGGAGCATGAAATCACTGCAGAAAGCCGCAGGCCCAGAAGGGCTATCTCCTAACATATTGTTTAAGCTCCTGGATCCAGCTATCCTGATTTATTTTAAAATCTTCAGGTACAGAGTCAATAAATAACTCTACACACACACACACACACACACACACACACACACACACACACACACTTTTCTTTTTTCCTCCATGCCAGTACATGACTCAAGTTTCTGTTTATATGCAACTGAAAGAGTTCTGTCCATAAATATGAAGTGACAAAGATCCATGGGAGTTGACACTGACTCTTGGTCATAGCACTTTAGTCAAGTGTAGAGAATAAAGCTAGATCTATACTCCCTCCATGGCGTTTCTTCATTCCTCTTTCCTGCCTCCGAGGCCCACCAGCAGCACATAGTAGTTAAGGCACTGAACCACTTATTGAAAGTGCATTTGACCGATATCACAAGTAAAATATACTTAGAAACCAAGAGCCTTTCCATGATATATTTTTTTAAAAGAAGTGTTATTTTCAGATTAATTTACTGCTTGACTTATTATGTTAAGTAAGTGAAGGTGCTGAAACCAAAAGAGATAAAGTAAAATGGATCCACATCTCTGGATATTTTTTTGTTCAGTAATCTTTTCGGTACACTTCACAGCCTCTCAAAACTAGCCCCTCCCCATTTTTATCTTCGAGCTGGATGTTGATATGTTGTTGAACTGCAGGGATCAGATGGGTGTCTAGATCATGGTTTATTACAATGCGTACTCAGCTTAAGACCAAGCAGTGCTGATTGATTTTTTAAATCTCCCATTGGGGCACACAATTTGGTTTGCTAATGGTGACAAATGACATTAAGAGACAAATCAGTTTAAATTAATGACTCTACACTTGCAAAATACCCCAGGGAGGGCATGTTGACTCTGACACTGGAGAGAGTGTGGTATTTTTGCCACCTGCAATTAGTGAAGTTAATGAAAAAATCCAAAGGTCATCACAACTCCACACACTGTCGCGTGCCTCTGCATCATCGGGAGGGCTTGCTAAAACACAGCTGCGGAGCCCTGCATCCAGAGTTTTGGACTCAGTGGGTCTGAGGTGGGGCCCGAGATTTGCATTTTCTACAGTTTCCAAGATGACGCTGAGGCTGAAGATCTGGCAACATCACTTTTAGAGCTGCTGCTCTATATTAGGGATGGAATTCAGTGAAAACAGAGAACTGGGGAGAAGTGTTAACCAGAGCAGCATAGTGGAGAAGAACTTTTTGAGGCTCTGATGCAGAAAAAGTCATTCCCAATGCACCGCAATCTTTCCCCTAGCTGTCCCTTTGTCCCTTTTCTTTCTGCTCCACACTGACCTACATGTGGAGTGAAGACACTTTTCTTAATTTTAATCAATACTATTTGCCCAGAACATTTCTTATAGTGAGTTTCTGACATTTTAGAATGATGATGGGGTAGGAGTAAGGAGTAATGATGAGGAGTGGATGTAAGGACGAGAGGCCTGGAGACTCCCAGTCAGTGCAAATGCCCAGGCTGCAGTCTCAGTACCCATTGTGGGGCATGCAGGAGGCAGCCGATCAATGATTCATTGATGTTTCTATCTCTCTCCCCCTCTCCCTTCCTCTCTGAAATCAATAAAAATATTTTTAAAAAAATATTAAGGCAGAGGAGCAGGGTGAGTGAATGTAGGAAACCAGGAACTTGCCCCACCCTTCCTTCTGGAAAGGCTTTATCTGACTTTCTCTGCGGTGGAAATTTAGACACAGTCAGCATTCAAATAAAGTGGGTTGCCTGTGTTTCCATTATCCCAGGCCACATTGGAAATGTGTCTATTTTCTGAGAAACATTGAGCTCAATCTACATTTCTCATTACCATTTAGTAACCGAGAGACTGCAGTTGACTGTAACGGATAAAGGGCAATTGCTTATTTTTCAATCAATTCTTATTGATTTGGGAGACACAGGGTCCTTAATTGTATGTGTGCTTCATCTTCCCATTGGAAATTTCAGCTTCATCTGATAAATAGATTCTAGTTTAAATTACGGTGGATATCTTTATGTCCACTGTAGGAAGAGGCTTTAAGTCTTGCAAATACTTGAGAAGAGAATCTAAAGGACAAGCGAACTTTTCTCTTGCCAGTATTAGCTGTCTTGACTGCTGGTGCAGGCTCGGAAGCCAGACTGCTCAGGTTTGAATCCCAGCTCCCTCATTTATTACCTTCATAACCTTGGGTGAGCTACGTCGCCTCTTAATGCCTCAGCTTCTTCATCCGTGAAATGGGTGACGTGCTATTTACAGCATGGAGTTGAAGATTAAGTGAGGATGATTTATGTAAAGCATTTCGTTTTGAGCCTGGACTGTTAGATTTTTTATTACTCTCCCTTTGGGTCAACATGCAAGTTGCCACCACTCCATGGATAAGCCAGCAAGTCTTATCTCATTTTTCCTGAATCCTTTAAAAAAATGTTGAAATCCATTTTTGTATGTCCACCTTTCAACATTTCTAATACTGTTGATAAAAAAGTATATGCTTTTTCACATACCACTTATTTTTCTTTTCATTTTGACATATTTACAAGTGACTATAGATTGAGTCTATATTTGTGCTATATACATTTCTCATGCATATATGTATTCAAATATATGCACACACATATGTAGGGTATCCCAAAAATGCACACACACACACTTTGAATGATTATAAAGGCAGTGTTTATTAAAATACATTTCATTTTCAAAATTGGGCTATCAGCTGTTGAAGTATGTATACATTTTTTGGGATACCCTGTATATATTTTTGCATGTAATTAATTCACAAAAATGGGAACACTGAAATCAAAGGCATGGATTATTTTTTATTTTACTTTTTTTAATCCTCACCCCAGGATATGCTTATTGGTTTTAGAAAGGGGGGAAGGAGAGAGAGACAGAGAGAGAAACATCAGTGTGAGAGAGAACATTGATTGGTTGCCTTCCGTATGTGCCCTAACCAGGGATGAAACCTGCAACCCAGGTATGTGTCCTGACCAGGAATTGAATCCACAATATTTCAGTATATGGATTGATGCTCCAACAAACTGAGCCACACAGGCCAGGGTGGCATGAATTATTTTTATGACTATGATACAGCTTTTAGTAGTTTGGTAGATGTTTATATGAGTAACTTTTTAAAATTCCTTCTTTAAAAATTGGCCCTTATTTTTGTATATATCATGTGAAAGCAGAATTTAAAATGTATTTATTTGCTAAATATATATTTCAAAATTATCCTGTATAATAAAGAGCTAATATGCAAATTGTTGTCATGCCCTCGTGCCCTTGTGCCCTTGCGCTGGGGCTGGGGGACCTGAGGCTGCGCTCTCTGCCCTGCAGGGCTTGACGGGGGGTGGGGCCAGCTGTGTCTGGGTCTCATGTGATTTTGAGGTGCACACGGGTGGGCGGGGACTTGACTCTGCATCCCACAGTGCGCCCCAGACTCTGACAGGAGGGAGATTTTCATATACATTTTACTAATTTTCTTTCATCTCTGACACTTCTATTATAGAGAAAGGGCAGATAGCAATATTAAAATATTTCCTCTAATTCTCTTTTATTGTGCATGATTTTCATGCACTGGGCCACTAGTTTAATCTATAAAAACCTCATTACTTATCTCTAAAAGTTTAAGGTTTTTAGCATAATCAAAACAACATTATCATATCTAAATTTTCAAAAATTTTAATTCGCGATACTTATAAATTAATATGTAATTATGCAAAGGAATTTTGTATATCCTTTACCCAGTTTTTTCCAATCTTTGCATAATTATCACAATCAGGAAATTACTTTGATACAATCCACTGCACATCAAAAACTTTTAATAATAATTCTTTAATATCATTACACATAAAGGTAGTATTTAAATTTCTGCATTGTCTCATAATATTTTCATTGTTTATTATAATCAGGAGGATCCTTTCATTCTTAAGAGTAAAACAAACAAATCTCTCTCTTACTAATATTTGCTGCCTTACACAGCCTAACATGGATGTGTGTATTGCAAACCCTCTCTGCACCAAGCATGAGAGTGAAAAAGGGCAGAGGGACAGAGAGAAACTCACCTAGCCACAATTATTATCCCCTGTTTGAAGGTAACAAAACTAAAGAATTCTAATTTGAGGCTTTTCCATGTTTTCTATGACAGCATGAGAGATCCATGGAAGCTGTAGGGAAATAATTCTTGTAAAAATTCTGGACAGTTTACAACCCACACGATTGATGGGACTCAAATATTGCTGACACAACTTAATCTGTTCTGATTCGCTGAGCTCAAGGTAGTTAGTTGGGTTACAGATGCAAGGACATGGGAGTTGGTTTTAAGGACACACTTTCACCCTGATCCCATGACTTACTAGTAGTGGACTTGGGGAAGGTCATTTCATCTTTTTGAATTCTATATTTCATCTACACAGAGGAAGATGAGTGCCTATCTTATGGTTTAATTGGCTGATGACAAGATAATATTTGCAAAGCTGCCTAGCCCATCACAGTGCTCAATAAACCTAAGTACAACCCAAATACTTGCATGACAAATAGCAAAAAACAAAATGCTATGGAAAACATTATTTGATGTTAGCAGGGAGGCTGAAATGTTGCAAGCTATTCTTTTTAACTCCCTGGGATAGTTTAACTATTTCTCAAGGAAAGAGCAGGGTTGACACAGTGCCCTTTTTTTTTAGAAATGCTCATGAGGAGGGGGCTGGCATTCAACCCCCCCTTCCTTTCAAGCCCCTTCCTTCACAGATTGATGCTGGTGCGTACTCCAGAAGCAACGGCTGATCATCTGCTCATAACAAGCCAATAGTGATTTACCTAGACCCAGTTGCACATCAATGGTCCCTTTGTAGACCATTTTGTACTGTTTTTCTTAGCAGCAAAATGCTAGCCTGGTCATGATCTAGAAACTTGCTGTTCCATTGTAATAGGATATGCATTTCAATGAGAGCTATACAAGTTGAAGGATACTCCCGCTAGCATCAGATCCAGCAAGCCAGTGGGAAAATCTCCCAAGTCCTCTGGAGTCACTGAGCCTGAAGGCCTTGGGGCTGGCCGCACGGCTGCCCACTTTTAATGTAGATATTTTATTTCTGCTCCACCACTGGCAGTAAAACATTGCAAAGAAATCCCATTATTTGTCCTTTTCCCTTCTAACATGTTATTTCCACACTTATGACTTTAGAAAAATGTTATTTCCAAGCTTTGGGTGTAAAGGGAAAATTTCCTCCATGGCACCTGCCATGGTGTTGTATTTTTATTTCCTCATAAAGAAAGAGTTCCTTTACTATGGAATTCAGAACTTTAAAACATCATTGCTTCATTGTATAATTCAGTTCCTAAATGAACCTTCTTTTCTTTTTATCCTTTGATAATGAGTAAAGTGAGTAAAAGTACAATATTGGGTTAGGCCTTGGGAACTGCCTTGAGTGTTTGGGAAAGATTTTAGGATGCTTTTATTTAAAATGTTAAAATCTTTTGGCAATATTAGGAGGAATCTCTAAAGATTTTTCTAATTTAACTATTTTAATAAGCGCTAAAGATTTTCTGTGGGAAGAGCACAAAAACTCTTTAAACAAAGGCCCATTTAGCATTTTAATGCAAATCAGTATAGTTTGGAGAGTCCACCCATATTTCTAAATATAATGCTGCATAAAATTAGTAGCATATTTTATATTATCCATTCACTTTCACTAATCTCCCTTCTGCAAAGCCCTATAGGGATGAATAGATTGCTTGTAAAATGTGGACTCACAGTTTCAAATATTTAAAGAAAAGATAAGACCACAAGGCATAGAGGATAGAGGATATGGAATTCTCAAGAAAACATTACTCAAGCTTCAGACACGCTTCTATATCAATAGCATTGGAAGAATAAGACATCTAAGTAATTACCATCTCCTGTGGTTCACCAAGATTATGTAAGTGGGAAGTGGTGCTGCCACAGCAGTCCTGGCCACATAAAGGGAGGACACAGGAGGCCATTTCTAGACCTGCTGGTAATTGCCTGGTTTATGATAAAATGCTCACTAGTATGCCACTCCTTTGCTTCATGCATACACTTGTACCTGATTTATGAATTGCCTGCTCTTAAATGAGTGAGTCGAATGTAACAGCTGTTTGGCATTTGCCTACTTGTTCATAAATGGCCCTGGAAGATTCCCAATGCTGTTTTTTCCTTCTTCTTTCCCTCTGTACTTTGGATAGAGACCAAAGAGAGGTGAAGAGAAGAAGGGGGAATGGGAGAACAAAGTTTTTTCCATGCCGCTGTCAGCTTAATGTTTCTAGCTTAGGAATTCTGCATATGAATGATGATATCTGAAGTCCAACGCCATTTTTAAAGTCTGAAAGTCCAGGAGAGAATTGGATGGTAACTCCTTGATCCAGGGTAGTAGGTGCTCCACTACTGAATTAGTGAACAAGCAATCTGCATTTTAAGAGCCTGGCAAGATCCTGAATGTAATACTAACCCTCTGATAAGAATAGGCATTTGCTAACAGCCCCAGGAATGCAGAGTAGGTTATGAAAATGAAGATTGATGTAGGAGGGAAAAGGGTCTGCTGTATTTGATGTTGAGAAATAGATATCTGGAAGGAGAGAGAAAAGAGATGGGGTTATAAGAAGACATGCCAGCCACTTAACAGAAGCCAGTACAAAAGAGTGACTGGAAAACCTCACATCCAGGTGGAGGATCCCAGGCGGCTGTGATGCAGCATTGCCTCTGCCAAGTGCTTGAGGAAGACTGGCCAGCAAAATAAAAGCAGCACAAAAACTAAGGCTGTTTCAGGAAGGCTGAAATGCATACCAATAAACCCCAGATAAAATGCGTTTCTGGACACTGGAATGCCCTGAATGGGAGCAAGCAGTATATTTAGTGTTTTAGATATGGAGGCTCTTGGATATGCTAGGAATTGTTGAAAAATCTATGCTGTTCATTTTCATGGCTTTAGTGTGCTGTATAAAAGTCCAACTAGGTTTATAACTGGGAATTTAATGGGTTCATTTACATTTCACTTCCTGTGAGCTCTTAGCCAACAGAAAGTTTTAAAATAATTAGGATAATTTAGTGATTATAGTCTCCAAAAGGCCAAGTGATGGAGTGAGTGTGTAGACTTACTGAATTCTGTCTCTCCTCCTCCTCCTCCTCTCCTCTCCTCTCCTCTCCTCTCCTCTCCTCTCCTCTCCTCTCCTCTCCTCTCCTCTCCTGTGTGTGTGTGTGTGTGTGTGTGTGTGTGTCTGTGTTTAAAGAACAGGTGTTTCCCCAGAGTTTTTAGTGGAAAGCTTAACCCTAGATATTACTCTAGATATTGGAGATGGGTTACTATGATGGTGACTGAAGGCTGGTTTATATTCTAGGGGCAAAGGCAGCCTGTTCAAGTGCCAATTGTCATCAGCAATAGCTGGTTGAATATTCCAGCTTCTCAATTCCATTTGGGACACGATGCTGGAATAGGGATCTGGGGGAGAAACTTCGAATACCAGACAAAACAGGGAATTTAAAGGCACAGGATTCTAAAGGGGGAGGGCTGATAACCTCACTCCATTTGAAGAGATCCAGGTCCAAGTTCTCCAACCTCCCCTCTCCCGTGACACCTAGATCTGTTCATTCTTTACATATATCTACCAACTATTTTCCTTCCAATGACCTCTGCATGCATTTTTATAACGATGTGGCTCTGTCTCCCCAGACTGTGAAGCGCTAATGGGCAGAGGCCCTGCCTTGTTGATTGTTGAGACCTTATATCACTTAACACAATGTGTTGCTCACTGTGTGAACAGCTATTTGTTTTATTAACTATTGAGAGTCTAAGGAATAGCCAAAGGCTTTATACATATGCTGTTAAAAATTATTTTTAAATGAGTGTTTTGACTCAAACACAAAAGCTGTGCATACTTTTGTTTTCTTCTGTTTCTTAAAATTTTCATTTCTATTTTTAATATGCTTTTATTGATTTTTAAAGAGAGGGAAGGAGAGGGAGAGCGAAACATTTATCGGCTGCCTCCTGAACACCCCCAGTGGGGACCTAGCCTACAATGGAGGCATATGCCCTGACTGGGAATCAAACTGGGAACCTTTCAGTGCACAGGACGATACCCAACCAACTAAGTCATACTGGCCAGAGCCATATTTTAATTTGTAAGTTGTCTGGCTGAAACACATTGTCTCCATTTGCTGCACTATCCCCTCTCTCAGGGAGGTGTTGCATTATGGGAAAGGTCCCTCAGGTCTTTCCCAATCCATTTTCCCCAGAAGCATTTCACCTCTGCTTTGTCATTTGTGCGCCTCAGATATGGTGCCAAGGGGCCCTTGTCCTCCAACAGGTACTTCTGTTCAACTCTGTCTGCAGTGAAAGATGCCTCTCAGTTCCTTACCCAGTATTTAATTCCCCGTTTCTGAGCTGTATTGAAGGTGAGGAAGGCCTATCTGATCTCCTAAGGGGCTCAGTGCCAGCAGAGTAATTAGCTAGGCTTGGTGCCAATTAGGAGCTTTGATCTGGAAACCCATAACTTTCTGTTTCAATATGGTGGTAGAGAAGGTGCTGGGCTACAGAAGAATGCACTAGGCTCTTCTTTCAAAACTGTACAAACATTACCCAGGACAGGCTGCGAACTGAACTACACAAAGCCTGGATTAAAAAAAAAAAAAAAAAGAAGAGATTTATTGGTTCATTTTACTCACCAAATTCTGACAGAGTGTCAGTGGCCTCACAGAAAATTTAAACTAAGGAGGCCTGTATTCCAAGGTGATAAGGCAGCTACAGTTATTGAATTGTGAATGGCGTTTCTCTGGGCACAAGAAAACTCATTGTGAACAGATACGCCTCTGTTAGGATGTTTGTGACTGCAATGAAAGTGGTATCAGGAAAAGCCAACTGCATTTTTTCCATCTTAAAAAAAAAAAAACACACCAGGGAGGAGGGGAAGAAATGGGGCATGACATTTGAAAGGTACATTTGACCAGAGGACACATTCTGGTTTTGTGGCCACTAGCTTAAATACAAAAGATTTCTGTTGGAGTGAGGTTTGAAAGGCTGACAAGAAATAAAGCAGCCTCAGAAGGCTGTCTGTCTGTGTGGAGTACTTTGCTGGCACCAACACGGAATGTGGCAGCTGCATTTGGTATCCAACCGGGAGCTATAGATTTTTACTAATACTCTCTGAGAAAGATCGGCCAAGACCCTCTAAGAGGAATGCTCAGAAGGTTGGCGTGGCTGCCAGGGAAGCCTGTGGAATTCCACAGGATGTCACTGCACTTCCCTAATGCCTTTCCTTCACGTGGTTTGACTAGAGCTTTTAAACTGAAGAGTGAATCATAATGGAATTGCAAAGTGGTCTCATTATGTTAGATGGATTGAAAAAACATATAATGTATGACAGTGGGGATGTGGGGTGGTGGTGGGGGGGGAGGGGCGCGTTGTTAGTGGTGGTGGCTGGCAGCAAGCTTGGCCCGTGTTCAGTTAATAAAGGCAGCCGTCTTTGTGGGTGGCTGACGGTGATTCTAGAACAGACACTGTGTCTTAAAAATACCTCCCCTGCTCACCTGCCATCATGTTGTTGCTGTTCTATCTCAGCCTTGAAATACCCAACTGGCTAAGGCTGAGAGGTCTTTAGCAACCAAAAAAATGCCAGGGCTGCCGGAATGGGTCATGCATTCAACCATTTTAGCACGTGAGAGAACTTCCTTTAAACCTATCTCTCTCTTATGTTCCTAGTTTGTTCCTGCCAAGACCATCATGACAATTTCCCCACTCGTCCATGATTTCTCCCACTCTGCACCACACACTCTAATCAGTAAGTGAGTCTTGTCACTTCAACCTCTGGGTTGATTTCCCTCCATCCCAGGGGATTGCCTTGACCATCTCTTGCCTGTATCAATGCAATAGGCTTTTGCCCTGGCTACTGGACAAGCATTCTTCACACTGCCTCCACTTGCCTTTTTAAAATACGTGTCTGACCTTCTCCCCTTTCCTCTTAAAACCTCTCCTTTACTCTCTAGTGGCCACAGGAGTGTCCAAATCTTGCAGTGTGACAGCAAAGGCCCTTCACAGATCCCTCTTCCACCATCTTTCTCTCTTACTCCCTTCCCTGGCTTGCTGCCACATGGGAAATATTTACCTTTCCCTTGATTGTAAAAGGAACACCATTTTCAATTTTCCTTTATTGCACAAGTTCTTGCCCCACCACCTAGACCGAACTTCCCCTTTATCTCTGTTTGCAAAATTTCTTCTTATCTCCCCAAATACAGAACATATGTTAGTGCTGTTTCTGCAACTCTCCTATCAAAGCGTAGCCAGCCCTCCTTCTGCTCAAACTAATTTGTACTCACCTCCTTCAAAGCACTTTCCAGACGGTTAGTAACTTTCTCAAAGATGTAAGTAATGTAGCATTCATCTCTAGGTCTTCAGTGCCTGGCACAATGTCTAGCATGATAAATCTAAATTAAAAAGCTGACTGACGATAAATGAACCATTCTTGGGAATTAGTAGGTATGATCAGCTGCCCATATAAACAGCTGTGGCAAACTATCAAGTGAGAGAAATGAAACTTAATCTGTACAGCATTTTCTCTTCTTTTATTCACACTATTGCCCTCATTTTCTCTCAGAAAAGACTTCTGCAGTGTGTTACCTCAATCTCTAATGGCAAAAAACCTATTATTAATGGGATGCCAACTTCATCTTAGACACTCTGAGGAGTCTGTGTGTCAGGACATAAGACAGGTAAGGTCCCTGCTTTCATGGGACTTATCATCTAGGTTGGGCAAGATAGACATTAATTTAACAAATATGAAAATAAGACCCTTTTGGATAGTGATAAGTGGTATACAGGGAATTAAAGCAAGGATACATTTGGAGCAATTGACTAGAAGGATGTTTCAGATAATCATTATCACTTGCCTCTGAGAAGGTGCCATCTAAGTAAAAAGTGAATGACAAAAAGGAAAGGAGGTCCTAATCCTGTGAAGACATGATGTGGGTGAAGTTGGGTAGGGTGGGGAGGGTTGTGAGCAAGCACAGCGACAGCTGGTGCAAAACCCAAAGGGGGGAACGAGAGAGTTACATTTAGAACAGAGGGCCCCGGTGGTGAAGAAAGGCACAGAGGGAAGAGGGTAGTAGATGAGCTTTGCGAGGTGGGAAGGCGCAGATGGTAAAGAGAGCTGGGACGGTTTTCTGATCACCCTGGGAAGTCTTTGGAGGACTTTCGGCAGGAAAGCTGCACGGCCACAAGGCTGGAGGCCCTATGGAACCGGCATATAGCACAGATCTCAAGGGTTTCCTAATATAATCCTCCCGGAAAGTGAATGTGCACCTCCCTGCTCCCCAGAGCCCCTCTGTCTCTGTCTTGATTTCTTTCCATTCCCATTTGTCTCTCTCTTACTGCTCTTGAGGACTCTGGGGCATATTCTAAAGCAGTGGTTCTCAACCTGTGGGTCGCGACCCCTTTGGCAGTCGAACGACCCTTTCACAGGGGTCGCCTAAGACCATCCTGCATATCAGATATTTACATTATGATTCATAACAGTAGCAACATTACAGTTATGAAGTAGCAATGAAAATAATTTTATGGTTGGGTCACAGCATGAGGAACTGTATTTAAAGGGCCAGAAGGTTGAGAACCAGTGCTCTAAAGCAATCAACCACATGATATCTATTTTTCTTTGTTATATCTAAAATTTTTATGTAAATTTTATGGTCTATGTTCCATTGTATCTCTATTATCCAATGGACTTTATGCTCTAAGACAATGCAATGAATTTTCCCTGTGGCTTTGCAAATTCCCAGTGTAGCCTATACATATCATAATTTGAGCGGCATTGAAATAGAGAATAGATTGACTTATTTGAGTGAGATGGGTTATCAGTGGTTCTCAACCTTCTGGCCCTTTAAATACAGTTCCTCATGTTGTAACCCAACCATAAAATTATTTTCATTGCTACTTCATAACTGTAATGTTGCTACTGTTATGAATCATAATGTAAATATCTGATATGCAGGATGGTCTTAGGCGACCCCTGTGAAAGGGTCGTTCAACCGCCAAAGGGGTCGCGACCCACAGGCTGAGAACCACTGGGTTAGATCCAACATGATGTGGGCACGCTTGACTGGGGGCCTCCACTGAGGAGCAGGTGAAGAAGCCAGGTACTAGTAGAAAGAGATTTTGCCAGTAAGCAGAGTAAAGGAAATAATAAAAAACAAAAAAGTGTTGAAAGAGGGAAGTGAAAGGTTTCCAATGGCAAACTTAACTTACCTCCCTCATTTATTTTACAATATATCCAGAGGGCACTTGTGTGCTCCCATCAGAGAAAGTTCCATAATCAGAGACCTTACCTGACTTGTTCACTGCTATATGCTCAGTGCACAGAGCACTGCCATGCACATAGTAGATGCCAGTAGCTATTTATAAAGTAAATAAATGAATGCTTGAATGATGGAATGAGCATGGGAACTAGCTGGGCCTGTAACCATTGTACTGATCTGAGATTCCGCCAGGAAAATATGCCATGAATGAAGAGGTCTCCTAGAAACAATCAGAACATTATTGACATTTGAGGAGGGGGTATGAAGAGGAGGAGTTGGGAAGGAGGAAAAAGGGGAAAATCTATGAAATTAAAGATACATAGGCAGAGAGAGAGATAGAATTAGAAACAATAGTTTAAAAATAAGTTGTACAGGGATTGAACATATTTAATCAGACTATAAAAGTCTTTCATAATTACTAAGATGACAAAGAAACCCCTTGAAAGGAAGTTTATGAAGCACCACTTCAATCAGGTTCAGAGCCTTTAGGGATCATTTGAGTGATAACTGTGTGGGTGTTACTCCTTGTAGATTATCATTTTCTTTCTGAATTCATTTCCTTCAGCAGAAATGAGAGCCTGCGTCACTCACAGGGCATTCTTGTGTGATGTGTGTGTTCCCCCACCTGAGAGCTCATAGAATCACAAGTCACAGGAGGCTCACCATGGCCCAAGTAGGAAGGCTCAGTCATCACCCAGAATGAGAGGCCTGAAGATGCCCAGGGCACACTTTTCAATGGATTGTACTGATGTGCTGCCATCATGTCCAAATGACGGAAACTTGTTCCCTTGCAGCCTTTAAGTCTCAGCTCACATGACGCCTCCTCTTTCTGATTCCCCCAAGAGTTTCTTTCCCTTTGTTCCCATTGGCTTTATACGTATCTACAATTTGTTAATTCTTTTTAATGATAGTACAGAGAGCTCAATTATCAAGCATACATTATGTATAACACATTTTATTCATATATCCATGTATCCCATCATTCATTCATGAGTTATTGAACATCTTTTAAATATGAGACACTTGGGAAGGTAAATCCTTAGGTCAACAAGACAGTAAAACATGGCAGCAGCCTTTAGAAAGTTTAGGTCCTAGCAGAAACAAAAAGGTACAAATACCATTTGTTGAGTGGCTACTGTGTGATGGGTGCTTTACCTGCATTATTTCAAATTTCCTAACAATTCTGTAAGATGAGAACTTGGAAACAGTCACTCAGAGAGAAACTGATTTGATTGTCTGAAAGCCACATGGTTAGGATACAATGAAGCTGAGATTACAACTCAGGTCTGTTTGGTTCCCAACTAAACTTTCCTTTTCCTTTTCTAAATTATATTCTTCTTGTTATTCTTTGTTTGCTTGTCAATCTCCCCATAAATGACAGCTTTAGCCCTCTGCGCCCCCTTATTATTATAAGACCTATGGATTAGGCGCATATACCTTTATCGCTAGTTTCTACCAGAGGCTGTAGGATAGGTGCTCAGGAAGGGCTTGGAAAGGATGTTTGCATGCATAAATGAGATAGAAGGCTCCCACACTAAGCCTTAGATCTCTCCTTCAAAGTGGCCTGGTCTCAGCCACAGCAGCTCTTTCTCAGCCCTGGGCATCTGTTACCTGTATCAGTCAGGGTTTGGCCAGGTATTTGAAGAGAGAAGTATTTGAACACTGAGAACTGCACATCCTTGACAAGTTCTGGGAGCCAAGGTCAGGAAGAAACTGCTCTAGGGATCTGAAAGTGCCAGAAGCAGAGGGAAGCCAGCCAGCCTCCGTGAAAGTGACTTTTGATAAGACACTGGATCTGCAGGTCACCGAACCTTGGCGGCTGCTGCTACAGAGGAGTGGCTTCTTCTCTTTGCTTTCCAAACTCTGAGAGAGAAGCTTTCCTTAGAGGCACCTCACCCAGAATCCTGGTAGGGAATTCTGGGAAATGTAGTTCCCAAGGGGGAGAAAAGAGGATGCTTTGCCTTGATATCTGGCTCTTGCGGAACTTGTGTTCTTTCTTGCTTCTTAGATAATATTCCTCACTGTGAGCCCCTTGACCTTTTCCTCACTCATGCTGCACTCTCTTTAGTCACCTTACATCTCGTTGTCATACTAACATGGGCAACACCAGGACTTTTGCCCATAGCAAAGGGAAATCTATTTCTTATGAGAATAAAAAATATTTTTTTAACAGAAACTAAATTATGAGGTATAAATCTGGGTAGGGCTTTCAAGTAGAGCCCTAAGCAGTGCTGAATTGACTTGAAGAATGATGAAGGGTTGGCTTCTCTCTCTCGGCAGCTGCGAGTTTGGTCAGCCCTTTGCAAAGTAAGAGGAAATTTAATGAACCCAAATAAGACATGACCCTTTGTGGCTATAAAAGTTACACTTTGAAAAAGCTCAGCTGGTCAAGAGCCACTTGAAAATGATGTTACTGCTGGGAAACTCTGTCAAAAGTCCACTCTTCTTGGTTAGTTTCCTTCTCTTTGAGGGAAAACAAAGAGAGGTTTTACAAGCTAGAGAAGGGTCATTTTGCTATTTGAAAGAGCGCATTCAAAAATTGAGGCCCAGTGCGATTGGGAGACATCCATAGTCAGTACTTGTTTATTTGCCCAGCTTTACACCATGTAAGTGATGCGGAATCCTTTCCGCCTCTAATAATAACACCACCGTGGTTGTGAGTTAATGGAAAGCCAGAATGGCCCAATGAGAGCTCCGCTCAGATTAACCACTGTGGGTCAGACAAGTCCACAGCTGTGGTTGGGGTGGGAGGCCAGAGCGGGGGGAGGCGGGGGGTGGCGGGGGTGGTGGGGGGAGAAAGAGCAGCAGGAGCCTGTCTTAAAATATTTTTGCCTAGTCAACAGATTTAATGTGTGATATTTGACCACGAATTCATCAACTGGAGGATTTGCGAAGGATTGGGAAACAACCACTTAATTCATCTTCTATGGCTTCTAATTGTACAGAGCAGCACATTTTCAAAACCTTTTGTACCACGGAGTCTTCATTTGTGGAGTGCTTCATTTGCTTATACAGTAGGCAACAGCGCCTAAATGGTGTAATTATTATGTGTTTCTAGTTTGCCTCAAATTTTGATTCAATCAGAATTCCTAAATCTGACAGCCTATAATCAGACAAAGGGAGTGAGTGCTCTGGAAGGGAGGGATTAACAGAGGGGAATTAAACTGTTGTTTAGAAACAGCTTAGACCAATATGCAAGCCCATTTAGGAGTCTCTCCATAAATATCCCCTTTGTTTTGTCTAATTGCCGGTTTGAATGTATCAGACTCATCAATGGGATTAGGGTTAATAGATGTTTGGTCACGCAGAACATGCAGAGGAGGCATCTGATACACACACACAAAAATTGCACTTAATGAGCTTAGCAAATGTTTGCCATATTTTTAATGAAGCCTGGGGCTGTCATTTAGAAATGCTTAGCAACTGCTTTTCCATCCTTGAAAATAGAGCAACTGAAGGACATTAACACTATGTACACCCGTAAATAAGAGGAGCTATTTAAAGCCGCCAGCCAGGAGGAGGGGATGATGACATTTTTCTGTCTCAGAGCCAGTGATACTTAACACTCTGGGTGTGGGTTCAGTGTGTGTGACAACATAGTTGGGAGTTTCCAGTTTCCCAAAGTGGATTGCGGGGCGTGAGGTTTTTGCAAAGGGTCAAGTAACCATTTTCTTTTTTTAAGTGAAACCTGTTTAGGATCGAATCTCCCAGCCTCCTACCCCGGCCTCTGCTTCTGTTTTTACTCTTTCCTTTTCGCCCTTTCCAAGGATCTGGAGAGAGGCTTTTGAAAAAGAAGGTTGTGTGTGGCTGCGGTTTCCCTGGTCCCAAACCTGCCCTGGCCACTAGGCAAGCTGCTCCCCAGGCTCAGCCAAGCGGTGCCAGATCGGCGAGCTCTTGGGATTGATTACTCAGAAGATTGAGTGATCCATCTGCGGAGTCCTTGGGACTGACTTGGCTCTGAAACCAGGGCTGTTGGCAGTAATGGGGACTTCTTGAAGGGAGCCATGTAGCTTGTGCTCTCAGAGCACAGACTGGGCCTAAAAGAATCCGGTTCTTCTGAGGGAACGTTTGATTTTGATAGAGCACAAAATGCAAATCTAATGGATTATGATTAAAGACAATAAAGGATGTCTTCGATCCTTGGTTTTCATAGAGCCAATCGACTTCAAGGGCTTCCTGCTCTCTGCCATCTCTTCCAGCCCTGCCTCTCAAGGAGGCAAAAATAGATACCACCTCATTAAAAGTGCGCATTATGAACTAAACACAACTAGTGTGCAGCTTTGCTTGAAAATGAACAACCCTCCTGTGACGGCAGCTGTACTTTTGTGTTGAAAGATGGGATCATAATTCTTATCAGGAGAGAAGTAAGAAGGGCCATTTCTAGGATTGTACAGGAGCTCCTGCCATGTACAAAATTATAAACTTTTCTTTGGAGGGAGTAGAATGAAGGAAATCAGTGTCATGAGGGGGAAAGGCCTGTATATTTTGCTCTTGTTCTTGTGGTGATGGTGGTGAGGGTGCTGGTGGTCATGCATGTGTCTGTGTGTTTATATATTTTGCTAGTCATTTGTCATTAAGTGCTCCTTGCCCTCAAGCGACTATTAGAATGCCTGGTTTGATAAATGAAGCTAGAGATATTACCCAAGGCTTTATGGCTTCGTGGTTTAAAAACATTGTCAGTAATAAGCTATTTTTCTTTTAGAAGTGTCTAAATTCTTGGCACCCACACCAGTGGATCCAATGAATTCCAAAGAATTTGTTAAATGGCCCCTTGGGTCATAGGTCCAAAACCCAAACACCTATAGGATCTAGATTGGTAATATAACTGAATGAATCTAGGTAGATGAAGTATTAAGGAGTGGGAGTAATGTCCCATCTGAAGAGAGCAGTTTCCAAATTCCATATTAAAAGTAAAAATGCTGCCCGGATGGTATGGCTCAGTGGTTGACATTTTTTCAGGAGTGTTTACATGTCCTCCCTACGCAAATCAATCCATTAGCCTTTGAACACCTACAGAGGATAGGGCCATGTGCTGTGGAAGGCGGAGTAGCAGAGGCTGTGTCACCTTCTATTTTTAAAGAGGTGCTAATCTCTCAGGAACAGTAATGGGCTATTTATTTTAAAGATAGGGATAACTTTTGGGAGAACACCATATTTCTATACAAAACAACGGAAATGCATGTTTGTTGTGATTTTTGTATTTTAAAGTCAAAGATTTTTTTCATAGCTAAGACTCAATGGGTCCAACAGCACATGCTTTCTCATAAAGAAAAGCAGCAAGAGAATGCAAATTTGGAGCAGAAATGTGATTAGAAGTCTCTTTGGGAATGGGGTATTGAAGAACTGGGTAGACTTCTTAGGTGGGTCTGTTTAAACTTAGGTTACCTTCAAGGTCTGGAATTGGCCATGTTATACATTTTATAAGTTCACGTATCCTTATGTGGCTTTGAGTAACTCTGAAATTTAATAAACAGTTTTAACATAAGGCCAGCCTTATAGGGAAACAAAGGTAGTTTACCACTATGTCTGTGTTTTAGAGAACTTAAATGTATTTCAAATATGATAAAAATCAAGAAAGGCCAAGATGTTAAAACTTGGCATTTTTGTTAATTTTATCTATTCCTAAGTTTCTTTAAGGCTGATTTTTTTTTAAATTTAAACAACTGTTTCAAAATGTAATGAAATACACATAATCATCTTAGTTATTTGTACATGTATAAGACCAATTTGGTACTAGATGAAGCAAAAAGCTTGTCTCAAATTGTTTCGGAGGAGTTAATTTCTAAATGTTGATATTTAGGTTGGAAAATGGAAACTGTTCTTTTTTCAATGACGTCAAAAGACGGCAAGATCGGAACTTTACAGTAAAAAGGGACACCTTATCTTTGGATTTCTTACTAAGGGCGCCAGAACAGAGGCCCAGCGCCCAGCAGGCCTTGGCTCTGGAATGCTGCCCATTGGGAACGGAGACTGTTGCTGCCCATGAAGGCGGTGGGAGCAAAAGTTTACAGCTGACTGGTTTGGTTCGCCTCTAGCTGATCTATGGCCACGGAACTGTTTGGGCCTTTTCATAGGTGGGGGCAGTATTTGGGTTATTTATTCTGAGAGGAGGCTAGATGCTATTTCCATCTGCCTCAGAGTATTTGAAGAGATAAATGTCTGCCACATCCTGATAAATGGCCTCCATGGTTCATTGCCAGATAAACTGAGTTATGGCTCCTATATTTCATTTCAAAGAAAACTTCAGCCATCCAAAGAATGCACTGCAGCCTTCCATTTGACCAGGGCAGCAAAATGTTTTTCTGTTTAAAGGACAAGGTTTGCACAGTAGCTCCTTAGGGGGACTGGAGGGTAAGGGATAAATAGAAAACACTCTGTAAGTCAGGCTAGTAAATCAAGTGTGGTCCATTCAAAATATGATAAAGAATCCAGGGAACAAAACCTAATAGTCTATGTCCAGGCTGACTTCAAAATCATTTCTACCTCAGCACTCACATCCTCAGTCAATTATAATCATTCTAGGGCACATTATCTTTAAGAATAAACAAAGGGTGGCACACGCTTTTAAATATTATCCAGAGTATCATAAGACATGTCCTTTTTTTGTAAGAAATATGAAAAAGGTATAGATTTTGGGCAATTATGTGTATCAGTGGATTGAATACAAATGTATTGTAGATACCAACTGATTTTCAGATACCAAATGGCAAGGGGATTATAATTGTAAATAGCTTTGTCATATACACAGAGGCATGTACATAGCCTGTGTGCATCACTTACTGGGATAAGGACACCTACATTTGTTAAAAGGCTGAACTGGTGGGGTGGAGTATCTGTTGATGGAAAGAGGGGGCGTGTTTCAGGGGAATGGAATGCGTGAAATCGGTGCCTTCCTGGGGAGCATGTGTTCACCAAGACTTTTGGGGAAACAGACAACATAAAGAGGGAAGACCCTTTGCATTCTTGTTAGCACAGAAGTGAGGTGAGCCAAGAACACACTTGGGATTTAACCAAATTAAGCAGAGGGTCCATGTGTGCCGCGCTGTACGTCTTCTGCCTGCCTGGACATTGGGGTTATGCTTTGTGAGACAGCTATTATGATGGGACAAAACAATGCCATCTGAGTACATGCTAATTGTGGGTAGATCCCAAAGGGGTTCATCTAGCTCCACATTCCAGGGGTCTGGAAAGGGTGTGCCACAGTCTTAGGCCTTAGGGCAGTGGTTCTCAACCTTGGCTGCACGTTAGAATCACCTGGGAATCTTTTTAAAATCCTGATTTCTGGGCCTCATCCTCTGGAAATTCTGTTTCTTTGTTATGGGGGTGGGGCCACAACATTAGTAACAAAGAAACAAAATTTCCGGAGGATGAGGCCCAGAAATCAGGATTTTAAAAAGATTCCCAGGTGATTCTAATGTGCAGCCAAGGTTGAGAACCACTGCCTTAGCGGAAAGAGGTGCAGTTATATATGAAAGAGTTCAGTCCCTGAATCTGAGAACGCTCCCACTGTAGGTATGAAGCTCTCCTGTTTCTCTGGCTGACTTTGGCCAGTCGTAGATCCCTGTGGCCTTGCCCAATTAAAGCATACTTGATCGCTACTTGAAGGAAACTGGCAGGAACCAGGAGCTCATCCTTCTGGTGTCCTATATGATTTGGTGTCAGAATGGAGCAAATGAAGCAATTTCCTACTCCACCCAGCAGGAGGAGGTGCAAGCAGACTCATGCATGTGCTGGAAATTTCATATAAGTATGACTATTTTCCATAAATTTGAGACTGGTAAAAAATAACACAACCTTAGAATACTTTTTCCTCCCTGAGATGATGGTATAGTATAACCTGGCACAAAAATTTAAAAACATATGCACACAAAATAAGCATTGAATTATGAATATGGTCCATGTGATCATTAACCTAAAGAGACAGTGACTAATTATGAATCACAGGGAACCTTCCATAATAAACCTTCTACCTTCAACTACCTTTCACTACTTCACATGTTCAATTATCTGCCCATTTTTCTTAAAATTTTCTGTGCATATTGTACTATTCACATAATGACTTGTCTTTCCAACTAGACTGTGAAGTACTTGTAAGTCTTTGCCTTTTACAGGATCAAACCTATTAAGCACATAGTAGGTGTTTAATTAATTGTGAATGAATGGATGTTTACTAATAAATGCTTCTGAAGCCTAACATGAAAAGCTTGTTGTGTCCTGCCCTCTCCCCAAGCTTGATGTTTCTAAATAAATGTAAAAGGGTTATTCCAATGCAAAGTGGAAAAGGAGATATGTTTATCATGATGATATATAGTTCTAGTTGGTGTGGGACAGAAAATAGTGAGGCTATTTAAGGAGAGTCACTAACTATAGAATTCTGCTAAATCTGAGTGCTATTGATTTAGGATCTGGGCTCATTTATGCATTTGACCAATCCAACACTCAAAAAAGTTGGAATGACATCATTCAGACAAGACAGAATGGACACTCTCCATGGTCTTACAGCAAAGCAGGAGTCATGGAGGCAGCAGGCATCCTTGGGTTCAAATCCTGTCATCGCCACTTACTAATTCTGTGATCTTGCATAATGGCCATATTAAGTCCAATCCTCCATGACAATATAAATGTTCAGAAGGCTAATGTTTATTAGAATATTCTAGGTCCATATTCTGTGTCTCAGAAAATGGTTCCGATTGTGTCAGGTGCTCTGATTGCAGCAAATATTCCACCAGGGTCTGAGTCCACAAAGCAGACTGTGAATTTTTCAGAGAATCCGCACCAACCATGTCAATACAACTAATGAATTTCTGTCTCTCCTTTAACACACAACACGTGCTTCTTCAGTGCCTCCCACCTCCCAATCAATATACATTGACTCCAAAATAATACACTCCAGGCAGCTCCCTGTTTCAAGAAATGAGATGCACGTTCTCTTCCTTTGATCAGCACCATTCCTTCAGCCTTGCTGGTCAGCCTCTCCGGAACCACTCCTACTCCAGGGAAGAGGACAATGGATCTACCATTGCATCTTGGGACTGCGTTCACATTACCTGGGCTATGGCAACGACTCCTCAGGATTGAAAGATGCACAGTTCGAATAACTTGAAACCAAAATCACCAATGGTAATGTTGCTGCACATCTTTCCTACAAATTAGTACAGATTTTGAAAAGTAACTATTACAATGCCCATAGTAGTAAAACAGAATTCGCTACAACTTCTCTAATTGCTGCTAATTCCAGGAGCTGATTCATGACATCCTTCCCTGTTCTTTAGGGTTCTCTTATTTGGGGGTCTCTTTTCTCACCTGCTCATGAGATCACAATGATGGACACCTTCCTGTAATCATTTAGCTTGTGTACATCTATATGTAGATGATCACATGACATCAAATACAAACGTATCTCACCTTCAGAAGCATAAACATAAAATATTTTTTTCTTCTTATTTGACATACATGTGAATTTAGGAATATCTGTGCTCTGATCCCTGTTTCTGCCTATCATAAGGCCGGTGATGACTCAAAAATCACAATATATCAGTATTTATAAAGGGAACAAATAGGATCTATTAGATTTTATGCCACTGTCTGAAAAGTGTAGAGTTTCTCAGCATCCATTTAAATTAGACTCTGATTTAATAACTCATCAAGGGTTAGATAGCATTTCAATTGAGTAATGCTAATATAGAAGTTGGAACTAGGCCAACAGGATTTGAGTATCAGGGGACCATACTTAATTATTATGACCCAACCAGAGATGTGATGCCTTGTCTTTTCGAGCCAGCTGAACTGACAGGGAAGCGTGCCAAGGATAGGGCATGCCAGTCTGGCCTTACATGCCCTGAACTTGCTGTCTAGGTTGATTCAGTGGAAAGAACATGGGTTTTGTAGAGAAATCTCAGATTGAATTTTGGCTGTTGCACTTATAACCTTGACGCCTTGAGCATATTACTTAACCTCTCTGAGTCTCAGTTTGCTTTTCCATAAAACAGGGATTGTATCTCCCCTGCAGCTCTGTTTGTAAAAATGAAATGAAAAACAATAACTCATGTCTGATCATCAGACCATCACAGAGTGGCTACTCTAGAACTCATCATTTCTTGGCTCTCTTTTCTTTCTGCGTATGTCAAATTAATGGCAGACAATGTTTTCAGCAAGTTGTTGAAAACAGCTACTTCTATATAACGATGCTGAAATTCACTAGGTCTTTAATGCTGGGAATAGACATGCTCATGAAAGTCATAGAATGTAGAGCACAATCCTTCTCTATAACAGTCATTTATTTTTTTTCTCATTTTGGGCAAAAGAGGAAAATATTAGCCCATGGAAAAGAAATTTGTTCTGATTCTCCCCCTCTCTTCTTTCTCCTTCCTTTCTCCCTTCCTTCCTTCCTCCCTTCCTTCCTTCCTTCCTTCCTTCCTTCCTTCCTTCCTCCCTCCCTCCCTCCCTCCCTCCCTCCCTCCCTCCCTCCCTCCCTCCCTCCCTCCCTTCCTTCCTTCCTTCCTTCCTTCCTTCCTTCCTTCCTTCCTTCCTTCCTGGCAGAATGGGGAACTTGAATCAGAGTTTTGAGGACACAATGAATTTGGCATCTTCATTCCCTACCCTAGAGAAGACCTATGCTGATCTGTAAATTGGGGGAAGGATGCAGCTGTGTTGGTCAGCATGTAAAATAACATGCTGTCCTTATAGAACGCGATGTGCAAAGCACCAGTTTAACTTGACATTCAAGGCACTTTAACACCTGTTTCCATAGCTACACTGTAATCCAGACATTTGAGAGGCAGGTCTGCCTCTGCCAGGCCTGTCATTTCAGGGAAATAAATTAAGAAAGCTGATGACAAGGCTTGGATTATACAATTTCTTTAAAGTGCAAAGCAGACCTGAAATCTAACCAGGAACGAACAGAGTTCAAGACAAAATGGATAAAATCCATTTCCGATAACCTTTGTAAGAAAATTTGAATGCAGCCTCTTTTATACATTTTGTTCCCCAACTCTCAGAAGCAGCATCATATGTTACACCTGGCAGTGATATTTGTGGCACCGTATTTTTCTTATTTTTAAGAGGTGATACCATATTTTTAAAAATGGAAGTTTGGAAAAAATAAGCAGATGGGAAGATACTGGTGATAGGGGGGCATGGTGAAGAGAGAAAAAGAGAGAAAGATGGAGTTAGGCAAGTGCTAAAGGGCAAAGCTTGGGTAGCAGACACTGCGATATTTGCATATTCACAATATGTTTCAGGCCTAGAGAGCATCTTATTTTTTTTTCTGGAGTTCTGTATGTATTTCTAGGACTCTATATTTATCCATGTCTCTGGCTCCACATGTAAGACTAAGTTTAGATTTGGTGTTTTCTGGATGCTTTGCAGCGGTATTTGAAGAATTCCACGTGCAATATGCATGGGGCTGCAGACATAGCCGCTCTCACGTAGGAGGCGCATCCAGGAGGCAATGGAGACGCCAGGAGGAGCTCTGTGGCATGGTGGCTGGTGGCCCAGTAGACAAGGCCTTCCAACGCTATTGTCATGGAGGATTTCTGAGTCATTTAATTTAGTTTCGCAATCTCTTCCAAACAAAAGCAGTATAGTAACAAAATCAGGCTATGCAGCAAGGAAACAGCTACCTTCCCCTGAAAGACCCTCACAGAGTTGTT